>NC_047094.1:95717066-96019685 GCF_902459505.1 Geotrypetes seraphini
CAGGTAAATTATTCCATAGATGTACCCCAGCGATACTAAACATTTTTGATTTTGAAGCAACATACCGCACACTTTTTTCCTTAATCGCAGCTAATCTCAAAGCTCCCTCTGATCTCAGCATTCTACCAGGTCTATAGATCTCCCACAGGGCACCAAATCATGCAGGTGCCGATCTGTATAGAACCTGGTAGATCAGGGTCAAAACTCTGTACTGTACTTAACCAGTGGAGTTGTTTCAGGACTGGCGAGATGTGAGCCATTCTAGGTATATCAATAATTGTGCCGCTGAGTTCACTAACAACTGCAGGGCCTTGTTCTTTACTTGTGTCAGACCAAGGTACAGTGAATTACAATAATCCAATTTCAGCAAAATTAGCCCCTGTACCACAGATCTAAAGTCAAAAGATATTAACATAGACTTCAACCTATATTGTGTATGCAGCTGTGTGTATCCCCCTTGGATGGTCTTCAAAATTTGTTACCCCATCTTAAGTGTTGAATCTATGCAGATTCCCAAAACTGTCAACTCTTGTTTTACTTCCACTTGCACACCTAACACATTCAATTTTTCTACTTGAATTTCTTCCAGTTCATGACCCACAAACATAATTTCTGTTTTATTAACATTCAATTTCAGACCACGTGACAACATCCATTTATCTACCTCCTCCATACAATAATTCAAATGTTCAATCCCTTGTGTGCTTTTACCAATTGGAAAGTAAAACAGTATGTCATCACAAATTAAAACTCAACCCAGAAAAATCAACGTTGTCAATATTCACCCTACATGATTAAGTAGTCTTACCATCACAGATAAAACTAGGACATACCCCGATCCTACTTGTAACCAGCAGAAAAATACTAGGAGTAATTCTAGACTCAAAATTAACCTATCATCTACAAATTTCTAAAATAGTGAAAAACTCATTTTTTAAATTGCGCCTAATAAGGTCAATTCGCTCATTATTGTTACCCTGAAGCCCTGAACATTCTAGGCCATTTACTTGTCATCCAGCAAATCGACTATTGCAACTGTCTTTATGCCGGATTACATCAAAAGGATATACTGTACAAATTACAGGTAATATAGAATACGGCTATCAGACTAATCCATGGTCTTCAAAAATTTGATCACATCACTCCATTCTTGAAAAACACTCATTGACTCCCTGTGAAATATTGCATTGTATATAAATTACTCTTAGTTACATTCAAGGTACTGACAACAGATGAGCCACAAACAACTTCTTGTAATTCCATCTCACAAAGAAATTGTTCATGAACATATCAGAGATGCAATTCTCTCTGTTAATGGCCCAAAGTATTGGAACTCCTTACCATTACTGCTTAAATCAATAACTTCTAGTTTAAAGAAAACCTGAAAACTTACCTCTTCTTTGATGCATATTCCCAACTCTAAAGGATAGCGCTGTTGGTATCATGAAAAACAGAAAAAATTTCCCCAATATGTTTTTGTTCCCTTACTTTCTTTATGATATAGAAACATAATGGCAGATAAAGGCCATATGACTCATCTAGTCTGCCCATCTACAGTAACCATTATCTCTTTCTCTCTCCGCGAGATCCCACATGCCTATCCCAGGCCCTTTTCAATTCAGACAGTCTCTGTCTCCACCACCTCTTCTGGGAGACTGTTCCATGCATCTACCACCCTTTCTGTAAAAAAGTATTTCCTTAGATTACTCTGGAACCTATCACCTCTTAACTTCATCCTATGCCCTCTCATTGCAGAGTTTCCTTTCAAATGAAAGAGACTGGACTCATGCGCATTTACCAGGGTTGAGGAATTGGAGACAATTTTGGGTACTTGGAGTCAGAGTTGTGGGTACCAGAAACTGAGGAGTCGGAGGATTTATCTACCAACTCCACAGCCCTGGCATTTACATTACATAGGTATTTAAACGTCTCTATCATATCTTCCCTTTCCTGCCTTTCCTCCAAAGTATATAGATTGAGATCTTTAAGTCTGTCTCCATAAACCTTATGATGAAGACCACATACCATTTTAGTAGCCTTCCTCTGGACCAACTCCATCCTTTTTATATCTTTTTGAAGGTGCAACCTCCAAAATTATACACAATATTCTAAATGAGGTCTAACCAAAGTCTCATACAGGGGCATCAATACCTCCTTTTCCCTACTGGCCATACCTCTCTCTATGCAACCTAGCATCCTTCTAGCTTTCGCCATCACCTTTTCAACCTGTTTGGCCACCTTAAGATCATCACATACAATCACACCCAAGTCCCACTTTTCTGTTGTGCAATAAGTTCTTCATCCCCTAAACTGTACCGTTCTTTTTCCCAAACCTTAATTTCATGTATTTTATGTCGATTTTATTGTTTTTTGCAATTTCTTTTAGATTTTAAGCTGCCCTGAAGGTTCTCCCTAGAGCAGGGTAGAAAATTTTTATAATAAACTTGGCAAACTTGTATTATTAGGGAGTTTCAGGGTTCTGATTGAGGGCTGTCAGCAGGTTTGGAGATGTGATTGAGAAATGTTAGAGATTATGATTAAGGAGTATCAATATATGTTCAGGTTGTGACTGAGGAGTATTAGGGGATTCATGGTTATGATTGGAGGTATTGGGGGTTCAGGGATGTGATCGGGAGTATCAGGGAGTTTGGAGTTATGATCAGCAGGTATTGAAGAGCTCGGCGTTGTGATTGTGGGTGTTAGGGAGCTCAGGTTTGACAGATGATGCATGGGATGAAACAGAAGCATAGCCAGGTTTTGGCACTGGGAGGGTGGACAGTGTAAAGAAAATAGGTGCCAGCATGAGTAGGTTTATAAAGCAAAGTTGCTTACCTGTAACAGATGTTCTCCGTAGACAGCAGGGGAATGCAGCCACACTTGTTGGTGAAGTCCTTTGACTGAGTCTGTGTGCCGGTGCTCTCCCCTAGCTGGGTAAGCTTTTGGCTTACTGGGCATGTGCAGGAGTCTAAACACCTAGGGCCCCTCCCCTCTGCTATCAGTATGTCTCTAGCTATGAACAGGAATGAGACGAGGGGGATGGAGGGCAGCTAAATGTGGCTGCATTCCCCTGCTGTCTACAGAGAACACCTGTTAGAGGTAAGCAACTTTGTGGAAAAAGGGAGCATCTAGAAGGTCCAGCAAGAATCGGTACCATATTTGTCTGGGCCAATGAGAAGCAATTAGTATGATGTGAGCATTGTCTGCAGTTACTTTCTGAAGAACCTTGGAAATCTGGGAATGGTGGGAAGGCATAAAGAAGGTTTTTATCCCAGTTTATGGAGAAAGCATTCCATGCTATTGCTTGGGGAACTGGATGAAGACAGCAAAATATGCTGCATTTGGCATTGTCTTTGGAAGCAAAGAGATCCACTGTGGGAGTCCCCCAATGGTGGAATATTTGTTGCAGAATGGCAAGGTGGATAGTCCACTTGGGAGGGACAAGTTTCCTGCTCAAAGAGTCTGCAAGGATATTGTGTTCTCCTAGAATATATACCGCTTGCAAATGAACCTGTAGTGTCAGAGCATAGGTCCACAGGCGATATGCTTCTCTGCAGAGAGGAAGGGAACCCGAATCTCCCTGCTTGTTGACGCAGAACATCGTCACTTGATTGTTTGAATGAGAATACGTTTGTTGTGGATCCAAGGATGGAAGGCTTGAAGAGCGTAATACACTGCACTTAGTTCTAAGTGGTTGATGTCAACCTTTGGCCTTGCTTGCACAAATGGTACAGGTGCACCCCCCTAGCCTTGATTAGACGCATCCGTCATTATAGGGACGGATAGTGAATCCACCAAAGGAGTGAATTCTGAACCTTTGCAGGAAGTGGAACCAACTTGGCGAGAGACTGATGACGCTGATCCCAGTGTAACTTTAATAACATAGTAGATGATGGCAGATAAAGACCCGAATGGTCCATCCAGTCTGCCCAACCTGATTCAATTTAAATTTTTTAAATTTTTTCTTCTTAGCTATTTCTGGGCAAGAATCCAAGGCTTTACCTTGTACTGTGCTTGAGTTCCAACTGCCGAAATCTCTGTTAAGACTTACTCCAGCCCATCTACACCCTCCCAGCCATTGAAGCCCTCCCCAGCCCATCTTCCACCAAATGGCCATATACAGACACAGACCGTGCAAGTCTGCCCAGTACTGGCCTAGTTCAATGTTTAATCTTATTTTCTGATTCAGATCCTTTGTGTTCATCCCACGCTTCTTTGAACTCAGTCACAGTTTTACTCTCCACCACCTCTCTCGGGTGCCACTGTAAAGGCCTCATGTGGAGTCTTGCATTCAGTACAAGGGATATTGATGCTGCCATGTGACCCAGGAGACGGAGAATGGTGGCAGGGCTGATGAACGCCTGAAGTGGTCTGCCAGAGCGATGATGGACTGATGTCTGTCTTGAGGAAGATAAGCCCTTGCAGTGTCTGTGTCTAGTAGAGCTCTGATAAACGTGAGGGAGCAAGTTGGAGTCAGATTGGACTTTTGGAAATTGATTATTAACCCTAGAGACGGACAGTTCGAACAGTGCGAAGGATGAATTAGAATGTGAGTGTATGCATCCTTGAGATCTAGGGCAGCTAACCAGTTATATTTCTGTAAGAGAGGAAGAATTGCTGGAAGAGAAATCATCCTGATCTTCTCTTTCTTTAGGCAAGCATTGAGGAAACTGAGGTCAAGAATGATGCAACCATTTTAGTAGCCTTCATCTGGACTGTCTCCATCCTGTGTACTGTATATTTTTTTGAAGGTGCATCTCCAGACTTGTACACAATATTCTTAGGCCCCCTTTTATCAAGTCGTGTTAGGATATTTTGTCGTCAGCCGCTGCGGTAAAAGCTCCGACACTCATAGGAATTCCTTTGAGCGTTGGAGCTTTTACCGCAGCAGCAGGTGATAAAAAGCCCTAATGCGGCTTGATAAAAAGGGGCCTAAATGAGGTCTCAACAGGGACATCAATACCTTTTTCCTACTGGCCATACCTCTTCCTATACACCCTAGCATCCTACTAGCTTGCACTGTCAACTTTTCAACCTGTTTGACCACCTTAGGATCATCACATACAATCACACCCAAGTTCAACTCCTCTTTCATGCACATTTTCGTGGAATATTTGTTTGTTTGGATTTGGTTCACGTCATTTTGCCACACAAGCTTCAATTTTCTTTGACTGAAAAATTTGTGTAAGAGGATTTCCTTACCATATTTCAATTCTACACATAATTTGGGATAACAATAACTTTATCCACATGTCCGAAATTTAAAATAGATTAACTTCTGCACAGAACTGCCCAGGAAGGTCTTGAAAGAAATGTGATGCCATCATAGCACTCTGATTAATTGAGCAGCACACAATGAAATAACTGTGTATTGAAAAAATCTAAGGAGCAGTACAAACTTCTTATGGCATTTCAAATTATTTAATCATAAAATTTCTCCTGAGCTCGTTTGATCTGAAACTTCATTACAGCCCTGAATGTTAATGTACTGCAGAAAATGCATCATAAATTAATAACTCTGAGCCTGTGTGTGTCCGTCCTGCTGAGGCCAACTGTAGTTTCAGTATCTTTTCTAGCTCGCGGAGAGTTAGCCAATGCTTGGGTGGACTCTAAATGCAAATATTTAATTAAGGGGCCCTTTTTCTAAGCCACACTAGTAAACGGGGTTAATGCACCCTAATTCAGGTCTTTCCTACGAGCTAGGCCCATTTATAGTGAGGCTATGAAATAGCCATTTAAAAAAAAAAAAAAAAATTTGTTGACCTTCTGGCTATGTGTTAATGTTAGCATTCTTGTGTGGCCATTTAAAAAAATTAATGTGGGAGAACTTAGGGCTAAATTCTATAAACGATGCCTAGTGGCACATACATTGTAAGTACCGCTCGGCACAGCTGTCAATCAGCCATGCAGCACCTAGGCATACTTAGATGTCACTAGGCATCCTGGAAATAGGTGCCAGAATACAAGAGCAGTTTGAAAAGTGTGGTAAAAAAACAAACAAATCCAAGTTAAACAAATGTTTTGGGTTTTTTTATTTGACAAAACCTATTTTTCCGAGGGGATGGAAAAATTGGACGCTCGTTGGACAACGTGTACAGCCCTTGATGGAGACTTTGGGCTCCTTTTATCAAGCCGCGCTAGCGGTTTAACGCACGTATAATAGCGTGCGCTAAGCCACGGGACGTGCTAGCTGCTACCACCTCCTCTTGAACAGGCATTAGTTTTTGGCCAGCGCGGGGTGTTAACGTGTGATGAAAAGTCGCGCGCATTAACCCCACTAGCGAGGCTTGATAAAAGGAGCCCTATGTTGAGAAATACTTGTATAACTGCTTTTTGAAAAAAAAAAATGTAACTTTTTTTTTTTACCAATCTTTTCAAACCACCCTCGTATTAGGCTAGATTTTACGTAGCCTAATTTACTGGCAACACCTTAGTCATCCACACCTATTCTCCGCCTTTAACCACACCTTCATTACAGATGGGTATCAGAGATCATCTCAACTTAGATGTCGCTAGGCATCTTTTCGGCGCCAAACTCTTAATTGTTAATTTAATTTAATTTTTTTTTTTTTTTGATTGGCTGAAAACTGGTATGTCAATTACCATGCCAATTTAAAAAAAGTTGTGTACAGATTCTGAAGTTAGGTGTATTTAGGAATCCTTGATCAGGGTGCCTAGTGACACCTAATTTTGGCATCCTTTACAGAATCCGGCCCTCACTGCCTTCTATTTAGGATGCCCTAAGGGCTCCTATGGAAGTTCTAATAACACAAGTCACCCAGAATAAAGATAATTACATTACATTAGTGTCTTTTATTCCGCCAATACCTTGCGGTTCTAGGCAGATTACAATAAGAGGAGATTCTGGTCATATCCAGAAGATTACAAGATAGCTATTTGGTTGGAACTGTTAGGATCTGGAGATAGACTGAGGTAACCGGTTATATCATGAGCTTGTCTTGATAAATTTCCTAAATAACATGGTTTTGATTTCTCTTCTGAAGGTTTTGTAGTTTAGTGCTGAGGTCAGCAAATCGGCAAGGTGGATGTCTAGTTTTGCTGCTTGCGTGGCTAGCAGCCCATTGTGCATTTTCTTCTGCTGTCTGCCTTTTATTGGTCAGCTGCTATTTATGATATTACATATAATTGGAAGGATTGGGGGAGATTAAATTATAACTTTTGGTGGAATTCTTTATGCCATATCTATAAAATGGAAAGATTTATTGCTTTACAAAGGGGATACTTTAAGAAATTTCAGGATGTGTGGAAACCATTAACAAAATATTGTAAGGATTAAGTAAAATTATTTCCCTTTTATTTATCAGTTCAGGATGTAGGGAGGGGGGTATTTTATTATTACATATATTATATAATAATGGAATATATGGTTGGGAGGGATGGGAAAGGGGAAGGGATAAAAATTTATATAATGTACCAATGATTGTTTGTAAGTGATATATTTATTGTTACTGTGAATGAATATATTTTACACTTAATGTAATTTTGAAAATGAATAAAGACTTTAAAAAAAAAAGATATTACCTCAGATTGTAAGTATAATTTGATAACTATTTGATAAACTCTATGTAGCAGGTATAATTCTTTGTAACATTTAACTCTATACAAAATTGTATGTTACAATATGTTGCCTGTAAAACGCCTAAAACTCTAATTGAGGATTCAGCAGGATATAAGATTATACGTAACAAAATACAGCAGTAATGTCAGCACGCTAGCTGATTAGCACATCCACGCCCATTCTCTGCCCCTGACATGCCCTGTCTAAAAAATATGTTAAAAAAAAAATTATGCACTATATATGTGGTGCTGAAAAATATCAGTCCCCAAAAGAGCATTATTCTATAAGCCACGCTTAAAGTTAGGCACAGTCTATAGAACAGTGCTTACACCTTGGAACAGTGCCTAACTTTAGGCACGGCCATTTGCACCAGTGAAAATGTGATGCAAATAGTTAACAAGAATTATTTAAAAAAAGGATGGTTAACAAGACTAAGAATGTTATAATGCCCCTGTATCGCTTCATGGTATGACCTCACCTAGAGTATTACGTTCAATTCTGGTCTCCTTATCTCAAGAAAGATATAGCGGCACTAGAAAAGGTTCAAAGAGCAACCGAGATGATAAAGGGGATGGAACTGCTCTCGTATGAGGAAAGACTAAAAAGGTTAGGGCTCTTCGGCTTGGAAAAGAGACGGCTGAGGGGAGACATGATTGAAGTCTACAAAATCCTAAGTGAGTAGAATGGGTATAAGTGGATCGATTTTTCACTCTGTCAAAATTACAAAGACCAGGGGACATTCGATGAAGTTACAGGGAAATACTTTTAAAACCAATAGGAGGAAATATTTTTTCACTCAGATAATAGATAAGCTCTGGAAAGCATTGCCAGAGGTTGTGGTAAGAGTGGCTAGCATTGCTGGTTTTAACAAAAGGTTTGGACAAGTTCCTGGAGGAAAAGTCCACAGTCTATTATTGAGAAAGACATGGGGGAAGCCACTACTTGCCCTGGATCAGTAGCATGGAATGTTGCTACTCCTTGGGTTTTGGCCAGGTATTAGGGACCTGGATTGGCCACTGTGAAAACAGACTAGTGGGCTTGATGGTCCATTTGTCTGATCCAATAAGGCTATTCTTATGTTCACCTAAATTTAGGTATGGATGCCTTTATTCTATGACTACTGTACATGCGTAACTTAAAGGAATGCCCCTGATCCACCCACGATCCACCCATTGACTCATGCATAAAATTTAGGTACATAATTTATAATATAATTAGTGCCAATAATTGCCAATTAGCTTTTATTTAATTAATTTGAGCATACAAATTTGGTACGTGCCCAAATTTGTTTACGTAATTTCTAGCCAATTATTGACACCAATTAGCTTTTATTCAATTAATTTGAACATACAAATTGGGTACACGCCCAAATTTGTGCAATTTCCAGTGCTTTTACCGCTTTGTCGATGTAAAAACTACAAAAAGATTTAGGGGGTTAATGTGCACACATGGCAAAACTAACAACATTTTAGCATGTCCTGTGTTAGGTCATTTTTCCCGCTTTAAGCCTGCATTAGAGCTTAACACGGCTTAGTAAAAGAGACCCTAAATCAATTATTCTACAGCTCCCAAAATAGCTGAGGTCTAGTCTTTCTACTTGTGTGTTGTTCAGCAGTTTTATTCCCCTTTGTGTTGGACAATATCTTCCAAAGAAATAAAGCAGGCAGTGAAGTGATCTGCTGCCTCCCCCCGATAAATAAATAGAAAAGAAAGATGGTTGAGTTTATGCATTGATTCATTCTGTTACCTGTTTTAAAATACATGTGCTAGGCAGTACGTGTTGTGGTGATGAAGAGTTGATGAAGGCATCTTTTCTTATGAGACCCAACTATATTAGTTCTCATATTACTGACTTCACAAAGGGAGCAGAGCTCTCCAAACAAGTTAATCAAAGATGTACTCTGTTAGTCCAATACAAACAGTAGTCTCAACTCCATCCTTTTTGCCAACCCATAGTTCAAAAGTTTAGAAGTTGATAATAACATTGGAAGAACATGGATTACGAAGGGGTGCTGAAAAGTTCTCAGCCCAACCATGACGAGAATGACGTCGAAATGATTCAACCAATGATCTGAAACAATGTCAAAACACAGAATTTCATTTCTGCAAATTGGGACTTAAACAAAATAAGATAGCACTCTTCAGCTACGGTGACAAAATAACGCTCAGAATTTAGGAAGTTGGTTGGTTGGGCTCAGAACTTTTCGGCACCCTCTCGTAAATGGCATAAAACAATGCATCATAAACTTGTGTTTAGACGATAAAGTCTTGATTGATATTTATTGTATTCAGTTACTTATTGTGATTGCTTTGGTCAGCTCGGTTCATAGACAACCCCGCGAAAGACAAAGGCGCGCACCAACAACTGAGCGCAAGATGAAGGCGCGCGCCAAAGAAAATTACAGTTTTTAGGGGTTCCGATGGGGGTTTTTGTTGGGGAACCCCCCCCATTTTACTTAATAGAGATCGCGCCGGCGTTGTGGGGGGTTTGGGGGGTTGTAACCCTCCACATTTTACTGTAAACTTAACTTTTTCCCTAAAAACAGGGAAAAAGTGAAGTTTTCAGTAAAATGTGGGGGGTTAAACCCCCCAAACCCCCCACAACGCGGTGCGATCTCTATTAAGTAAAATGGGGGGGTTCCCCAACAAAAAACCCCATCGGAGCCCTAAAAACAGTAATTTTCTGTGGCGCGCACCTCCGCGCTGCGCTCAATTGTCTGCGCGCTCCTTTGTCCCGGCGCGCTTTTGACCTGACACCGGTCAGCTCTGCTCTTTTTATTTTTCAATGAAGTTGGAAGGCCCAGTAAACTGATAATTGGAGCATTGGTGTCTCTCCCTAACAACTTCTTTGTGTAGTGCCTAAGTGCCTGTTTATGTACCGGTATGTCTTACAACAGGGTGATACTTTTATGTTCAGTTACCTAAAGTCACATCTCTTCGCAGAAAGTAATAGGAAAAATGTCTGTTCAGGGAACCTTGATAGATTGGTATATGGGAAAGCTAATGTTTTATAGTGCTATTATTAGGAATGGGTAGCCAGAAAATTTTCATTTACTTCCATTTCCCATGTGATTTATGAGAATTTTTAAATTTATTTGGGTCTTTCTGGCCCTTTTGTCATTTTAAAACAAACAAAAAAAATGACCCCAAAATATCCACAGTAAGGAAAATCCAAGAGAAACAAAAAAGCACTGTGGAGTGACGATGTTCCTTAAATGGACTTTATTAGGAAAATCAAAGTTCCAAAGGTACAATTAAATCATCCACATAAAATAAGATCATCCACATTAAAATAAAATAATCCATATAAAGGACCTAGTCCACTAAGGGCGCAGGACCTAACACGGTCCGCGTTTTTCTACATATTCACCACTCTAGGACCCTCAGGGACCCCCGAAGAAGACTTTTTGTCGAAAGGCGTACCATGTTGGGTCCTGCGCCCTTAGTGGACTAGGTCCTTTATGTGGATTATTTTATTTTAATGTGGATGATATTATTTTATGTGGATGATTTAATTGTACCTTTGGAACTTTGATTTACCTAATAAAGTCCATTTAATTAACATCGTCACTCCACAGTGCTTTTTTGTTCCTTTTGTCATTTTGCCAGTATATAATAATAGTCTGCACTGTGTGTGTGTATATGTACACGAGTGTGTGCATGCAGTGATTGACCAATGCTTTATGGTTCCACTACGAAGAAAGAGTGCACACTGTTTCTAAGAGCAGCGTCTCTCAAACTATTTTAGCTCCAGCACACTAAGCGGAGCAAATATTTTTTGCGACACATTATACTTGAAATTATAAAATTGCAAAATCAACAAAAAATTGAATTTGAGAGTTATTTATTTAAAGTTCTTTAAGCTATGAATGGGTAATTGTAACAATGGTGAAACTAAAGTAGATAGATAGATAGATAGATTGAATAATCAATGAAATGGATGAGCTTGATTTTGAGTGCAAATTAACTCAAAATACGCATTTCATCATCCACCTTCTCCAGTCGTTCACTTTTTCTCGATTTAATTTCTGTAGGAGCTGAAAATCCAAGTTTGCAAATATAAGATCCAACGGTAACAAAGCTTTGATTGCATTGTTGCTCAAGTTAGAATAACTATTGCATAAAAATTAAAATTACTTGCCATCAGTTTTCAAGGATCAATCGCGTCAAAGAATGATGCTTATCTCGGTGGTTGTATCCTTACACACACAGACACTCATAATATTGACAGACTCCTGTGTACGCAATGTACATGTCATCTAGCACAGTGTCCTTGGACCAGTGCCGGTCCACAGAAATTTCCTGCCGGTCCACAGGGCCAGCACGTGCATCAGGCCCAAAACAGTGTTCTTCAACCGCCGGTCCACAGTGCGATCGATGCAGCTTTATCTTCGAGCCAGCTCCCTCTTCCTAATTGATTCAGTGCACAAAGCCACGGGCAGTGGCTCCTACAGGCATCCTGCGCCTGAACCGGAAGCCTTCTCTCTGACGTTGCAATGTCAGAGGGAAGGCTTCCAGATGAGGCACGGGACGTGCAAGGTGCAATTATTACTATTATGGGGGCGGGGTCTGGGGTGGAGTTTGGGTGGAGATGGGCGGGGTCTGGCCCACAACTTAGCCCAGTGTTCTTCAACCGCCGGTCCATGGACCGATGCTGGTCCACAGAATAATTCTTTTATTTCTGCCGGTCCATAGGTGTAAAAAGGTTGAAAAACACTGATCTAGCATATTCTTATGAAGGGCATTTTATAAAATAAAGTAAAATTCTGGAATTTCTCTTGGCGCACCCAGAATCTCTTCGTGGCACACAGTTTGAGAGACACTGTCTTAGAAGATACTCACTATTTCCATACAGTGGACCAGATTCTGTAAATGGTGCCCACATTTGGCCAATAAAAAAATGCACACGGAGCACTATTCTATAATGGGGCTTGGAGTTGGGCACTGTTCATGGAATAATGGGTAACGTAAGGATCCCCTCCCAACTTTTGCGTGCAAGGATTTACGCCATCTGAAACCTGGTGCCTAAAAAATGCCTCAAATGAGGTGCCCAGATTGGCGCACTTAGCTAATTTAGGTACCTAACTTTTACAAAGCTGCCCTAACGGCTGCTACTGCGGTAACTACCCTGAAGCCCTTTAAATCTCTATGGGCTTCAGGGTAGTTACCGCAGTAGCAGCCGCTAGCGCAGCTTTGTAAAAGTTAGGCACCTAAATTAGTTAAGTGCGCCAATCTGGGCACCTCATTTGAGGCATCTTTTATAGAACCAGGATCAAATATTTTTTTTCTGCTTGATGTCTTCTAGTAATGACGTGAGACGACATAGGATGTGTTGTTGACATTTGCTATTTGCTGTTACAAATGATAGCCCATCCCTGTTACAAAAATAACGCTTGGAATGCTCTCCCAGAGGAGGTGGTGACGGAGACTACCATTCTGGGTTTCAAGCGTGAGTTGGATGCACACCTCCTTGCAAATCACATTGAGGGATATGGGTAATCAGGGTCTCCATCTGGGAGCACCTGGCTTGGCCTCCGCGTGTGCGGGTCGCCAAAATAGATGGCCCTAAAGTCTGATCCGGTGAAGGCGTTTCTAGTTAGTATTGGGGTTCAAGAAGGGATTGGGCAACTTTCTGAAAAAAAGGGGATAGAAGAGTACAGATAGAGGACTACTGCACAGGTCTTGGACCTGATGGGCCTCCGCGTGTGCGGACTGCTGGGCATGATGGACCTCTGGTCTGACCCAGCGGAGGCACTGCTTATGTGCTTATGTGCTAAATATGATTTTTTTTTTTTTTGTAAAACATTGGAAACCCTTAGCTATTTGTAGGGGGATGGCTAAACTGCAAAGACTGTATTACTGGTTTTAGCCTTGAATGATGCAATTTTGAAATGGAAATAAATAAGCTATAGTGACAGTGTGAGACTTTAAGCAGCAAGGAACATTTCCGTTCTGGCTTGAAAACACTGAATGGTGTTTGGAAAGGACCCATTGACCCAGCAGGTAATCCCATACTAGCTTTAACTTTTTTCACAAATGTGACAACTACTGAGGATGAGTCACAGCATGCAACGTGTAATTTTAACAGCAGAAAGCTTTCTATATAATGAGTGGCTCATAATTCCTGAAACTGGTTTTAAAATATATGCCTGGTATTTCCTATCCCCTCAAGACCTTTAAATATCTGGTCAGATGCAAAACCATTAGTGTGGTTCTAATATTATATTAATAATTGGAAAATCATAAAGGACAGATTGTTCACCTCAGCACTCCTAGATCATTTCACATGTACTTTAAATAAAATAATGAAATTGTTTGGTAGTAATCATGACATAGTTCATGTCACTGGACTTCTTATTTTAGGTGATTTTCCAGAAAATATATCTAATATCATGGTTGTGTCTGTCTGTATTTTGTTGCCTTGAAAAAATATCCAGATGGAGTTTGCCGACAGTTTGCTATCTGTTTGCTGCATAGATGCCATTAGCTAGGGTTACCAGACGTGCAGGAAAACCGGACATGTCCGCTTTTTAGAGGATTGTCTGGGTGCCCAGATGGACCTTCCAAAATCTGGCCGTTTGTCTGGGGTTTGAAAAGCCCTGACAAGTCAAGATGGCCGCTGCACAGAAGTGCTGAGAGGGACGCATCTGTGCCGCTCCACTCAGAACTTCTTCCTTCTTTCTATCGAAGGCCTGTGTGCCTTACCTTAACTGATGCCGAAGAGGAGAGACAGGAGTGCCGCTAATGCCTCGCGGCGCCCCAAAGTGCCGACCCTTGGCACCATAGAAGAGTTGTTGCGGTGGATGTAGGGAGCTGCAGCCGTGACACCGGAGAGTAGCCCGCTGAGAGCGCCTGGGCACGGCGAGACCAGAGTCGCTTCTCCTGGGCCGGATACTACACTCAGCCCCGATGTGAAAGCTCCACCCCCGCAACCCCGAGTTACCAGTTCTCCAGGGGAAGAGGAAACCCCGGAGATGGGGGAGGAACTTTTCCCTGAGGCAGGAAACATTCTAACGAAGAGCTTGGAGACAGAGCCCCTGGTTCAGCGTGCCTCTGTAGAAGAAACCGTGGTAGATTCAGCAACGGGAGGTGAAGACATCCAGCTGGAGCAAAGCCAAGAACTTGATTCCTCTGAGGGTGAGCATTTCTATGCTCAGCAAAAACTTTTAATTTTGGATAAACC
This sequence comes from Geotrypetes seraphini, assembly GCF_902459505.1. Classification (NCBI taxonomy): domain Eukaryota; kingdom Metazoa; phylum Chordata; class Amphibia; order Gymnophiona; family Dermophiidae; genus Geotrypetes; species Geotrypetes seraphini. The sequence continues at coordinate 95,731,826 of NC_047094.1, forward strand.
AGCACAAGTGACTCTGGAGTCATTATGGGACTTAATTACAAATTTCACAAAAACTATTAGCCCCAATTTCCAATATGTTGAAGCTAAATTGATTCACAACAAAGAAAAATGGGGAGACCCAATGATCCACAGTGAAAACAATCCACCGATAAAAACAAAAACTGTGGATACAGATGTTCTGGAGATAATTTATTAAACACTGACATATAAAACCATGAAAATTCAATTTAAAAAGTACAATGATAAAAAATACTATGATAAAAATTCAACCGGACCCTACACGGTCTGTGTTTCGGCAAACACGCCTTCCTCAGGGGTCCAATGTTTGCAACCTCACATATAAAGAATTGACTGAAAACAGTCTATTGTCTTTAAACATGTGAGCAAAGAACACCGCAGACAAGCTGAAGTAGCAAAAAAAATACATTGAATTTTTATGGTTTTATATGTCAGTGTTTAATAAATTATCTCCAGAACATCTGTATCCACAGTTTTTGTTTTCATCGGAAGCTAAATTGATTCAACGTACTAAGGAGCTTAAGGCTTTAAAAGAAGACCTGACTGTTTCTAAATCCTTAGTTCAAAAACTTGACCAGGATTTATCATCTATTAAACAAGTGCAACACTCCCTAGTTAAGGATAATGTGAGTCTCATGAAGAAGCTAGAATTACTTGAGAATAATTAACTTTCCAAGATTAGCAATGGTAACTCCTAGGGAAATGCTTAGGAGATACCTGGTTGAAATTCTGCAAGTTCCAGAGGAAAATTTGCCACCTTTTTCCCAAGTGTATTATTTGCCTAATAAAGAAGGGAGTCAATTACCGAGAAAAAAAAATGACTGATCAAGCACCATTAAATGTATCAGAAATCTTGGAAATGTCAGATCGAGACATTGCTATACCATCTACGATGATAATAACAGTAGCTCTCTCAATTGATAAAATGTGATTGTTGAGGCTTTTTTAAAAAAAAAACAAACAGAAAGAGTTTCTTGGATGTAAAATTCAAATGTTTCCAGATCTTTCAAGAGAAACTCAAAAGCGTCGTGGAGAATTTCTTCTTTTGAGACCAGGGGTCACCTCACTGGGAGCAACATTTTACTTAAGACATCCTTGGAAGTGTATTATTTGCCACCGCTCAGTTAAATACGTTTTCTTTGAACCTCAACAATTAAGTGCTTTTTTGGCAATGTCCCGACTGGATGAAGGAAAATCAAGTGCTCAATAGTTAATGAAGCCGCTCCTACCTCAACACTATCTGTAGCTTATCTTGCTATATTGTTGTATTTTTCCCTTTATTTCTTCGCCTTTGTGTAATCTTGGAATCACAGGCTGAGGACTTGAGTGAGTTAGTTTAAAAATGGTTTTCTTATTTCCTTTTGTAATTGTATTAAGGTGTAATGTGTTTTACACTTTATAAAGTTGTATTCTCACTATCTCACTTTCTGTACAAGTGTTTCACTTGGTATGTAAATAAATTTTTTAAAAAAGCTCTAAATAAATTAAAAAAGAAAAGCCGTGACGAGCTCCGGCCACATCTAGAGGGCCTCCAAGCATGCGCGGTTGACATCACACGCATCCGTGCATGCTCGAGGCCCTCCAGAAGTGGCCCAGAGGTCAGGAGGAAGAAACGAGGCTTTGTGGGGGCGGGACAGGGAATGAACAAGGCAGAGCTGGAGGCGGAATGGGGTGGGGCAGGGACAGGGAAAAAACAGGGTGGGGCCATGTGCCTGAATTTTTGTAACAGTAAATCTGGTAACCCTACCACTAGCACTACCTGAAAGTTCACATCCTGTTGGTTTACAGCGTTTACACCTTGCTGGCAGGGCTGGCTCAACAATTTGACAGGATTAGGCAATTGCTTAAGGCAGAAGCTTCTGTGGGGCGTCAATGAACAGCTACAATCAGAGCAAAACAATAGATCCTAACCACCACATACAACAACAGGAGGTATTTTTACTTGCAGAGATGGTGGGCAATTTTCAAATAAACCATTGGGAAGGCTGGGGTTGGGATGATCATGATTGTTTTGGGTGGAAGGATGCCAAAGGGCCTGAAAGTTAATTGGTAGGGGGGCACAAGATTGAAGGTTTGCCTAGGGCAGTGGTCGGCGAGCCGCATGCGGCTCTTAGCCGCTTGAGTGCGGCTCTGCTAGAGAATGCGGCTTGTGCGGCCTAGCCTCTCCCTCCCTCCGTTCTGTGCCTCCTTCCAGCAGGTAGTTTTCTGGCCAGCTCCCTAAAACTCATCCAAAATAGCTGGCTCCCTTGCTGCAGTCATCTGCGGGCTGTGTCGGCTCCCCACGTGCTATCCGCGGCCCTGTCAGAAGCGTTCCATCTGATGTCACGATGTCAGAGAGAAGGCTTCCGAATCAGCCATGAATCACGCATGAGGAGCCGTCGACGACGCCCGTGGACGACTGCAGCAAGGGAGCCAGCTATTTTGGATCAGTTAGATTCTAACCAAGACGACCAAGGCTTAAACATCCTGACTGAGTTGTAAATAGGAAAAGTAATTTCCATGTGAGATGCTTTGGCAATTAGGGCTCCATCAACACTAAGGATGACTTTAGGAAAGTAGTAATAATGGTTTTGGCCTTGCATGGAACACCAGAAAGAGAAAGGAAGAAATGGTAGACTTGGGGGAGGGAGGGAGGCAGGCAGGGGGAGGGATGGGGTGGGAGGCAGTTGGGAAGTGAAAGGGAGAGAAGTTGGATCTGGGGATGAAAGGGAGGTAGGGAGAAAATTTAGGCCTGTGACCATTTCATTGTTTAGCCTCAAGGGGGGAGGGAGGAGGAAAAACAGAAAAGAGAGGGAGCAAAATGTTAGACCATGGGTAAGGTGACCATATGTCCCATTTTGAACAGGACTGTCCCATTTTTAGACCCCCCCCCATCCCGTTGTCCCCACACACAGTTTCGGGACGCCGAAATCCCGAAGCTGTGCGCGGAGACAACGGGACAGGCGATTGCTTCCTGTCCCTCACTGCTGCACAAATAAAATAAAGCCTTCCTCCAGCGCCCGATTTTAACCCCCCCCTCCCCCCCAGTCCGCTGCCACTGCTGCTCTTCTTACCTCCCTGCTTCTGCTAATCGCTGCACAGAAGCCTTCTTCCGGACATCAATTCTGTCGTCGGAGGGGACGTTCCGAGCCAGCCAGGCGCGATTGGCTGGCCCGGAATGTCCTCTCTGATGTCAGAATTGACGTCGGGAAGAATGCTTCTGGGTGGCGATTAGCAGCAGCAGCAGGGAGGTAAGCAGAGCAGTAGCGGACCAAGGACTGAGGGGGGGGAAGGAAGGAGGGAGGCTTTTTTTTTTTGTGCGGCAGGGAGGGAAGGAGGTAGGCTGACAGGCAGGCAGGCTGGCTTCGGGGGTGGGGCAAAGTCTGGAAAACATTGAGGGGGACATGGGAAGGAGGCACTGGGGGCACTAAGGACAGAGGAAGGGGCACTAAGGACATAGGAAGGAGCACTGAGGGCACTAAGGACATAGGATGGGACACTAAGGACATAGGAAGAAGGCACTGGAGGCACTAACGACATAGGAAGGGAAGGAAGGAGGGAATAGAAAGGGACAATTGTTGGGCCTGAGTGCAGAAAGACAGAAATGACAGAAAGGATACACAGTCAGAAAGAAATGCAACCAGAGACTCATGAAATCACCAGACAGTAAAGGTAGGAAAAATGATTTTATTTTCAATTTAGTGATCAAAATGTGTCAGTTTTGAGAATTTATATCTGCTGTCTATATTTTGCAGTATGGCCCCACTTTTACTAAACTGCAATAGCGGTTTTTAGCACAGGGAGCCTATGAGCATCGAGAGCAGCGCAGGGTATTCAGCGCAGCTCCCTGCGCTAAAAACATTGCATAAAGTCATCTGCCTTGACCTCTTTGAAAACATGCGGAATATAAATGATAATTAAATTTTTTTCTGCATACAGTGTGCTTTTTAAAATTTTATTGTTGGTAGATCATTTTGACTTGGCCACGAGAGTAAGGAGGAGGGAGGGGAACTGCTGAAAGACATCTAGTAATCCTTGCAGGCTTGACTGTGCAGAGAATTATTTTTGTAAAATCATGTTTTGTGACTGGCATTATTTAGATTTTAATTTCTATGAATGAATAGAATGAAAATGATATAAAATTGCTTGCTTGTTTTTATGTGCGTGCGCTGAAGGGAAGTGGAGAGAGAGTGAGCTGAGGACGCTGAAGAGAAATGGGAAAGAGAGTGGGGAGAAGACGTTGATTTATAAATTGACAATTGTACAGGATATTGTTTCTTTTTATACTATAATATAATAAGTTCAATATAAAACAATTCAAGGCTTGTGTGGATGGAATCAGGTGGTTTGTGGGGACGGGGACCAAGCTCACGGGGATGGAACGGAGACGGATTTTTTCCCCATGTCATTCTCTAGGCTCTGCCATGAATCGATTTTGACTATGTGCGGGCGAGCGGGGTGTTAGTCAGGTTGACATAGCCATCGTAGCGCAAGCGGGCATGGGGTATGGCTCTCAAAAGAAATCTTAATTGTTGTACTGCTGATCTTTGGCTCTTTTGACTAATGAGTTTCTCTAACACTGGCCTAGGGCAGGGGTCAGCAACCTGCGGTTCTTCTTACCTGTGGCTGTGGCTCTCCAGGCCCCGACCCTTTAATCTCTTTCCCAACCCCATGATCTTCCGACATGAGCCCCGTTTCATCAGGGAATGAGGTGTAACAACATGCTACGCTAATTTTAACCCTTGTGCTTATTTCACTGTGCTGTAACGCCATTGCGGGGCTCACATTGGAAGAGGTGGCGCTGCAAACTAAGATAAACCAAATTTCTCTTGTTAAGAATGATAAATAATACAAAGTTTAACGTATGAAATAAAGAAATAAATAATTAAATAAAACAACATGGTTTAAAAAGATAAGCAAGATTAGGATAATACCCAAATGGGATCAATGAGGATTATAGCCGGATCGAGTTATATTACCCAGTTGGCAGTTTGAAGATCCCTTAAACTGCTGTATTGTCTTTTATTTTTATTTTAAGGCTAAATTAAATTAATAGGACAGGATAGAGAGAAGAACTATAACTCAGACAAGGAATGAGCTTGGTTCCTTTCAGCAGTACTATACACATGAGTGTTCCCTCTAAGGTGGGTAGCAGAGGTGGTGCAGCCCTATTGTGGTCTGTTACACACAGCAGGCAGGTCCCTTTGAAATTCTGCAGAACCTATGCGCTTCACATGATTGAAACCACAATACTGCCATGAAATGATAGAAGAAATTAAGTCTATTCTGGCTGATTTATGGAAAAAGGAAAAAAAAACAACCATTTTTGCCTGATTTCAGTGCAATTTTCAAGTTTCAAGTTTATTAGGATTTTATATACCGCCTATCAAGGTTATCTAAGCGGTTTTTACAATCAGGTACTCAAGCATTTTTCCCTCTCTGTCCCGGTGGGCTCACAATGAACTTAGGGCCTGATTCTGTAAACAGTGCCTAACAGTGGCCAACCCAGGTCCCAAGTACCAGTCAGAAATCCAAAGAGTAGCAACATTCCAGAGTTCAGAGTGTGATGTCATAATGCCTCATTCCACCAATGCCTAAGAGCCAGCCTTACTAGTGATGTCACAATGGCTTGATTGATCAATACTTGGCTCGCATAAGAGCTGCTATACTGGGATAGACCAAAAGGTCCATCAAGCCCCACATCCTGTTTCCAACAGTGGCCAACCCAGGTCCCAAGTACCAGTCAGAAACCCAAAGAGTAGCAACATTCTAGAGCTCAGATTGTGATGTCATAATGCCTCATTCCACTAATGCCTAAGAGTCAACCCTTACCAGTGATGTCACAATGGCTTGATTGTCCTATATTTGGCTCACATAAGAGCTGCTATACTGGGACAGACCGAAGGTCCATCAAGTCCAGTATCCTATTTCCCAAAGTGGCCAACTCAGGTCCCAAGTACCTAGCTAGATCCCAAGTAGTAAAACAGATTTTATGCTGCTTATACTAGGAATAAGCAGTGGATTCTCCCAAGCCATCTCAATAATGGCCTATGCATAGGCATCGGAATGGTGGGGGGGCCGTGGCCTCCCCTCAAATTGGTGATAGCTCTGCTCCCCCATCTACCTCCTCTTCTGGCCGCTGCAACTTTAAATCGTCAGCGTGTAACACATGTTCTTCTTTCCTTCCTTCCCCCTCCCTCTAGCGGGAGCCTGCCAAACGACCTCTCTCTTTGGCTCCCGACTCCCCCACACCTCCTCCTTGGTGTTTGTTATTTTAAATCTTCGGGTAGAGTTAACGAGATCAGCCGTCAGGCTGCCTTGAAAGTCTTCATTCAGCAGCGATTTCCTGTTTCAGCAGCGATTTCCTGCTGCTGAATGAAAGGTTCCGGGGCAGACCGATGGCAGCACACTGATATTGTTGCTGCTACCCGGTGGCTTCTGAAGATTTAAAATAACAACGTGGGGAAGAGGTAGGTGTGTGTGAGTCGGCAGCTGAAGAGAGAGGTTGTGCCACAGGGACCCGCTGAGGGTGGGGAAGGAAGAACAACATATGCTACATGCCACGGGCTGAGGGGACAGATACTGCATGTAGTGGGAAAGGGTTGGGAAGGACAGATGCACGGGCTGGGAGGGTTAGGAAAAGAGAGATGCTGCACAGGTGAGGTAGTGGAAAGGGAGAGAAAGAAATGCTGCCATGGTGGAGGGAAAAGGAATGAAGAATTATTGGAAATAGGTGTGTGGACTGAGAGGAAAAGAGAGATGATGTACATGGGAAAAGGAAGAAAGATGGAGAATTATTGGACATGATAGTGGTGGAGAGGAAGGAGGGAGAAATATTGGATGTTGAGAGGGAAGGGTGGTAGATGGAAAGAAATGTAAGAGGGAGCAAACATGGTGGTGGAGGGAAGGGAGGAAGAGATGCAGCATTGTGTTGGAGGGGGTTGATGGAAGGAGTAATTTTGGGCATGGGGATGGTGGAGAGGGACAAAAGATGCTGTTTCTATTCTTATGCTTTTGCAGGGCTTTGTATTACTTATTGATATACTTGTTTGGAACTGAAGGATAGTTTTCTGTAGCAGTTAGTGAGGTGACATTGCATATTTTAAAGTCATCTGCCTTGACCTCTCTGAAAAAAAGCAGAATATAAATGTTAATTAAAATTTTCTCTGCACACAGTGTGCTTTATGTAGTTTAATTTTGTGGTTACCATTATGTATTGTTAATAAGATTATATTGTGTATGTATGAGGAATGAATAAAAAAATGGCATTATAATTAGTACTATTATGGGGTAGGGGTTGTGGGTAGAGTCTTGGGTGGAGCTTTTGGGCCCCCCTCAAAAAAAAAAAAACATTCCACTGCCTATAGATCTATGGACTTCCCTTTTAGGAATTTATCCAAACGTTTTTTAAACCCCGCTAAGCTAACTGATTTCACCACATTGCTGTGAACAAGGCTGCCCTGTAAACATCTAAAAGCTAAGTTACTCAGCATTTCATATTCTGCTCTTTTGACTGGTTTTCAGCATTATATCTGCTTAATTTCTCTTCTCCTCCCTGTTTCTTACTAAAAAAAATATAAAAAAAGCACAAAAAAATCCTTCTCTTTCCTCTGTTAAATCTTATTTCCTCTTCCTGCATTTTTGTTTAAAATACTGTGTTTTAGGTGGTATAGAGCCTATATTTCTGGTGCCTGTGGCTCAGGGTGACTAAAGTAGGGAAAATCTGTTATAAATCCTGTGTTTTAGGGTAGCACTGATAGAACCTGCAGTTTTGTTTAAAATACTGTGTTTTAGGTGGTATAGAGCCTATATTTCTGGTGCCTGTGGCTCAGGGTGACTAAAGTAGGGAAAATCTGTTATAAATCCTGTGTTTTAGGGTAGCACTGATAGAACCTGCAGTTTTGTTTAAAATACTGTGTTTTAGGTGGTATATAGCCTATATTTCTGGTGCCTGTGGCTCAGGGTGACTAAAGTAGGGAAAATCCTGTTATAAATCCTGTGTTTTAGGGTAGCACTGATAGAACCTGCAGTTTTGTTTAAAATACTGTGTTTTAGGTAGTATAGAGCCTATATTTCTGCCTTACTAGTAGTCTTACTTATAGTCCCACCAACCCAGGGACCACTATTCATATATAGAGACCCATATAATCAGGACTACTCAAATCAAGTCACTTCACAACCAATCAAGATGACCTTTATTCTATGCAATCACTGTGGTGCTTTAATTCCAAGACATACTATTTGGAGGCTTAAGCTTGCCCCATCTGTCTTCAACTTGCCAGTATTAAGGAGGAGCTCTGCAAACTTAAACAGGAATTGAATACAATTAAAGCAGCTTCCATCACTCCACAAAATCATACCAACTTACCACCTCTACCTCAAAGAATAAAACAGCCCAGGAATAAATGGGTCACAGTAGGCTCAGGAAGACTGCGACATGTAACACAGAAACATCCACCTTCACTAATATTACCTCTACAGAATTCCTTCGCTCCACTAGTGCACTGCGATACTCAGGAAAACAGAAGGGAGGTGGGACTGGAACCAATGAAGGTAACTCAAGAGAACAAGCGCACCCTAAGTACAAATAAAAAAGCCAAAAACAGAAAACTATTACTGTTGGGGGATTCCATCATTAGAGGCATTAACCTTGGAACACAGGGCGAGGAGACCAAAATAGTGAAATGTCTTCCAGGATCCTCAGCTACCAGGAGTTCCAGGCAAATACTGACTATAATTAAGGAAGAAACTAAGGATTTTAACACTGATGTTGTTATCCATCTGGGAACAAATGACCTGGCCAACAACTCCACACTTGCAGCACAGAAAGCTTTTCGGGAGCTTGGTGAGGGCGTGAAACCTTTTGTAAAGACTTTAGCTTTTTCTGAGATACTGCCTGCATATGGAAAAGGAGAGCAAAGAGTGAAAAACACAGAGGACTTTAATAGATTGCTCAGAGCCTGGTGTCATCAAGAAGGCTTCAGGTACATAGGAGGAGGGGGAAATACATGGAAGGACAAGAAGCTATATTGCACTGATGGGCTACATATTACTACAGCAGGAAAAAGAAACCTTGCAGAGAAATTTAGACAATATTTTTCTAGGCATTTAAACTAGAAGGTGGGGGTGGTGTATGTACGAAGGACAATTATAGAGACCACCCCCGGCAAAAGAAAAGATGTGATAGTAGTAAAGGCTGCAACATAAGCAATATCAGCAACTCATTTCTTAGTATTGCAACGGAAAGTGAAATGACACAAAAATCCATACAAAAAAGGAGATTATCGCTGGAAAGCGATGACCACAAATGCTCGCAGTCTAAGCAACAAAGTTCATGATCTGCAAGCCCTGATATTAGAGGCAGATCTAGATATTGTTGCTATCACAGAGACATGGTTCAGTGAATCACATGGATGGGATGCAAACATACCGGGATATAATCTTTTTAGGAAGGACAGAGATGGTCATAAAGGTGGAGGAGTAGCTCTCTATGTAAAGATCAATATCCAAGCGACCGAAATGCAAGGGACCTGGGGAGAGGAAGAAGCGATATGGATTGCTCTGAAAAGAGAAGATGGAACTTCTATCTACGTGGGTGTAGTCTACAGACCTCCGACTCAGTCGCAGCAAATTGATAAGGATCTGATTGTGGATATCCAAAAGTTTGGAAGGAAAGAGGAGGTTCTGCTGTTGGGAGATTTCAACCTGCCGGATGCGGACTGGAATGTTCCGTCTGCGGAATCGGAAAGAAGTAGGGAGATTGTGGATGTCTTTCAAGAAGCTCTGCTCAGACAAATGGTGATGGAACCCACAAGGGAAAAAGCGATATTGGATCTGGTCCTCACAAATGGAGAGAGTATCTCTAATGTTCGAGTGGGTGCTCACCTGGGTAGTAGCGATCATCAAACGGTTTGGTTTGATATAACGGCTAAAGTGGAGAGCGGCCGCACAATACTTAAAGTCCTAGATTTCAAACGTACGGACTTTAATGCAATGGGAAAGTACCTGAAGAAAGAGCTGTTAGGATGGGAGGACATAAGAGAAGTGGAAAGACAGTGGTCTAAGCTGAAAGGAGCGATAAAAATGGCTACGGACCTTTATGTGAAGAAAATCAATAAAAACAAGAGAAAAAGGAAGCCGATATGGTTCTCCAACCTAGTGGCTGAGAAAATAAAGGCGAAAGAGTTGGCGTTCATGAAATATAAAAAAACCCAAGAAGAGGAGAGCAGAAAGAACTACAGGGTGAAACTGAAAGAAGCCAAGAGAGAGATACGTTTGGCGAAGGCACAGGCGGAAGAACAAATGGCTAAAAATATAAAAAAGGGAGATAAAAATTTTTTCAGATATATTAGTGAAAGGAGGAAGATAAAAAATGGAATTGCTAGGCTAAAAGATGCTGGGAACAAATATGTGGAGAGTGATGAGGAGAAAGCAAATGTGCTAAACAAATACTTCTGTTCTGTGTTCACAGAAGAAAATCCTGGAGAAGGACCGAGATTGTCTGGCAAACTTACACGAGAAAATGGAGTAGATTCTGCGCCGTTCACGGAGGAGGGTGTTTATGAGCAACTTGAAAAACTGAAGGTGGACAAAGCGATGGGACCAGACGGGATCCATCCCAGGATTCTAAGGGAGCTCAGAGAGGTTCTGGCGAGTCCTATTAAAGACTTGTTCAACAAATCTCTGGAGATGGGAGTGATTCCTGGGGATTGGAGGAGAGCGGATGTGGTCCCTATTCATAAAAGTGGTCACAGGGATGAAGCAGGAAACTACAGGCTGGTGAGCCTCACTTCAGTTGTTGGAAAAATAATGGAAGTGTTGCTGAAAGAAAGGATAGTGTATTTCCTTGAATCTAATGGGTTACAGGATCCGAGGCAACATGGCTTTACAAAAGGTAAATCGTGCCAAACGAACCTGATTGAATTTTTTGATTGGGTAACCAAAGAACTAGATCGAGGACATATGCTAGATGTAATTTACTTGGATTTCAGCAAAGCCTTTGATACAGTTCCTCATAGGAGGCTGTTGAACAAACTTGAAGGGCTGAAGTTAGGACCCAAAGTGGTGAACTGGGTCAGAAACTGGCTGTCGGACAGACGCCAGAGGGTGGTGGTTAATGGAAGTCGCTCGAAGGAAAGAAAGGTGACTAGTGGAGTCCCTCAGGGTTCGGTGCTGGGGCCAATCCTGTTCAATATGTATGTAAGTGACATTGCTGAAGGGTTAGAAGAAAAAGTGTGCCTTTTTGCAGATGATACCAAGATTTGTAACAGAGTAGACACCGAAGAGGGAGTGGAGAATATGAAAAAGGATCTGCAAAAGTTAGAGGAATGGTCTAATGCCTGGCAACTAAAATTCAATGCAAAGAAATGCAGAGTAATGCATTTGGGGATTAATAATAGGAAGGAACCGTATATGCTGGGAGGAGAGAAGCTGATATGCACGGACGGGGAGAGGGACCTTGGGGTGATAGTGTCCGAAGATCTAAAGGCGAAAAAACAGTGTGACAAGGCAGTGGCTGCTGCCAGAAGGATTCTGGGCTGTATAAAGAGAGGCGTAGTCAGTAGAAGGAAGAAGGTGTTGATGCCCCTGTACAGGTCATTGGTGAGGCCCCACTTGGAGTATTGTGTTCAGTTTTGGAGACCGTATCTGGCGAAAGACGTAAGAAGACTTGAGGCGGTCCAGAGGAGGGCGACGAAAATGATAGGAGGCTTGCGCCAGAAGACATATGAGGAGAGACTGGAAGCCCTGAATATGTATACCCTAGAGGAAAGGAGAGACAGGGGAGATATGATTCAGATGTTCAAATACTTAAAGGGTATTAACGTAGAACAAAATCTTTTCCAGAGAAAGGAAAATGGTAAAACCAGAGGACATAATTTGAGGTTGAGGGGTGGTAGATTCAGGGGCAATGTTAGGAAATTCTACTTTACGGAGAGGGTAGTGGATGCCTGGAATGCGCTCCCGAGAGAGGTGGTGAAGAGTAAAACTGTGACTGAGTTCAAAGAAGCGTGGGATGAACACAGAAGATTTAAAATCAGAAAATAATATTAAATATTGAACTAAGACCAGTTACTGGGCAGACTTGCACGGTCTGTGTCTGTGTATGGCCATTTGGTAGAGGATGGGCAGGGGAGGGCTTCAATAGCTGGGAGGGTGTAGATGGGCTGGAGTAAGTCTTAACAGAGATTTCGGCAGGTGGAACCCAAGCATAGTACCGGGTAAAGCTTTGGATTCTTGCCCAGAAATAGCTAAGAAGAAAAAAAAATAAAAAATAATAATTTTAAATTGAATCAGGTTGGGCAGACTGGATGGACCATTCGGGTCTTTATCTGCCGTCATCTACTATGTTACTATGTTACTATGTATATTCTCCGGCAACGAATTTCAGAGTTTAAATACATGTTGTGTGAAGAAATATTTTCTTCAGTTTGTTTTAAATCTGCCCTGGATCGGTAGCATGGAATTTTACTACTCTGGGTTTTGACCAGGTAGTAGTGACTTGGATTGGCCACCATGAGAACGGGCTACTGGGAATAATGGACCATTGGTCTAACCCAATAAGGCTATTCTTAAGTTCTTATGCTACTTAGTAGCTTCATCGCATGCCCCCTAGTCCTAGAATTTTTGGAAAGAGTGAACAAGTGACTCACATGTACCCTTTCCACTTCACTCAGTATTTTATAGACCTTTATCGTATTACCCCTGAGCTGTCTCTTCTCCAAGCTGAAGAGCCCTAGCCTACCCCTAACCAAATCTACTTTTCATGCAGGCCTCATTAGTCATCTGAGGGCACCTTGACTTAGGCATCACTAGGTGCTTTATGGATAACCACACAAAACCCTAATTAGCAAGTAAAATAACTATTTGAATGGTGTTAATTATCACACCATTGAACCCATTAAAAAGCAATTAACACGCACATTTTAGTTAGGTATTGCTAGGTTCCATGATTAGGGTGCCGTTTATAGAATCATGACCTTAGGCCCATATTCTATAAATGGCGCCTTAAGTTAGGCACATAACTTAAAATGAAAACAGTGTTTAAAAAAATTAATATTTTCAAGCAAAAAATGTAGGTGCCTAACAGCACCTTAAAATACGGTGCCTGTATCGCGTCTACAGAGGTGCTTTATAAGGCCTAACACCATTGTAGGCACGACTAATGCCGGAAGTGGCATTAGGTGTCATAAAGCGCCTCTGTGGGCGCGATTCATTTGAAAGGTAGGTGCCGAAAATATAGGCCTTGAAAACCCTAGCCTACATTTCTGGTGCCTACCATTACTGAAGCCACGATTCTATAAACGTCCCATCGTATGATTGACACGCGATTGGTGGCTGTTTTTTTAAGTCAGCTGCAGACAACAGCAGCATTTATAGAATCCAGGTCTCACTGCCTTTTGCCTCTGAAATAGTGGGAATCCTGAAGGGACTATGTAATGTCCAAAAATAATAATAATAATAATAATAACTTTATTTTTGTATACCGCATTACCATGGAAGTTCTATGCGGTTAACAGATGAAGAGACTGTACATTACAGCGAAGTTACACTTTTTTTTTTTTTGGCATAGCTACATTTACATTTTCGGCGACGTTACATTTGCAGTGAAGTTATTTTTCAGGTCGGTTACTATTGCAGAGAAGTTACATTTGTTGTAAGTTGCATATATATAGCGGAGTTCATACAGTAGTGTTACATACAGCGGTGATATATACTGCGGCGTTCGATAAAGCCGAGCAGAGGCATTAAGTAAGGAGAGTAAAGAAGAAGGGGTGATTAGTTGGATAGGGTGATCCATTTTGTTAAGCCGTTAGGTGGCAGACAGAATTGGAAGAGTCGAGATACTGAGGTAAGTCAAGGTCCGAGGAGGAGGCAAGGAAGAGGGGGGGAAAAGTTAGAGGAATTTATTAAAAAGGTAGGTTTTGATTGTCTTCCTGAACATTTGGTAGGGGGGGGAGTTGGAGATGAGTGCTGTGAGGCATTTGTTCCATTTGCCCGCTTGGAATGCGAGGGATCTGTCGAGAAATTTCTTGTAGAGGCAGCCTTTCAGGGAAGGAAAGGAGAACAGGTAGGTGTTTCGTGTACGAGAGGGGCCAGCGATTTCAAGGTGCTCGGATAGGTAGATTGGGGAAGAGCCTGCTAGGGTTTTGAAGCAGAGGCAGGCGAATTTGAAGATGATCCTTGCCTCCACATTACGATGAGACAAATTGTAACAATCCAGAGAAAATATTTATTCACACAAGATGTAATTAAACTCTGGAATCCATTGCCGGAGAATGTGGTGAAATCAATTAGCTTAGCGGGATTTAAAAAACATTTGGCTAAATTCCTAAAAGGGAAATCCGTAGGCTGCTATTGAGATGGCTTTGGGAAATCTACTGTTATTCTTAGGATAAGCAACATAAAATCTGTTTTATTACTTGAGATCTAGCTAGCTTATGTTCTTCATTAGTCCAAGACAGGCCTTTATATTATATTAGTTCCATTTATATAACTCATTTTCATAGTTTCCATACTTAAAGTATAATCAATCACTCTTCTTATTGTTGCAATGGTTTCAAATGGGAACTCCCAACATATCACATTTCACCAAAGGCTATCTCAATGTATGTTTCCTGCAGAAATCAAACAATATAATAGGAAGGCATGTGGGAAAGAGGAACCCAAACTATAGCTACATGATGATGAGATCTATGTTAGGAGTCACTGCCCAGGAAAAGGATCTAGGTGTTATTGCTGAAAATACGTTGAAATCCTTAGCTCAATGTGCGGCAGTGGCTAAGAAAGCAAATAGAATGTGAGGAATTATCAGGAAAGGAATGGAAATCAAAGATGAAAATGTTATAATGCCCTTGTATTGCTCTTATCGTATGGCCATAACTTGAATACTGTGTGCAGTTCTGGTCACCATATCTCACAAAAGATATAGTGGAATTAGAAAAGGTACAGAGAAGGATGATGAAAATTATTAAAGGTTTTCGATGACTTCCCTATGAGGAGAGGCTAAAACAGCTAGGACTCTTCAGCTTGGAGAAGAGATGGTTCAGGGGGATATAAGATGTGAACCGCTCGTTCACTCTTTCCAATAATACTAAGACTAGGGGCATGCGATGAAGCTACTAAGTAGTATATTTAAAACAAACTGGAAAAAATATTCCTTCCCCTCTCTATGCGGTATTATCTATGCAGGTAAACTGGGAAAATCTCTTCTCTTCAAAATCACAGGTCTCTGGAATGACCTTACTATCCCGTTGCGGAACCTGGGCTTTCTCCAACTAATCTGCAAGCAACTGAAAACTTGGCTCTTCTCTAACATGTAATTCTATTTTCCCCCTTACTCTTCCATTCTATATATAAGCTCATGTAAACCTTTTCATTTCTCTTCTTATATTTTAAGTTCTTGTAAACCGTGCCGAGCTCCACTTCCGTGGAGAGAATGCGGTATATAAACTTAAGGTTTAGTTTAGTTTAGTTTAGTTCATACAACATGTAATTAAACTCTGGAATTCGTGGCTAGAGAATGTGGTGAAATCAGTTAGCTTAGCGGGGATTTAAAAAATGCTAGGATAAATTCCTAAAAGAGAAGTCCATTGGGGAAATCCACTGCTTATTCCTGGGATAAGCAGTATAAAATTTGTTTTACTACTTGGGATTTAGCTAGGTACTTGGGACTAGGGTTGACCACTGTTAGAAACAGGATTCTGGGCTTGATGGACCTTCGGTCTGTCCCATTATGGCAATTCTTATGTTCTACACTAACCAGATTATAAGATAACTAGTATTATAGCCCGTTACATTAACGGGTGCTAGAATATATGTGTGTGTGTCTGTCTTTATTTCTTTCTTTCTCTCTCTCTCCTTAGCCGCTTTCTGTATTTCTGTCTTTCTTTTTCCTTGGCTGTCCACTACCATCCCGCACCCCTCCTGACCCGACTCTCGCTGTCTTTCTTTCTGTCTGTCTCTGTCCCTGGCCCCCTTTGTCTGTTTGTCTTTCTGTATATGTCCCTGGCCCTGTGTCTTTCTTCTTTTCTTTCTGTCTCCCTTCCTCCCTCTGTCTGTCTGTCAAAAGCAGCATTCCCTCCCCCTCTATTTCCCTCCCCCCACACCAGTTCCCTGTGCACCTGCCCCTGTGTCTTTCTTCTTGTCTTTCTGTCTCCCTTCCTCCCTCTATCTGTGCAAAGCAGCATTCCCTCCCCCCACACCAGTTCCCTGTACAGCAGCATTAGCGTTTCCTCTACCCTCTTTCCCTTCCCACAGTGGCGACTACAAACGCGG
This sequence comes from Geotrypetes seraphini, assembly GCF_902459505.1. Lineage (NCBI taxonomy): Eukaryota > Metazoa > Chordata > Amphibia > Gymnophiona > Dermophiidae > Geotrypetes > Geotrypetes seraphini. The sequence goes on from NC_047094.1 coordinate 95,748,098, forward strand.
GTCCAAGTCATTTGCCGCCGCCCCCCCTTCTGTTCCCGCGGGCCCAACTGGCGATTTAAGCAGCGCGTGCATCAGTGTTCACACGCTGCTTCGGGTCCTTCTACTGCCCTGATTTACTCAGGCACGTCCGGAGCAAATCAGGGCAGTAGAAGGGCCCGAAGCAACGTGTGAACACTGATGCATACGCTGCTTAAATCGCCAGTCGTGCCCGCGGGAACAGAAGGGGGGGGGGGGCGGTGGCAAATGACTCGGGTTCCGGGCAGCGGAAAGTTGTTGGGCTCCGCAGGCCTCCCCACCCCACCATCCTAACGTAAAACTGATACCTGAGGCCGGCCACCACCACCACCACTTCCGCAGCTCGCTCGCGCTTCGGCCGGTAGGTGGAGAGCAGGGAAGCTTTTGTGATGCGCGAACACGCAGCAGCAGGACGGACCAGAAGCCGCGCATGCGCACTTCCTATGTGTCGCTACGGCTCACGGAAAAGCGGCACACACTTAGGAACTGCGCATGCGCGGCCTAGCATTTTATTATATTAGATTCATCTTTAGAACAGCCACCAAATAATTTTCCCTTTACCTTAAAATGCATGCACACCACTTCATGAAACACTCTTCTCAGAAATGGTGGTTGTGAGGCAAGCAAAGGTAAGAGGAAAAGAAGGCCACTTTGGTTCTCAAAAATAGTAGCTGACAAGGTAAGGAATAAGAGGTTAGTTTTCATAAACTACAAAATATCGCAGAAAGAGGAAGACAGGCAAAAATATCTGGAAAAGTTAAGAGGCTGATCGTGTAGTCAGGAAAGCAAAGATGCAAATGGAAGAAAAAATAGCTGACACGGTAAAACGGAGAGACAAGATTTTTAAAGATATATTAATGATAGGAAGAAGTGCAAAAGTGGCATTGTAAGACTCAAAGGTGAAGGGGAGGAATATGTAGAAGCTGATAAAGAAAAGGCAGAATTGCTTAACAAATATTTCTATTCTGTGTTTACAGCTGAAGTGCCATGAGTGAGACTGCAGAAGACAAACGTGAATAGGGATGGAGGAGTAATAGACCCTGATCGATTTTCAGAGAGCTGTGTTTGGGTTCATAGACAAAACTGCAGAAGACAAAGGTGCGCGCCGACAACTGAGCGCAAGACGGAGGCACGCGCCGAAGAAAATGACAGTTTTTAGGGGCTCCGACGGGGGGTTTTGTTGGGGAGCCCTCCACTTTACTTAATACAGATCGTGGCGGCGTTGTGGGTGGTTTGGGGGGTTGTAACCCCCCTCATTATACTGTAAACTTAACTTTTTCCCTGTTTTTAGGGAAAAAGTGAAGTTTTCAGTAAAATGTGGGGGGTTACAACCCCCCAACGTCCCCACAACGCGGCGCGATCTGTATAAAGTAAAATGGGGGGGTTACCCCCACACACCCTCGTCGGAGCCCCTAAAAACAGTTATTTTCTTCGGCGCGTGCCTCCACGCTGCGCTCAGTTGTCGGCGCGCGCCTTTGTCTTCCGCGGTTTTGACCTGAAACTCTGTGTTTATGAGGATCTAGCTAAAATAAAGGTAGACAAAGTGATGGGGCCGGATGATGTACATCCAAGGGTGCTGAAGAAACTTAGGGAAGTTCTGGTAGCTCCACTGACTGACCTTTTCAATGAGTATCTAGAGTCAGGAGTGGTATTGAAGGACTGGAGAAGGGTGGATATGGTCCCCCTCCACAAAAGTGGAAGAAAGAAGTAACATAGAAACATAGAAATAGACTGCAGATAAGGGCCACGGCCCATCTAGTCTGCCCACCCTCATGACCCTCCCCTACCTTTGCCTAGTGAATAGAACCCACGTGTCGATCCCATTTGGCCTTAAAATCAGGCACGCTGCTGGCCTCAATCACCTGCAGTGGAAGACTATTCCAACGATCAACCACCCTTTCAGTGAAAAAGAATTTCCTGGTGTCACCTCGTAGTTTCCCGCCTCTGATTTTCCACAGATGCCCTCTTCTTGCCGTGGGTCCCTTGAAAAAGAAGATATCTTCTTCTGCTTCGATGCGGCCCGTGAGATACTTGAACGTCTCGATCATGTCCCCCCTCTCTCTGCGCTCCTCGAGCGAGTATAGCTGCAGTTTGTCTAACCATTCTTCGTACGGGAGATCTTTGAGTCCCGAGACCATCCGGGTGGCCATTCTCTGAACCGACTCCAATCTCAGCACATCTTTGCGATAATGTGGCCTACAGAATTGCACACAGTATTCCAGGTGGGGCCTCACCATGGATCTATACAATGGCATAATGACTTCCGGCTTATGGCTGACGAAACCCCTGCGTATGCAACCTAGGATCTGTCTTGCCTTGGATGAGGCCTGCTCTACCTGACTGGCAGCCTTCATATCCTCACTGACTATCACCCCCAAGTCTCGTTCTGCTACCGTTCTTGTTAGGATCTCTCCATTAAGGGTATAAGTCTTGTATGGATTATGGTTGCCTAGGTGCATGACTTTGCATTTTTTGGCATTGAAGCTAAGTTGCCAGGTCTTAGACCAGCGCTCCAGTAGGAGTAGGTCGTGCATCATGTTGTCGGGCATTGAATCTTCGTCCGTTGTGCGTTTGCCCACTACATTACTTAGTTTGGCGTCATCGGCGAATAATGCTATTTTACCTCGAAGCCCTTCTGCCAAGTCTTTTATAAAGATGTTGAATAGGGTCGGGCCCAAGACCGAGCCCTGTGGCACTCCACTGATCACCTCCGTCATTTCTGAGGGGGTGCCATTCACCACTACCCTTTGAAGCCTACCACCAAGCCAGTTTCTAACCCATTTCGTCAATGTGTCACCTAATCCTATAGAACTCATCTTGCTCAGCAACCTGCGGTGTGGTACTCTATCGAATGCTTTGCTAAAGTCCAGGTACACGATGTCCAGGGACTCCCCAACATCCAGCTTCCCCGTCACCCAGTCAAAGAAGCTGATCAGGTTGGATTGGCATGATCTCCCCTTAGTAAATCCATGTTGATGGGGGTCCCGTAGATTTTCCTCATCCAGGATCTTATCCAATTGGTGTTTGATTAGAGTTTCCATTAGTTTGCTCACTATTGATGTTAGACTCACTGGTCTGTAGTTTGCTGTCTCCATCTTTGAGCCTTTCTTGTGGAGTGGAATGACGTTAGCCGTCCTCCAGTCCAACGGGACGCTGCCTGTACTAAGGGAGAGGTTGAAGAGTGCTGACAGTGGCTCTGCCAAGACATCACTCAACTCCTAAGCACCCTGGGGTGTAGGTTGTCAGGCCCCATTGCCTTGTTAATCTTGAGTTTTGACAGCTCATCGTAGACACTGCTGGGCGTAAACTCGAAGTTACTAAACGGGTCAACTGAGTCAGCCCTTGTCTGTAGCTGAGGGCCAAGCCCCGGCGCTTCACGGGTGAAGACTGAGCTGAAGTATCCATTTAATAGTTGGGCTTTTTCAGAATCCTTTTCCACATAGTCTCCGTCTGGTTTCCTAAGACGTACAATCCCACCTGAGTTTTTACTTCTGTTACTGATATACCTGAAGAAGGATTTATCTCTCTTCTGGATGTTCTTTGCCAGAGACTCCTCCATGTGGAATTTAGCCTCCCTGACTGCTGTTTTGACTGCTTTTGACTTGGTCAGGTAGTCTGCTCTAGAGTTCTGTTTCCCCGATTGTTTGTAAGAGATGAATGCTTTTTTCTTCTCCTTGATGAGGTCTGAGATCTCCGCAGTGAACCATTGCGGCTTGTTGTTTCTTCGCCGTTTACTTACTAATTTAACATAGCGGTTTGTCGCTTCTTGTATGGTGGCTTTCAAAGTCAACCACATTTCTTTCACGCTATCGGTTTTTGCTTGGCTTTGTAGCGCCTGGTGAACAAAGGAACCCATGTCTTGGAAGTTTGTGTCCTTGAATTTGAGGACCTTGGTCAGCGTGTTAGATTTAGTGAAACCTTTCCTAAGATTGAACCATACCATGTTGTGGTCACTGGAGGCCAATGTGTCACCCACCGAGACCTCTGTGACACTTTCTCCGTTGGTAAGTAATAGGTCCAGTATTGCCTGATCCCTTGTTGGGTCCAACACCAGTTGCTTCAGACCAGCTCCCTTCATAGAGTTTAATAGCCTCCTTTTGCTGCCGGAATCGGAGGTTAGTGTATCCCAATCCACATCAGGCATGTTGAAGTCACCTAACAATACTGTGTCCCCACGCAAGGTGATATTTTCTATATCCCAGATTATTTCCATATCCAGGTCATCCTGTTGTCTTGGGGGTCTGTAAATTACGCCAAGATACAAGCATTTGTCCTTCCCTCTGGCCAAATTAACCCAAAGGGATTCCCCAGTGTATTGGACATCTGAGATTCTTGTGACCTTAATGTCATCTTTAGTATATAATGCTACACCTCCTCCCAATCTGCCTTCTCTGTCCCGGCGAAGCAAGTTGTAACCCGGTATGACCATGGGGAGTCTGTGGGAGTCTGTGAGCCAGGTCTCAGATATTGCCACCACATCCAGATCGTCATTCCTTATTTCTGTTTCCAACAGGCCAGTAAGTCTGACTTCTGTGGTAAGCAAATTAATGGAAACACTTTTAAAACAGAGAATGGTCAAGTTTCTGGAATCCTGTGGATTACAGGACCGGAAGCAAGATGGATTCACTAGAGGTAGGACTTGTCAGACAAATCTGATCAATTTCTTTAGTTGAGCGAGTAGAGAATTGGATAGAAGTTGTGCGCTAGATGTGATGTATTTAAATTTTAGCAAAGCCTTTCACAGTGTTCCACACAGATGTCTAATAAATAAACTGAGTGCCCTCGGGATGGGTCCCAAAGTGACGGGCTGAGTCAAGAACTGGTTGAGTGGAAGGCAACAGAGGGTAGTGATCAATGGAGATCGCTCTGAGGAAAGGGATGTTACCAGTGGTGTGCCTCAAGGTTCTGTTCTTGGGTCTGTTCTTTTTAACATTTTTATAAACGATATTGCTGAAGGGTTGTCGGCTAAGATTTGCGTCTTTGCGGATGATACCAAAATCTACAATAGAGTAGACACGCCAGATGGTGTGAATAACATGAAGAAAGACCTGGCGAAGATTGAAGAATGGTCTGAAATTTGGCAGCTAAAATCTAATGCTAAGAAATTCAAGGTCATACATTTGAGCTGCAAAATCCCGAGGGAACGGTACAGTTTAGGAGGTGAAGAACTTATGTGCGCGACAGAAGAGCGGGACTTGGGTGTGATTGTATGTGATGATCTTAAGATGGCCAAATAGGTTGAAAAGGTGACGACAAAAGCTAGAAGGATGCTAGGTTGCATAGGGAGAGGTATGGCCAGTAGGAAAAAGGAGGTATTGATGCCCCTGTATAACACTTTGGTGAGATCTCATTTAGAATATTGTGTACAATTCTGGAGGTCGCACCTTCAAAAAGATATAAAAAGGATGGAGTCGGTCCAGAGCAAGGCTACTAGAATGGTATGTGGTCTTCATCATAAGGCGTATAGAGACCGACTTAAAGATCTCAACCTGTATACTTTGGAGAAAAGGCAGGAGAGGGGAGATATTATAGAGACGTTTAAATACCTATGTAATGTAAATGCGCATGAGTCGAGTCTTTCATTTGAAAGGAAACTCTGCAATGAGAGGGCATAGGATGAAGTTAAGAGGTGAGAGGCTCCGGAGTAAGGAAATACTAAGGAAATACTTTTATACGGAAAGGGTGGTAGATGCATGGAACAGTCTCCCAGAAGAGATGGTGGAAACAGAGACTGTGTCTGAATTCAAAAGGGCCTGGGATAGGCACGTGGGATCTCTCGGAGAGAGAAAGAGATAATGGTTACTGCGGATGGGCATTTGGCCTTTATCTGCCATCATGTTTCTATGTTTCTTGCACCCAAAATTAGGCAGGAGGGCCCTGATTCTATAAAAGACACCCTACAGTCAGGTGCCTAGATTGATGCTTAGCCAATTTAGGCGCCTAACTTAATATTTTTAATTAGCTTAATCAACGCTGATAATTGAATGCACCATTAAAAACCAATTGAAAAAAATATTTAGCCAGTAAAGGTAAATGCCTAGCTCAGCAGGCGCCTACCACTTTGAGTTAGGCATCTACACTGAGGCACCTACAAGTAGGCATGGTTAGGGGCAGATTCTAGATAAATTTGGGGTGAAGTTTGTGCATGGATTGACTTAGGTGCTGGTGGGAACTTACCTTAGGTGCACTTGGGCCGAGAAACCTCTGGCTTAAATGGCAGTGCACCTATGGATTCAGCGCCTGCCAGCACTTATGAACGCTTAGGCATGGTTAGGCATAATTCTATAAATGGCGCCTAGCAGTTGATTGACAACCACGTTCAGTGCTTAGGAGTTAGACGCCGTTTATAGAATCTGGGCCGAGAAGTACACTATCCCCCTCCTTTTTTACAAAACAGTGTGGATTTTAGCGCCGGCAACAGCTCCGACACTCATAGGAATTCTATGAGTCAGAACAGTTATCGCCACAGCCAGCGCTAAAAATAGTGCTACAGGGAGAGTGTGGCGCAGTGGTTAAAGCTACAACCTCCATACCCTGTGGTTGTGGGTTGGAACCCACGCTGTTCCTTGTGACCCTGGGCATGTCACTTAATCCCCCCATTACCCAAAGGGACAAACAGGGAAAAATGCTTGAGTACCTGAATAAATCCATGTAAACCGTTCTGAACTCCCCTGGGAGAACAGTATAGAAAATTGAATAAATAAATTTATAAAAGGGATGGTAAGTTAGTATTCTGTAAAGGGTGTTCTGCGCAGAGTGCCCCTTACCGAATACTAGTCTTATGTGGATTTTAACAGCATCTAATATTGGCACCAATTACTGAATTTCGCCCATAACTTATTTTTGTGCACCACGCTAGACTGTAAGAATACAAGCAATGGACTCCTATTACCTTAGAGGAAGCACGGGTAAAGAGGGTGTGGAGGGAGGCATCAGGAGAGACCATGAACAGGAAAACTATTGAAATTACTTCCTCACTTTTTAAAATAAACTCCTGAAAAGGAACTTTATGAAAAGACCCCTAGTGGGTCCAGAATTCTTGCTTCCCCAACACTCTCCATTCTTTATGAATGCCTCGATTTGCAGTTGGTAATCCTGTGGTGTTTTTTGAATCTAAGTTTTGGAATATCCACTTTCTATTTTGAATTGTAAATCCACTGATGCTACATTAATGCTTTTTGTTTGCAAGAGAGATTTGAGAATGAGTTCTTGAACAGCTTGGCAGCCAGTCTGCCATGATCATCTCATTTGTTGTTTTTTTTTAACTCTTGTTACTGTACTATTTTCCTAATGAAAAGGTACAGGTTTTCCACTGTCACAATAAAAATAAGCAATCCAGGTGTGTTTGCTAAATGTCAATATTTTACTTCTGCTTAAGAATGGAGAAAGGAAGAAGACTGCTTGTTTGGTTGAATGTCAGGTGTTCTGTACTGCCATGCAGAGGCCTTGGCTTTGAATCCAGGGTCAAGGGTTCCTCCAGTTCAGGGGTCTCAAAGTCCCTCCTTGGGGGCCGCAATCCAGTCGGGTTTTCAGGATTTCCCCAATGAATATGCATGAGATCTATGTGCATGCACTGCTTTCAATGCATATTCATTGGGGAAATCCTGAAAACCCGACTGGATTGCGGCCCTCAAGGAGGGACTTTGAGATCCTTGCGAGTCTAGTTGGATTGCCCAGCACTAGGAATGCTGCGGAGGCCCTGCTCATGACCATGAGGGGAAAAAGTTTTAAATATCATGGTATGGCTCCATCTACTGACCACATTAGCCAGATCTTGGAGAGAGCAATACTGCAGTATTTGGTCCCCTGAGATGGCTGAGTGGCTGGGTTGAGTTGCAGACATAAAATAGGTGGTAATGATGGCACTGGAACTACAGATTAGGTTAGAATGAGTCCTAACCCAGCAAAGGCTGGTTTCAGAGGAGGATGAGGAGGAAACTGCATGGTCAGGATAGCTACAGACGGATATGTTGCTCTATTTAAGGAATCTTCCAATCTAAATGGAAGCAAGTTTTCCTCCACTTGGATTGCCCAGCACTAGCAATGTTGCAGAGGCCCTGCTCATGACCCTGAGGGTAAAAAGTTTTAAATATTATGGTATGGCTCCATCTACTGACCACACCTAGGGACCACATTAACCAGATCTCGTAAAGAGCAATATTTGGTCCTCTGAGATGGCTGGGTGGCTGGGTTGAGTTAAGAACATAAGAATTGCCGCTGCTGGGTCAGACCAGTAGTCCATCGTGCTCAGCAGTCTGCTCCCGTGGTGGCCCCTAGGTCAAAGACCAGTGCCCTAAACGAGACCAGCCCTACCTGCGTACGTTCCAGTTCTGCAAGAACTTGTATAACTTTGTCTTGAATCCCTGGAGGGTGTTTTCCCCCTATAACAACCTCCGGAAGAGCGTACCAGTTTTCCATCACTCTCTGGGTGAAAAAGAACTTCCTTACGTTTGTACGGAATCTATCCTCTTTTAACTTTAGAGAGTGCCCTCTCGTTCTCCCTTCCTTGGAGAGGGTGAACAACCGGTTGAAGATATAAAACAGGTGGTAATGATGGCAGTGGAACGACAGATTAGGTTTCAATGAATCCTAACCCAGCAAAGGCTGGTTTCATAGGAGGAGGAGGAGGAGGAAAAAGAAACGGCATGGTCAGGATGGTTACAGAAGGAAATGTTGCTCTATTTAAGGAATCTTCCAATCTAAACGGAAGCAAGTTGAAGAAATCATCTAACTATATTCCCGTTTGTTTATTCTTCCAGACCTTATAGAGGTGTCCTTGAATCTAAGTTGACTTCTGGTGACCAAACAATGAGGGAACTCCCTTGTGGTTCTTTTAGCATGATACAGGAGCAGTTTGCTTTTGCCTTAGAACAGGAACATTTAAGTGACTTATACCCAAGGCCACTTGGAATTACTGTGAGATTTGAACCTGGGTTTGCCAGTTTCCAGCCTGCTCCTCTAACCATTAGGCTACTTCTCAACTCCTTGCTGGCTCTTAACATGTAATAACAACGTTATCAGACATTACCCACTGCAAAGCCCGTTTCATAAATTTGGTTTTGTCTCAGTTATGTACATGCTAAGCATTAGTAAAGAGGGTTCTTAAGAGGGAGTCAATGCATTCGGTGAATTTTGATGCTATATTTACAGCGCATTCACCTTATCTACTGATTCCCCTTGTGTATAACTATAATACGATTATTTATGCAATGACTTTTCAGACTTCACTCTTAATTACTTACAGGTCCTTTCTGGGTCATAGACTAATTATATCTATTTAGGATGTATTAGTGTTTAAATAATGTGCTGCCACTGTTCCCCGTCTAAGTTGTAGAACTTGTTGCATAAAAGAGCTTTCAACATTTATTTCAATCTGTTAGCAAAAAAGCATAAGCTTATAAACATACTAAAAAAGAATTGATTATATTTGTATATTTGCTGTACCATTTATGAAATCCCTGCACTTTGTCACAATTTTTTTTTTTTTTATAATAAACTCATTACATTTACTTCTACGCACTTCACATTTTTATGGAGATAAATTCATTGCCATATGCTTGTTCTTGTTTATAACATTTTTTTAATTGAGTTTAGTTAATTTTAGATAGAGATCTGTACAGCTGTTGGAAACCACATATTTTTGTGTTTTGCATAATCATCTATCATAGTTACCTTCAGTGACATGCCAGACAGCCTCACAGTAAGCAGAACAAATCTCCACAGATTAACCCAATATTGTCTTTGCCTTCCGAGAGCCCACGTTTGAGAACAGTTGCAGATCATTAACCACTGTACAGCTGTCACCCAATGACTTAGCAGCCAGTTGACCAATTCCAAATCTGTTTTCAGGAAAACTAAATGCTGTCTTGAAAACGTGCATATGTATGAGATAGGTTTATATATATCCGGAGGACCCAATGTATGCAAACTTGTCTCCTGTATATGTACTGTGAATATAACGTGAAAACCCGGTTGGATGCAAGTTCCTGCAATGTTTCCCAAATCCTCCATCTCAGGTAGAACTCTTTGTTACTACGGTGGAACTCTCTCTTGTCCAGTTTCAGTCCCTGGCTTTGATTCACCTGGCTGAGCTCCACCCGAGCTTTCTTTCTTGGCATATTCATCTGTTGGATTGGCTTCCATTTCTCTTTGCATAGCCGAGGCTTGAATTTTTATACTGTTTTGTCTCTCTTTATCTCATTTGATTGCATGCCATTTATTGTAATTTGACTGTTAGGAGCTATGGATAAAACTATTGGGGCCTATTTCATAGGAACACAACATAATGATAGCAGATAAAAACCACAAGGTCTGTTTAATCTGCTTATTTTCCCTTCTTGTTTCAATTCTGTAGATACTAGTGCTACTACTACTTATCACTTTTATAGCGCTGAAAGGCATATGCAGCGCTTCACATTTAGATATTTATAGACGGTCCCTGCTCAGAAGAGCTTACAATCTAACTTGGACAGACAGGCATGATATATAGGGTTAGGGATGCAGAACCCAAGGTGAGAGGAGTTAGGAGTTGAAAGCACCTTCGAAGAAGGCCTTGGATACTGCCAGAAACGGAGTGCGCCATAAGGATGCGGTCAGCTTATTCCAAGCATACAGCACAGCAAGGTAGAAGGGATGGAATCTGGAGTTGGCAGTTAATGAAAAGGGCACAGATACTACCTGAGCTCTGGTTTTATCCTCACTTTCCCTCAATTACGTATTCTTCGTGTTTATCCCATGCGTTCTTGAAACAATACTGTTTTAAGAATGTAAGAATTGCAGCTGCTGGGTCAGACTAGTGGTTCATCATGCCTAGCAGTCCGCTCACGCAGCGGCCCTCTGGTCAAAGACCAATGCCCTGAGACTAGCCCTACCTGCATACGTTCTGTTTCAGCAGGAACTTGTCTAACTTTGTCTTGAATCCCTGGAGGGTTTTTTCCCCTATGACAGACTCCGGAAGATCGTTCCAGTTTTCTACCACTCTCTGGGTGAAGAAGAACTTCCTTACGTTTGTATGGAATCTATCGCCTTTCAACTTTAGAGAGTGCCCTCTCGTCCTCCCTACCTTGGAGAGGGAGAACAACCTGTCTTTATCTACTAAGTCTATTCCCTTCAATACCTTGAATGTTTCGATCATGTCCCCTTTCAATCTCCTCTGTTTGAGGGAGAAGAGGCCCAGCTTCTCTAATCTTTCGCTGTACGACAGCTCCTCCAACCTCTTAACCATCTTAGTTGCTCTTCTCTGGACCCTTTTGAGTAGTACCATGTTCTTCTTCATGTATGGCGACCAGTGCTGGACGCAGTACTCCAGGTGAGGACGCACCATGGCCCTGTACAGCGACATAATAACCTTCTCCAATCTGTTCGTGATCCCCTTCTTTATCATACCTAGCATTCTGTTTGCCCTTTTCACCGCTGCCGCACATTGCGTGGATGGCTTCATCGACTTATCGATCAGAACTCCAAAGTCCCTTTCCTGGGAGGTCTCCCTTTTACTTGTAAACCACCTAGATATAAGCAAGTGGGAGGTAGGGAAGCAAATCTAGATAAATAACAAAATACTGGGAAGATATTCCATGCCTCCACTACCACTTGTGTAGAGAAATATTTTTCTCTATGCACATATCATGATTTCATTTTCATGAAATGCAAAATGCTTGCCTCTATAATGGGGGCCTGAGAAAAATATTGAAAACTTAAAACAAACCTAGAAAGATGTAATGATTAATTTTCCCTTCTAAACTTTCAGAAGAAATCCAATGTAGATTTGAAACGTTTGCATGAGACTTTTTTTTTTTTTTAAACTGAAGTGGGAATTGTGTGTAAATTTCAAATGGGGGTTTCAGGACACAAATTTTCATTTTGTTTAGTTTCCCTTGTCTTACAGCATTTTTCATTTCTTCAGGTTTAATTTTTTTTCAGGGGATGGCTTGTTAAGAAATCCCTACTAGGGGTCCAAAGAGATTCAGACTAATAATACAAGTTACTCGAAACAAAGATAGTGTTAATGGTCAGCTGCTATTTATGATACAGGAAGTCCCCAGGTTAAGAACGAGTTACATTTTAAAGCTGTTCTTAAGTTAGATTTGTACATAACTCAGAACTTGTAGATTTTAAGGTTCTTGCTGCTTACCTCTGCTCCCAGCTTACAAAAAGGCTAACTGTCCCTACCAGTGTTTCCTCTAAGGAACAGACCACACACTGTTCTTAATGTGGCCATGCATTATTCCTGAATCTGCTACAGGAGAAAGGTAGGAGTTTATGTGACTGGAAATACAGCTCTGTGAAATCAAATGAAGCTGCAACCAAGGCCGGATTTAGATGAAAAGAGTCCCTAGGCTATTCCACTTATGAGGCCCTTTCAACTCCCATTTTTAAGTTTGTAAATTACATGAGAGATAATAAAATACATCATTACTGTTAAATGAAACATGTTGTTATTGGTACTAACCTTTATAAAAAATGTGACACGGATAATAAATAAAAAAAAGTCGAGAACACTTATTTGGACATTTATTCTCAGCACCATATATAGTACTTGTAACAATAACTAATCAAACATAACACACAACATTGCCCCTTCCTATGTCCATAGTGCCCCCAGTGCGTCCTTCCTCACCTCACCCACCCCCCCTCCGATGCCCGCCTGCCTCCCATCCCACTTCCATTGAACATCCCCCCATGCCATCCTGCCTGCCTGCCTTCCATTAAACCCCCCCACCCCCCTCCGATGCCAGCCTGCCTGCCTTCCATCCCCCTTCCACTGAAACACCCCCCCCCCCCGGTGCCAGTCTGGGCCGCCCTGTCCTGACGGATCCACATTTTGCCTCTCTCCGCGGGGCTGGGCTTTGCCCAACTGTTTTCGGACTGACGTCTTTCCCTCCCCGATCCTCCTCCCAGGGCAAGAAAAAGAAAGGGAGAAGCTGAGTCGGTGCCCCGTTGCGGCCGGAGCCGGTTCTGATCCCGAAGCGTAGTATTTCTCCTTATTTTCGCTTCAGTGTTTTAGTGTTCACTGTTTTTAGAATAGTGTAATTTTTATTTTGCTAACAATTTGAATGTAGGCCCCTCTTGATCTTGAGGCCCTAGGCTGAAGCCTAGTTAGCCTATAGGAAAATCCGGCCCTGGCTGCAACCACATTCTTAAGTATGAGTCGTTCTTAAGTTGGGTGTCTGAAACTCGGGGACTGCCTGTATATTACCTCAGACTGAATGTATAATATGATAACAATTTGATAACTTCATGTATAATTCTTCGTACAAAAAATAATATAATATTCTGCCTTAACCCACCTAGAACTCTAATTAATGAGGATTCAGCAGGATATAATAGCCCTTATGGCTGCAGGAGCCACATATATGGCAGTACAAAGGGGTTCGGGGGGTTTAGGAGTGGCTTATGGGCATGGGTCCTCCTCTCCATGGTTCCACGACCAATTAAGCCACCTCTGTGCAGCTCTATTAGGCTTTCCTATGCCAGGCTGCCAGGTGCTGATGTTCTGGAGGCAGATATGTAAAGTTGTTATTACGATTTTTAGGGGGGGGTTGTCGGTGATGACTGGGGCAGTGTGTATGGGTCTGTACATTGTGTCTGCAGTGCTTATCTGGTCACTTTAGATACCTTCTTGTGACTTAGACCTGGTTTTAGATGGCCTAAGTCACAACATCCAGGTTCAGTCTAGGCAGTGTTGTAAAACTTTCGGTTATACATGTATTACGACAAAGTCTAGGACGTCCCATGTCCCGCCCAATTCCCACCCTCGACACTCCTCCTGACATGCCCCAGTGATTAGAGCGACTGCATATGTCTAGTAGCGCTATAGAAATGAGTACTAGTAGTAGAATGTTAAGCGTTAAGTTTAAAACAATCCAGGAATATAAGACTTTTAAAGTTAAAATGATGAAATATTTTGACATCCACCTGACAGGACTTAACAAGGATCTGGGTTTCCTATCAAATTATAAACCATAAAAATTATCCTGCTCTGTCATCTTATGATTATTCATCCACCGCTCCCTGTTTCTCATTTCCCCTACCTTTCCCTCAAGATTGTCATTGGAATGCTTTTCATGTTTCTTTTGTATATTTTCTGATACTTTCATCTTTTGCTCATACTTAAAATGAAGAAGAAGGGAGCATTGAGTCATATCTTAAAGGGGTCATTGTGCTGCCCATCCTTTCCAATCCCCAATCAACAACCTCCCCAAATCAAACTGCCTTCTTAATGGGCTCTGTAAAGCCTCCATTGAAACTCCCACCAAGTTTCAAGTTTCATAAATTCTTTGATTAGATCGCAAAATCTCATTTCAATGCGATTTACATCAGATAAAATAATAAAATCCACATGTATCACATATACTGCTAATTGACATTAAAACATTAGGGCAAAGGGCAACTTAAATTACAATATTAAAAAAATAAAACAAAAAATAAAATTGGGTGTAGGTTTAATACACACAGGATGGGAGACACATACCCACATATTTCAGTAACCTCCTCTTCCTACCCTAAAATATAGTGAGACTGATCTGTTAAAAAGCGTCTTTAAAAAGCCAGCTCTTTAGGAGACTGTTAAATTTATTAATAGTTTTTCTTCTCTTAAATTAAGTGGAAGTACGTTCCAGATTTGGGGGGCCGAAAAAAATCATGTCTCTCCTGGAGTAGATCACTTTTAAAGAAGGAACTGTTAATAGGGCTTTGTCTTCTGATCTTAAAGATTTTAATGGGGAGTATGGTATTAAATATCTTTCTAGAAATGCTGGGGCTTTATTTATGAGTATTTTATAAGTAAGTAGAGCTATCTTATAAGTGATTCTATGGATTACTGGTAGCCAGTGTTTTTCCTTTAAAAGTGGTGTTACGTGATCAAATTTTTTCTTTTTCATAATTATTTTTATTGCGGCATTTTGAATGATCTGGATTCTACGTATTTCTTTTAAAGAGGCTCCTTTATATAGGGTATTGCAATAATCAATTTTTGATATTACCAGTGAATGTATTAAAGTATTTAGCGCTGATTCATCGAGAAAAGCTGATAGTGATCTAATCATTCTTAGCCTATAAAAACAGGCTCTTACTAGTGTGCTAATTTGTTCATGGTAGTTCAATTTTTGATCTAACATAACTCCCAGAATTTTCACTTTTGTAACTGCTTTAAGGATTGTTTTATTCATAATAATATCGGTTCCTATTTCTAGCCCCTCTCTACAAGGAAAAAGTATAATTTCAGTTTTAAGTGTATTAAGTGCTAGCTTATTGTCCTGTAGCCATCGAGTAATTTTTGAGAGTTTATTGTTGATTTCCGTGATGTCACCGGCTACATTTGTGTCTAAGGATACAGAAGCTGCACGTCATCAGCGTAGGCAAAGGGTATCAGCCCTATTGATTGACTAAGAGTTAATAAGAGTGCCAGAAATACATTGAATAGTAATGGTGATAAGATTGATCCCTGAGGAATCCCAAAATTACTTGATTTTATATTTGCTGTAGAGTCATTAAACATTACTTTTGAAGTTCTTTCCTTAAAGTATGACTGAAACCATTGCAAGACAACTTCTGCAATTCCTAAAGATTCTAATCTGCTTAATAGTAGGTGGTGATCAATAGTGTCGAATGCTGATGATAAATCTAGCGAAATAAGGAGAAGAGGCTTATGATGATCCCAAAAATATAGGATCGAAGATGTCAGTCCTATTAGGGAGTGCTCCATTGAGTAGTGCTGCCGGAAGCCAGTTTGATGTGGATGTAATGCTCCAGTTTTATCAAAGAATTCAGACAATTGATTGAAGACTATCTTTTCAGTCATTTTTGCTATAAATTGTATTTTAGCAATAGGACGATAGTTACATGGGTCATCTAAGTTCCCCTTTGTGTCTTTCAGTATTGGGTGAATAGTGGAGTTTTTCCATCTTTTAGGTATAATCCCTTTTTCTAAAGAGGTTGAGATTAATTGGTGAATGTATTTACCAAATATATTGAAAAAATTTTTCAGAATGTATGGAGGAAGTAAGTCCTCTTTATTTCCTTTTAAGTTTAATAAATCTAATGAATTTCGCAGATCTCGTATTGATGGTATAACGAAGTGGGAGCATTTTGAAGTTGGAATGCGAGAGCTAGAATCTATGTACTCTGTCTCTAAATCTTGATTATTTGTGAATGTTTGCCTTATTTTATGAATTTTTTCTACAAAAAAGTTTGCTAGATCTACCCTTGGTGGTCCTCCCAATGTCTACCTTGAAAGTTCTCTGGTGACTAGTGGACATGAGCAGGAATGATTCCCAGTCGCCCTTGCCCTCTCTGGTACCAGGTTTTAAAATAGCACTGGCAACCCCTAGTGTAGTCTCATGGTACTGTACTATCACTAAGTGGCCATTGGCACTAATTAGAAACCTAGTACCTTTAAGGGCAGGAATGACTATGAATCACTCCTGCCTAACCCTACTAGACACTAGGGAAGATTGAAAGTAGTCCTAGGGAGGGCCTACCAGAGGTTGGTGGATGGCCATGTGGGGGAAGTTCCATTGAGGGCAGTGGTTAATTTAGAGAGGCTGAAAATCGGGGGGTGCATTAGAAGGGCAGCTTCATTTGGAGGAATGTGATGGGAGGTGAAAATCTCAGGCAGCACAATGCAGCTCCTTTTAAGATGTGGCCCAGAAATATGGGTCTGACATTATGCCCAAATACCCCCCCCCCAATTTTTGCTGGGGTTATTTTTCCTTCTAGATTATGGCTTATGTTATTCACCACAAATTTATATAGTAGTGGGCTGCTTTACATCTATTTTCATGTTTTGCATCTTATTACCATATAGGCCGCCCCAGTGTATAAGCCGCAAAAAATGCGTATACATAGGACTGCCTATACATTCCTCACCTCCCCCCGGTAAATATTGTACCTCCGCCAGCTGCCTCATGCCTCCTGCAATGTCGCATCCGCGGTGCAGGGCAGGAGCGATCTTTTCAGCATCCAGCCACCACCGTGGTGCTTCCTCAACGCCTGCGTCAGTTCTTCCATCCTCCAGCCCTGTCCCACAGAAAGCCTCCTCTCTTTGTGATGAGCTCTGACTGTGTCTGGAAGGCCTGGAGCATGCACGGGTGCATGTGACATCATCCACACATGCTCAGAGCCCTCCAGATGTAGCCAGAACTTGTAGGGGCTTTCCAAAACCCAGATAAATGCCGGGTTTTGGAAAGTCCATCCGAGAGCCCGGACAAGCCTCTAAAAAGAGGACATGCCTGGTAACCCTAGACTATAGCCCCCCTTTATCAAGCCACGTTTGGGTTTTTTATCGCTGGCTGCTGCGGTAAAAGCTCTGACACTCATAGGATAAAAGGGGGCCTATGCTTTTTTAGCATACTTTTCAAACCACCCTCGTATTTCACCCTTTAACATGGCAATTCTATATACTGTGGAACATATGAAAAGTTCTTACTAGATTACAGTTGTTTCAAAATACAGCTGCTAGACCAGAGTTCTAGCCACATGTGGCTCTTCTGCCATTTGGCTGTGACTCTCCAGGCCCTGACTCTGTTTCCTCCCAACCACACGATTCCACCCTCTCCCCCAGTACCTGGTGGTCCAGTGGGAGTCTTTGTGGCAGGAGCGCAGCCCTCTCGCTCCTGCCTCCTTGTGGCTGCCTTCTAAAATGGATGTCGTGACCTCTTGTGGCAGCTCGTGGTACTACAGGAAATGCTGTGAGCAGTAGCAAAAAGTCACAGCAGCCATTTTAGAAGGCAGCCACATGAAGGCAGGAAGAAGAGGGTCGCGGTCCTGTCACGAAGACCCCCACTGGACCACCAGGTACCTTGGTAGGCCCAGAGGGGGGATCGTGGGGTTGGAAGGGAAATTAAAGGGTTGGGGCCTGGAAAAGAGAGAACCTTGGTTATGGGTTTGGGGGGATGGGTAAGGGCAGCGGCAGGAGAGGGAGAGAGGGAAGGGAGGTGCAGAGACCTGCGAGGGGTTGGAGGGAAGAAAGAGGGGAGAGATGCTAAACCTTAGGGAGGGAAGAGAGAGTGAGAGACCTGAAATATCTCAAACTCCTTCCTGAATCCATTGCAGCTCTTTGTAAATCTCGGGTCAATTTTTTTAGGATAAACTGGCTCTTTGCTTTAAAAAGGTTGCTGACCCCTGTCTAGACTAATCTTTTCGATTAGAAAATTTGAAAGGGCTAAACCTCTTTTGTGCAAATTGTGCTGGCTTCCAATCACTGGACAACAGTTTGTGCTTCTTCAACATTTTAGGGTGTATCTTACAGTTTTTTTGCTGCTGATCATGAAAATCATGTTTAAAATGAAAGTCTCCCCGTCTCTTTATGAGGAAGGTGGCGGTGTTGGGTAAGAAGGAAACTTTAGCAGTTTGGGTGGTGAGAATCCGTCCTCTTTTTGGGCATGGAGGAACCGCCTGCATGCTTTATTACTCCTGGAGCGTAGAATGGCTAGATCTCCTCCTAAGAGGAAAAAATCTTTCCTTCAAATTTGGAGGCCTTATATCCTATATTTATTTCACAAAGCACGCAGTGATATTTTGAATGGCTTGTAGGAGTGGCTTTTATGGTTTTCTGTTTTTGGGTGTTCACGGATGAGTCTCACCCTCCCCACTTTTTTTTTTCTTTTTACATTGCAATACATTAGTGACTTTTATTTCGCCATTACCTTGCGATTCAAGGTGGATTACATAAGAGGTTATCTGGACATTTCCAGAAGTGTTACAGAGTAGAGTGGGTTGCTTCGGGGGAATGAAATGCTTCCTGCGGTGTTAGTTTGTCTTAATGGATTTCTTGAATAGCAGGGTTTTTATTTCTCTTCTGAAAGTTTTGTAGTCTGGTATCGTGATCAGTGGGTTGGAGAGTTAAGAACATAAGAACATAAGCAGTGCCACCACTGGATCAGACCACAGGTCCATCTCGCCCAGCAGTCCGCTCCCGCGGTGGCCCAACAGGTCACGACCTGTTTGAATCACCCCTTGGTTTCAGTACCCTATGATCCCTTTGTCCCTCAGGAATCCGTCCAATCCCTGTTTGAATCCCTGTACTGTATTCTGCCTGATCACTTCCTCCGGGAGCGCATTCCATGTGTTCACGACCCTTTGGGTGAAGAAAAACTTCCTTGCATTTGTCTTGAACTTATCCCCCTTCAGTTTCTCCGAGTGCCCCCTTGTACCTGTTGTCCCTCTCAGTCTGAAGAACCTGTCCCTATCCACCCTCTCTATGCCTCTCAGGATCTTGAAGGTCTCTATCATATCTCCCCTGAGCCTCCTTTTTTCCAGAGAGAAGAGACCCAGCTTATCCAGCCTCTCGGCGTATGGGCAGTTTTCCAGCCCTCTTACCAGCTTCGTTGCTCTCCTTTGGACTCTTTCAAGTACCGCCATGTCCTTCTTGGTGGTCTAGTTTCGCTGCCTGTGTGGCCAGTAGGCCTTCATACATTTTTTTTGCGTTTGACGCCTCTGATTGGAGGGTGCGTGAATGGTGTCTGGGTTCTTTCTTCTCTTTTCTTCTGCCTTTTCTATCTACTCCCCTGCTTCTTGGTTCCTTGAATGATGGAGGGGAGAGGCTTCAGGGGGGGGGGGGGGGGTTTGCTCCTAGCCTTCTTTTTGTTTCCTTCTTTGGGATCGTCTGTCATGGCATTTTGGTTTGGGAGGTTGGGTTGGGCCGAGATATTTGGGGTTCTGGTTGTGTACATGTTAGGAAGGGGGAAGGGGAGGGGAGAGACTGGAGCTTTTTATAACTGCATTTTGGGTGGGGAATTGGAAGGTCTAGGGGTTATGTTGAACTGTTCTTTCTGACAAAATGTGAGCATGTTTTTGTATACCTCGCTGCATATGTATTTCTTTGCTCTGAGCTCAATAAAATATATTTGACAATAACTGCATTTTGCTGTTCTGGTGTTGAATGGGGTTTATTTTTTTGCTGGCCTCTTTGTTTCTTCTTTTTTGGGTATTTGCTATTGTTTGTTGTTGGGGGGTGGTGAAGGGGTTCTGGGGTGCAAACCAAAAAACGAGTAACAAGCACAGTTCTGTATTAGTGCTGTCCTCAATAAAAACTTTTTGAAAATAAAATGACATCGTCTCCATTGAGTCCAGCAAGTCATTGGAAAAATAGTTTACAAAAAAAACTGGAAACTCACTGGACTAAGGGCCTGTTTTACAAAGCCGTGTTAGCAGCTGCTGCGCAGTAACGGCCCCGAAGTCCATAGCGATTTAGAGGGCTTCGAGACTGTTGCTGCACGGCTTTGTAAAACAGGCCCGTGGTGTATAGCCCACGATGGAGAGTATGTTGTTTAACTTGCTTTTTTCAAGCCACCCTCGTAATATGGGTTATTGACCAACACAGGTTCATAACCTTCTCCCTAATTTCTAAGAATGTAAAATTTGTACATTTCCTGATATGGCAAAAATGCTCAGGGATCAGGTAAACAATTTCTTGTGGCTAAAATTTCTTGCAAAAATGTTTTTATTTGGAGAAATACTTATTTTAAATTTTTTATAAATCTGCTGCTTTTCTTTTCCCTCTTTGTTTTTATTGTATCATCACTTTCTTATGTAAGCCGCTTTGAACTTTTTCAGTGATATAGCAGGTTAGAAGAATTTAGGGCCCCCTTTATCAAACTGCGGTAGAGCTTTTTACTGCGAGCTGGCGAGGTCAATGCTATATCGCTAAATGGTGCAACCTCATCTGGAGTATTGCGTTCAATTCTGGTCTCCTTATCTCAAGAAAGATATAGTGGCGCTGGAAAAGGTTCAAAGAAGAGCGACCAAGATGGTATGAGGAAAGGCTAAAATGGGTAGGACTCTTCAGCTTGGAAAAGAGACAGTTGAGGGGAGATATGATTGAAGTCTACAAAATCCTGAGTGGAGTAGAACTGGTACAAGTGGATCACATTTTAATTCCGTCAAAAATGACAAAGACTAGGGGACATTCTATGAAGTTACAGGAAAATACTTTTAAAACCAATAGGAGGAAATATTTTTTCACTCAGAGAATAGATAAGCTCTGGAAAGCATTGCCAGAGGTTGTGGTAAGAGAGGATTGCGTAGCTGATTTTAAGAAAGGTTTGGACAAGATCCTGTAGGAAAGGTCCATAGTCTGTTATTGAGAAAGGCATGAGGGAAGCCACTGCTTGCCCTGTATTGGTAACATGGAATATTGCTATTCCTTGGGTTTGGGCCTTGATGGACCATTGGTCTGCCTCAATAAGGCTATTCTTATGTTCATTCAATTCCTACATCACAAAAAAACTAACAATATACATCCCCAACCCAACAATATACATCCCCTGCGATCAGAAGCCGAGAGAAGATTGTCCACCCCACCGGCACGAACCCTCCTACTAGAAAGTGCCTGCAAACACTCCTACTCACACTTCCTTCCCAAATTATGGAACGCAATCCCACCAACCATTAGATCACCATTAGATCATAAAATGTTGGCCAGTTTAGTATATATCTAAAGGCTTACTAAACTTCAAGAGAGCAGCAAAAACCCACCTTTTTACCTGACTCTTGCAACACGCCCTTAACCTCTATTTCTACCTCAGCAAAATTATTCTGCCACACTGAATGTGCCCTCCACTTGACTTACAGGCAGAACTAAATCTCGAGGCGCACTTGGTGCGAAGCTAAGCAAGATCTTATTTCCCTACTACAAGTACCCAAACCATAAATGCCAAAATCTGTCCTTTACTTCAAATGTATTGTAATTTCAGCTGCTTTACATATAGGGCCTATCAGTTGCCATGCTACTGTCCTTAGCCTCCAAATCTTGTATTCTCTTCTCCATACAGTTCATAAGAATTATCCCTCTGGGAGAGGCAAGATGGCATCATAGCAGTAAGTTGCGTTTAGAACTTCTCCTGCCTATTGGAAATATTTCCTGCTTGCGGCTCTTAGAAGTGCAAATATGCCTACCTTGATGAGACATGGCGTTCTTACAGGCTTTGTGTTGTCTTCTCCTCGGGGTGATCCTGCTATGCTGGACGTGAGGGAAGCGTCGGCACTGGTAAGCGAGGTTTCGCTTAGCCCCTCGGGACCAGCTCCTCACTTGCAGCCGAGAGAGAGAGGGGAATACCAGCAGTAACTTTGGTGGTGGGAGAAATGCTGCCTCCAGAGCAATTGGGCATGCTGGCTCCCCAGGAGTTCCTGGTTGGAGAATCTATAGCAAGTGAGGGGATTGTAGCCTCAGTAGAGAAAGGTGAAGCACAAACTATTCAGCCTCTTATTAGACCCGCTGAAGTTACACTGGATTCTATTTGGACTCTCTCTATAAGGTATGCCAGGGAATCTTCTCTCTTGTTCACGTTAACCTCTAAGTTAAATAAGTTTGAAGAGGAACTAAAGTTACAAGGAGAGAAAATTAAAGGACTGGAACAATCTATTCAAAGTGTGCAAGCCTCATCTGGTTCTATATTAGTGTTCTTTAACTTTTTGACACCTATGGACCGGCGGAAATAAAATAATTATTTTGTGGACCGGCACAGGTCCGCGGACCAGCAGTTGAAGAACACTGGGCTAAGTCAAGCCCATCTCCACCCCCGCCCCCGCCCCCATAATAGTACTAATTGTAACACCATTTTTTTCATTCATTTTTTATATATGCACACACACACAATATAATTGTATTAACAACACATAATGGTTAACCACAAAATTAAAATACACAAAACACACTGTATGCTTTTCAACATTCATTCCTACCAGAAAACAGATAACCCTATGCAAATGCAGGACCAAAAACTAAAAGTATTAATATTTACAAACAAACCCTAAGATGCAAGACTCTGCAAGCAGAACAACCCCAGAGGAAAAGAAACAATAAAAAAATGAAAGCATTCCCCCTACCATTGTTGTCTCTCTCCCTCCATGCTGTGCCTTGCCTTCTGGCCTGCCCCCCAGTGTTATCTTCAGGCTGGTCCACTGTGCGATCAACGTGGCATCTTCGGGCCAGCTCCCTGAGAGCTGCATTGCACAAAGCTGTGGGTGGGAGCTCCTCACGCACGTCCCGCATCTCATCTGGAAGCCTTCCCTCTGATGTTGCAATGTCAGAGAGAAGGCTTCCGGTTCAGACGCAGGAAGCGCATAGGAGCCTTTTCCTATGGCTTTGTGCACTGCAGAACTCAGGGAGCAGGCACGAAGATGCCATGTTGATTGCACCATGGACCGGCAGCTGAAGAACACTGTCTTCTGCCCGATGGAGGTGCCGGCCCTGTGGACCAGCACGTCCATCGGGCGGTTGAAGAACACTGTTCTATATTAAAGGATAGGTTGGTCTTATTGAGGAAAGTAGAGCATTTTGAGAACTTTACAAAGCAATTGAATCTTAGGCTTTAGAACTTTCCTAAAATATTGACAATATCACCTAAGGAAACATTTTACAAATTCCTGAAAGAAGTGTTTAAATATCCAGATGAAGGACTTCCACCTTTACATAAAATATATTTTTTGCCGCTGTTTTCAAAAAAATCTTTCTCTTTTATCCTGAGACTCAACCTCAGGTAACAACTTTGAGCCCTATGGACCTTTCAAATATATTAGAAAGTTCTCAAGAGGAAGTTATTACATGTGCTATGCTTCTTGTGCCATTTATGTTCCAACAAGATAGGGAAGCACTCTTTCGCTTTTTTTTTAAGGTTGGGAGAAGCTTCCTTTCTGGAAAGAAAATCTCTATGTTTCAAGAACAACACAAACAAGAAGAAAAAAGTTCCTAGAAATGAAAGAAGATGTGAAATCATTGGTGGCTAAATTTCAGTTACGGTATCCCTGTAAATGTTTGATCTATTTAGATCAAAATCACGTGTTTTATGAACCCTCCCAATTACAAGTTTTCTTAGAAGGAAAGAGGGTGGTAATGCAGGGAACCAGGTGAATCCTATTGATTGGTCCATTAAATTATTGAGGATGACTTCCTACTTTTTCTTTTTTAGAATTGTTGGATTAAGTTTCACTTCCTCTGATATGTGAAATTGTCTCTCCAGTATGAGGACTGTTAAGGAGTCTTAAAAATTATTTGTATGTTTGGAATAGCTATAATTTTTCTTTTTTTCTTGTAAAATGATTTAGGCTCTTGTGTACTTCAATAATTTTATTGTTGAAATATGAAAATAACATTAAAAAAAAAATTATCCCTCTGCTGCTATTCATCCCTTTAATCTGCTGTTCTGAATATCTTGTTATATGTGAATTTGTATCCTTGTTGCCCATCGTTTGCCATGTTACTGTGCCCAGTACCCAAAACATGTACATAGGAATCCTTTTGATTAGTTGTTCTGTCTATCTCTATCTGTTGTATATGAAAATGTAATCTTGTTGCTAAACCTTCAACTGTGTAAACTTGTAACCCATTCTGGGCTCTTCTGGGAGGAAGGGCTAGAAATTTGACTAAAGAAATAAATTCCTATGATCATAGGAGCATTAACCTCACCAGCCCATGGTAAAAAGCTTTACCCATGGTTTCATAAAAGGGGGTCTTAGTTAGATTTAGAGAATGACATGGGGAAAAAATTTGTCCCCGTCTCTGCCCCGTACCTGCGAGCACGGTCCCCATCACCGCCTCATCCCCGCAAACCATCTGATCCCATCCACACAAGCCTCGAATAGTTTTATACTGAACTTATAGTATAAAGTATAAAAAGAAACAATATTCTGTACAATTGTCATTTTATAAATCAAAGTTCTGGTTGCTGAACTAGAGAAAGAGATGTTCAGTTGGCAGTGCTTTGTTTATAAATGTTTCTCAACACAACTAATATACTAGATCTTAAAGCAAAAAAATAAAATAAATATAATTTTTTTTCTACCTTTGGTGTCTGGTTTCTGTTTTCCTCATCTCCTTATCTCCTCATTCAATTCCTTCCATCCACTGTCTGCCTTCTCTCTCCCTTCCATCTCCACCCCACCCCCCAATGGTCTGGCATCCATCTTCTTCCCTCCCTTCCCCCCCCCCCCAATAGTCTGGCATATCTCTATTCCCCATTTCTCTTCAGCGTCTTCTCCCCTCTCTCTCTCTTCCCCATTTCCCAGTGTCTTCTCCCCACTCTCTCTTCCCCAGTTCCCTTCAGCGTCTTCTTCCCACTCTCCCTTCTCCCATTTCCCTTCAGCGTCTTCTCCTTTCCACCTCCCTTCAGCACCCTTCGCGTGGTCCAGCAACCCCCTCCCCCTTACCTTTGTGGCGATTTCTACAAGGCTATTCGTTCTATTGCAGCTGGAGCCTCGAAGTCGCGTCGCGTGTGCCTTCCGAAAATTTCTCCTCTGACGCAACTTCCTGTTTCCGGTTGCGTCAGAGGAGAACTTTCCGGCAGGCAGGCACACGCGACGCTACTTCGAGGCTCCGGCTGCAATAGAACGAATAGCCTTGTAGAAATCGCCACGAAGGTAAGGGGGAGGGGGCTGCTGGACCGTGTGCGCTCCCTCCCTCCCTTAACTACAGAGACAAGGCCATTCACCGCTCCACGGGGCGGTGAATGGCCTTGTCACTGTATTCGCGGCAATCTTTTTTTTTTGTCACTGTTTCGGCGGGTGTGTCATTCTCTAATTAGATCATAAAATGTTGGCCAGTTTAGTATATATTCTCTGAACCTTTCCATTTTTGACAGCCTTTTTAACTGCTTTGATTTCATCAGGATAATCCGCTATTCTGGCTACTGGTGTCAGTGACTCAGGTATTCTAAGAGCGTCACTTATCCTTTGTATAATATAGGCTGTCTGCCCAGCTGACCTTTCTATTTTCTTGAGATATTTTTATCTGAGAAGTTTTTCTTTGCTTAGAATTGTGTGCTTTAGTGTCTCTGCTTGTTGGACTGAATGGTATTTATTATTCCTTTTAGATTTCCTGATATATATTGGCAGAGCTAGTTGCTCTACTTTGTATATTTTCACCTTTTTATCAGTGCTATTTTTTACCAGGAGTATTTCTGTATTTGGCAATGTAATCAAAAGAAAATAAAAATACGGAGTAACAATGCAACTGTGTTTTTTGCTCCATGCTAAATCTGTAGTTTATCTCAATGTTGCAGAGATAGACAACAGTTCTCGCTGATGGAAGGACTGCCTTTACAAAGTGAAAAAAGTGGGGGCTTTTTATAGCTCATAAAACTTTTTGTCACACATTCAGGTTTTTAGTGGACATGGTCATTAATGTTCTTAACTTTAGACATTCGATTATCAATCATTCTTCCACCCGTTTATCCAAATAACAATAAACCCTGATTCAATTGCACTTTGCTAACATGGGGCAATACACACATGCCTTGCTGCCAGAAACGAAAATGTTCCTTGGGCATTGCTTTACATGACTTAATGATCCTCTCGAACTTCCGCCTTAGATACTTATTGGAAATTCATAATATAAGAATGTTTATTAAGGAAGGTTGCTGTGGGCCTGTTGATTATGAAATGTTTTCATTTTTAATAAAAGATTTATCCATGGGTTAAATCACTGATTACTAAAGTGACAGAATATCCTCCGGGTCTGGACTGAAAGCAATACTTTTATTAGAAATATTTTAGCTATATTTACACGTTAATGCATAGAAAGAAGATAAAAGAATGGATGAAGTGAGACAAAACTACAGCGAGGTAGAGACACAGGAGAATTACATAAACTCTGCTGTGTTATTGATTAAATTCAATTGAATTCCTCCACAGCTTGAACAGAATCATTTTTGGCAAAGCTCCTTGGACCAGATTCTGTAAACGGCACCTACATTAGCCTAAAATCTGCATGCAACCCAAATTATGTTAATTAGCTTAAGTGGTGTGATATTTAAATGCACCATTGAAATTAATTGATAAATTAAAAAAACAACAACCCAAAAACCAACATTTAAGAGTTCCAAGTGGAACTCAGAGTGGCACCTAGAGAGGTGTCCTCGGATGCCTAATGACACCTACCTGAAAAGTAGTTGTGATTAGGGATAGAGAACAGGCATGGTTGACTTAGGCGTTGCTAGGTGTCTGAGTTAGGCTCTGGTAAATTAGACCCAGTAAAACCTGACCTAATGCACTGACACCTACCTCAATGGCGCCTAGCGACACCTAAGTCCACTTAGGCACCGCTAAGTATGATTCTACAAGTGGCAGCTAGCGGTTGATCGACAGCCGCACAAAAGTGGCACCTACAATGTAAGTGCACTTATGTACCATTCATAGAATCTGGCCCCTTCTGTCTATACTTGGGGACGTGAAGGAAACATAACTAAAGGGTGTCAAATACTACTGGTCAAACCTAAAAAGAATACACATCTTTCTCCCATATGACAGTATGATTCCTAATGTACCTGTATGCTTTAAGCATCAGAGGAAAGAAGCCACCCAGCCCTGATTTCACTTACATACTTTGCCAACATCTAAGGAAAATGGACAAGTTGGTGGTGCCAGTCATACTTGGATTTCTTTTGATTTCATACATGCAAATAAAAAAATAATAATACTTATTTGCTTTAGAAAGACTTGACATACGAGGTCTGACAATTAAGTTCACAAACTCATCCTAGAAAAAGTGCTACATACCTCATTGCTGAATATCACTATGGTCACCTTCGAAGTACTCCCCTTGGGAAGTTATGCACCGATGCCAGCACCTAGTCCACTCTTCAAAGCAATTTTGGGGAAATCTTTTTTCTGGAATGCCCATCAGATCTGTCGTCATATTACCAGTGATATCCTGAATGTCATCAAAATGTCTTCCTTTATCTTCAGGTAAAGAAAAAAGTCATTGGGGGTAAGATCAGGTGAGTAGGGAGGGTGTTCCAATACAGTTATTTGTTTTCTGGCTAAAAACTTCCTCACACTCAGTGCCGTATGAGCTGGTGCATTGTTGTAATGTAAGAGCCTTGAGTTGTTGGTGAAAAGTTCAGATCATTTTTGTCTAACTTTTTCATGCAGCCTTTTCAGCACTTCCAAATAGTAAACTTGGTTAACTGTTTGTCCAATTGGTACAAATTCATAATGAACAATCCCTCTGATGTCAAAAACGTTTAGCAACATCATTTTGACTCTTGATTTGGACTGGCAGAACTTTTTTGGTCATGCAGAATTGGCTGTCTTCCATTGTGCACTTTGACACTTTGTTTCAGGGTCGTATTGGTACACCCATGTTTTATCACCAGTGGTAACGCGGCCTAAAACATCATCTTGCCTCTCCAAAAGGTCTTGCCAAACTTCATCTCTCCTTTGCTTTTGTACATTGGTGAGCTCCTTTGGGAACATTGTTGTACATACCTTTCTCATGCCAAGATTTTCAGTTAAGATTTTCCTGTTTCTCTGTCGATGTTTACTTGGTGTCACTACCCGCACTCCTGTAGACGCAGTGAGCACCCGGGAACGTGACTAAAACTCAGATCCAGCGTGTTCCTTACTACCAAGGGATCCTCCAGGTCTTATTTCATGCGCGCTATCTGCCTCATAAGCATGCAAGGTAAAAGAGTCCAAGTCAGAAGTGGCAAAACAAAAATAGCTTTATTCCAGCACTGGTTAAATAAATCAAAAATACAGGCTTCAGCCTTGCAGTTCAGTGTAAACTCATATTGCATGAACTTATAACAAAAGGTTAAAAATAATGCATTCAAGAAGTTAAAGCTTGGCCAGCACTGCATAGAGTACAGCCCCCTTGCTTCTGGACTTTAATCCGGTGCGTAACACAGTCCTCTTCACCAGAGCAAGAATGCTTTAAGCAAGTAATGTTTTATCAAATATTCCATATCAAACAAAATAATTCGTTCTGCTCAAACTCAGTATCATGCCTATGTTTCTCTCACTGAAACGCTGCTGCAGCAATCAGGCACAGCTGTGAGTGAAGACAACGTACTTGCTCAGCTGGGCAACAATCCAGAGAAAACAAACACTCATACGTTTGCCAGAACCCTACACTTTACTGCTTTAGAGAAAGCCTCTAAGTTTGGCTTTCAAGGAGAGCTTCTAAATTAACTTCATACACACTACAGTTTAGCTGGCAGCACGGAGGTATAAACAGCAGGAAACCCCCCAAATCTCATGCTTACTGTGTATCCATGGCTAATAGCTGGGTTTCAATTACTGCATGGTTTTCCTGTACCTCCATAGCTTCTTCTTCCGGCTCCTCCCATGGATTCCTGGTAGGAGACAACTCCTCTGCCTCTACCATAGGCCAGTCTGAGAGTGACTGACTCTCCCCAGCTTTCCACTCTCCTGAATGCCTCTCTCCTGTGTGCCCCCTCCCTGTTCTCAGGAGCCACGTTATATCCGGTGGAGAGCCACTCCCCCTCTGAGTTGGTGGGGGAAGGGTTTTCCACACACCAGCCTGTTTCCTATTACCACCAGCAGGTTTCTCCCTAACCCTGTTTCTAACAGGCTGCTCAAATGGTTTTAGACTTCTGACAGTGGCAGGGACAGGTCTATACAGAGTATAGTTTTTCCCACTAACCTTTTCCTGCTCTGCCTTTTCTACCTCCATATCACTGTCTGAGCAGAAGTCAGCTTCATCAGTTAATTGGCAGGCCACCTGGTCAGCACTCCTGCACCTAGGCTCAGTGTAGTTTCTCTTGCTGCTTGGGACAAAACCCGGGACGGATTTGGGTTTGTTATGAGAAAAACCCGAAATGGACCTGGGTTTGTCACATTGGTCTGCTATGCTTCTCACAATCAGCCAACGATTTTGTCACACAATTCAACAAATGTTTGCAATGTTTTCATCAATTCTACTCGTTACTGGCCACCCTGACCTTTCTTCATCAGTGACTAAACTAAACTTTATTTACCACTTTCTCTCCCCTTAGAAAAACATTTAATCCATTTGTACACTGTCGTTTTCTTCATGGCATTCTCTTGACAAACTTGGACTAACATGGTCCTGATTTCTCTTCCACACTTGCCAAGTTTAACAAGAAATTTAATGTTTATTGCTCTAATTCAAGCTCCAGCATTCTTGCAATGGCACACAAAAATATGCAACAATAATGAACGTCACTCAGCAAGACACCACCTCACATCTACATGAACACAGCTGTAAGACACTGATATGCCAAGGTTATGAAACCTTACTGAATTGTTTGTACAGTGCTGCCAACGTAAGCAAATGGAGGCAAGTTCACAAACTTAATTGTCAGATCTTGGATTTAAATAACTATTATTCTTTAAGTATATCCCAGTGATGTAGAGATGGAAGATTAGTTTCTTACCTGGATAATCTTGTTTCTGGATAATCTTGTTTCTATTAATATATACAGGAGTCCATACATTTAGTAATCGATCCATGCTCGTGAACCACTTGTAGAAAGGCGTCAATCACATCTTTCAGCTCCTCCTCCTTCACCGGTGGAGTACAGCTCTCTCTTCAGTTTATAGCAATCGAGCTCCTTTCTGACAGGAGTAAAAAGAAAGAGAGGCATGGGGAACTTCTCTTGAAATAACATACATTTCTGTTGTGCTCTGTAACTCCTGAAAAAGAACAATTATTAGCATGAACTTGCAATATATCAGTGAACCAACCTGCTGTGTGCAACTAGCACTAGCATATAAGTTCAATAACTCAGTACTTTATTAGTAAGTTCATCCAATTGACAGAAGAAGAACTCCAGTTCCGGACTACAGAGTTATGCAAGGCAGAAAGCAAGCAAATTGCAGAATGCACAGGGTGGGCTGTGCTGATTCCTGTGTATATGAAGATATGAAGAGAAACAATATTATCCAGGTAAGAATCTAATCTTTCATTCTGTTACATAAACATATCAGTCCGTACTTTAGGTGATGTACCAAATCAGTGTCTGATTTCTAGGGAGGGACAGATGAGCCTGCCCGCAAGACTGAGAACCCAAAAGCAGTGTCCTTGTGAGCAACCACATCCACTCTGTAGAACCTTGTAAAGGTATGGAGAGAGGACTGAGTAGCTATTATACAGAACTCTTCGTGATTCGCTTGCAAAAGGACTAATTGAAGAGGGAAATATACTTCACTGGTGAAGGAGGAGGAGCTGAAAGATGTGATTGACACCGTTCTGGAAGTGATTCATGAGTATGGATTGATCATCTAATGTACAGACTCCTGTGTATATGTTACAGAATTATTATTCTAACAGATGGACTAGGCATTAAAACCACAGGGAAGTCTCTTACATTGTGAACCGCTCTGAACTATTTTGTGGTATTTGCGGTATACAAAAATAAAGTTATTATTATTATTATTAAAAGAACATAAGAATAGCCTTACTGGGTCAGACCAATTGTCCGTCTAGCTCAGTAGTCTCTCCTCATTGTGGCCAATGCAGGTCACTAGCACCTGGCAGAAATCCAAAAAGTAACAACATTCAATGCTACCAACCCCAGTACCTGTCCTAACGATGGCAAATCCAGATCACTAATACCTGGCAAAAACCCTAATAGTAGCAACATTCCATGCTACTGATCCAGGGCAAGAGTGGCTTCCCTCATGTCTGTCTCAATAACAGACTATGGACTTTCCCTCCAGGAAATTGTCCAAATCTTTCTTAAAACCAGCTATTTTAACCGCTCTTACCACAACCTCTGGCAATGCGTTCCAGAGCTTAACTGTTCTCTGAGTGAAAAAATATTTCCTCCTATTGGTTTGAAAAGTATTATGCTGTAACTTCATCGAGTGTCCCCTAGTCTTTATAATTTTTGATGAAGTAAAAAACCGATCCACTAGTACCCATTCTACACTACTCAGGATTTTGTAGACTTCATTCATATCTCCCCTTAGTCATCTCTTTTCCAAGCTGAAGAGCCCTAACCATTTTAGTTTTTTCTCATATAAGAGGCGTTCCATCCCCTTTATCATCTTGGTCGCTCTTTTTTTCTAGTTCCGCTATATCTTTCTTGAGATAAGGAGACCAGAATTGAACACAAAAAATGGCTGCCTCTCTGTTTTACTGTAGTAGCAGAGACTAGCAAAGGAAGCAAGAAATTTCAAACCATTTTTCCGATATGTGAAAGGGAAACAGCCAGCGAGGGAGGAGGTGGGGCCCCTGGATGAGGGTGACCGGAAGGGAGTGGTGAAAGAGGAAAAAGAAGTGGCTGGTAGGCTAAACAAGTTCTTCTCGTCGGTCTTTACAATAGAGGACACATCCAGTGTGCCAGAACCGGAAAAAATCTTCAGGGGAGATCAAGAGGGGAAATTATCATGCATGGAGGTAAGCCTCGAAGACGTTCTCAGGCAGATAGATAGATTAAGAACGGACAAAGCTCCGGGCCCAGACGGGATCCACCCGAGAATACTGAAAGAGCTCAGAGATGAAACAGCAGAGTTACTGCAGCATATTTGCAACCTGTCCTTGAGAACAGGGGTAATCCCGGAGGACTGGAAGATAGCGAATGTTACACCGATCTTCAAAAAAGGATCGAGAGGCGACCCGGGAAACTACAGACCGGTGAGCTTAACCTCTGTTCCGGGGAAGATGGTCGAATCAATGATCAGGGAAGGTATCAATGAGCATATAGAAAAAAATAATCTGATGAGATCAAGCCAGCATGGTTTCTGTAAAGGCCGATCATGCCAGACAAATCTACTGCATTTCTTTGAGGGGATAAGTAAGCAATTGGACCAAGGTGACCCAGTAGACATTATATATCTAGATTTCCAAAAAGCCTTCGACAAGGTGCCCCATGAACGCTTACTGAAGAAACTGTGGAGTCACGGGGTGGAAGGGAACGTGTACAGATGGATCAAAAATTGGCTGGCGGACAGGAAACAGAGGGTAGGAGTAAAGGGGCACTACTCTGACTGGATAGGGGTCACAAGTGGTGTTCCGCAAGGGTCAGTACTGGGACCATTGCTGTTCAATATATTTATTAATGATCTAGAAACAGGGACAAAGTGCGAAGTTATCAAGTTCGCGGATGACACAAAACTCTCCAGCAGGGCCAGAACTGTTGAGGAATGCAAAGAACTGCAGAGCGACCTGAACAAACTGAGTGAGTGGGCAAATAAATGGCAGATGAGCTTCAATGTGGAGAAATGTAAGGTCTTGCACATAGGGAAGGGGAACTCCATGTACAGCTATACGATGGGAGGGAGGGTACTCGGGGAAAGCAGCCAAGAAAAAGATCTGGGGGTATTGGTGGATAACACAATGAAGCAGGCGGCACAATGTGCAGCGGCCTCAAAAAAAGCGAACAGAATGTTGGGCATTATCAAAAAAGGTATCACTACCAGAACAAAAGAAGTTATCCTGCCACTGTATCGAGCAATGGTGCGCCCGCATCTGGAATACTGCGTCCAATACTGGTCGCCGTACCTCAAGAAGGACATGGCAATACTGGAGAGGGTCCAGAGGAGGGCAACGAGGATGATAAAGGGTATGGAGAACCTTTCATATGCCGAACGGTTGGACAGGCTGGGGCTCTTTACCCTGGAGAAGCGGAGACTGAGAGGGGACATGATAGAAACTTATAAAATCATGAAAGGCGTAGAGAAGGTGGAGAGGGACAGATTCTTTAGACTAGCAGGGACAACTAAAACAAGAGGTCATTCAGAAAAACTGAGAGGAGACAGATTCATAACGAATGCAAGGAGGTTCTTCTTCACTCAGAGGGTGGTGGACACCTGGAACGCGCTTCCCGGAGAGGTGATAGGACAGAGTACAATTCTGGGGTTCAAAAAGGGACTGGATGATTTCCTGGAAACAAAGGGGATAACAGGGTACAGATAGAGGTTTACCTTACAGGACATTGAGCGAATAGGGTATGGATATTTAAGGTTAGGTAGGGAACACTTTCAGGTCATGGACCTGGGGGGCCGCCGCGGGAGCGGACTGCCGGGCACGATGGACCCCTGGTCTGACCCGGCAGAGGCAACGCTTATGTTCTTATGTTCTTATGTTCTTATGTAATATACGAATATTTATTCAGAGTTTAGCAGATGAAATTCGATTAGAACTGGAATGATGTTAAGTGAATAATTCCTGTTGCATTTGTCTGACAGAGGTATGGCCTGCAAAGCAAAAAGGGCCAGTATTCACAAGTACTCCTTGGATTCTGTTGTCAGAAACTTTCTGAACTGGTATAGAACCTGCTTGGGACATGATTCTATATATAGTGCCAACTAGAACTCTTGTACTGTGATTCTACAAGGTACCTATACCTTTTAGGGAATTGCACTAAAACACCAGCGCATCACATAACTTGTAGGTGCACCCATTTAAACCAAGAAAAACCAGGCCTAAATCCCTGTTCATAACTAGTGCGCGCATTGGGCATATTCTATAACAGTGAACCTAATTTTTAGAAACACCCACGATCTGCCTATGTCCCTCACCAGGCCCTGGCCCCTTTTAAAATTCACACACTGGAACTGGCACATACTTTTTATAGAGTTGCGCTTTCCAAGTTGTGTGCATAAGTTTTAATTAGTGCCAATCATCATCAACTAAGAGGTGTTAATTCCCTATTATCAGCTCTGATTAGACCTATTAAATAATTGCCCTGGCCAACACTCATTTTGGTGCCTCAAATGTTAGACCTGTTTCTTGGTATATTTGACACGCTGATTCCAAAAATAGCACCAGTTTTCTCCTATCAGCTCTAGTTTTTGAGATACAGAACATGTGCCATATACCACTCTTCACTCTGCTCGCCCACTAAAAAAATCAGGATATCTTAATGTAGTGTTTAATATCTTTTGAGCATGAACGAAACATATTAAAAAATTAAAAGAAAAGTGCACATCATAAAAGTCTACTTATTTCATACCAACAGCACAAGTTTATGATACAAACTTTCCAGTCATTCAACACACAAGAAACTCCTTTTGTAAGACTTCTGAGAGTGGGATCTGCCAGGACAAGTCTGCCATCATGCGTGCATCCCATCTTCCTTGGTATCTGGCTTCCGTTGTTTTTATGTCTTGGTGAAGTCTTTCACCTTGCTCTTCGCTTGAGTCACCAAGGTTCTCCGGAAAGCGATCTAAGTGACTGTGCAGATAATGGACTTTAACCCTCATATTACAGCCAAGCCTGTTGACATGAAAGAGCATATCCTCTACCAATTGTGTGTAGTTGCATGCCTTCTTGTTGCCAAGAAAGTTTTTCACAAGAACAAATGAAGTTCGGACACATGATTCAATTTCATTCATTGATGCTATGAAATGTGGGTCATTTATAAGTTGTCCGATCTGTGGACCTTTTACAATCCAATGTTCTGGATGTAAAACTACAGTTGGAAATACGTAAACACTCTCACTATATCTGCTAACTTGTACGCAAAAACACAAACCAGGTAACAGAAGACAAAGTTGAAAAACCTGTTAGAATGTAAATCTGTGTGCAACTGTTTTAAACAGATCAGGTTGGAAAACCTTTGAATTACAAATTTATGTAGTCTAAGGAAACAATGTTTACCATCAAAATTTTTTGCACATAATTAGGTAATATAACAGAACAAAGGCGATTTTGTCATTTGAGCGTTACATTTTTATGCCAGTGTGCATTATAGGAAAGGAAGTAGATGAATAGCTGTGAAACAAAGCATTAAACACACACACAAAAAAAATGGGGGTAATTTAAATACATAGATTTCCCATTCAAAAAAGAATGCTTGTTATGACATCCCGATTCTGCAGAAGAGATCTTTTAAATAGCGGTAAAAAACTTAACAAATTCAACCATATCTAAAAACCTAGAGCTGATGTAGTCTATCCAATGCAGTTTTCTGAATCGGTGCCCCAAATAACCCCAGGAACAGGTCAAAAACTCAAGGCACCAAGAATTTTTTGTTGTTGACCTGTGTTATGTGCACAAATCAGCTGTGCACACCGACCTGCGCATGCAACTTATGGCGCCATATACAGAATTTGGGCGTAAGTCCATAATTAATTGCTAAATATTCACAATAAAACTGAAAGGCACGGATTTCTTCAGAATTATTTGACACACATGTGTCTCTCACACTTCATGGACCACGTTTTTTTGTCCTTATCATTCCATCATTAAAAATGATAGGCAGGCAGATGGGATATTATTTAAAACCTATTTAGGCAGGAAAGAGAGAGAGACTGCATCAAATGTCATCTCATCTAGCATTCATTCTAAAGATTGGAAGTGTTTTGGGATAGCGCCGTTTCTGATGCTTGGCACAACAAAAAATATGCTGCTATCAGAAAATATTTGGTGGCTATTTTTTTAAATGCACAAAAGGGAGAAAGAAAATCCAACGTAGTCTGCAGTAAACAACAGCAACCAGAAAACAACGAACAGACTGCAGATAATGTACAAGATGCAGGCGTTGTTTATTAATAAATGCAGTAACATATACAACCTTATAGCTAACCAAGGGACCCGACACGGTCCGTGTTTCGGATAACACACCTTCCTCAGGGGTCCATGGTGGTTAAGGTATAAAGCAAACTGCATAAAAGATAACAAACACACGACAATCACCATGGACCCCTGAGGAAGGCGTGTTATCCGAAACCGTGTCGGGTCCCTTGGTTGGCTATACGGCTATTTTTTTAAAGACACAATCAATCCACAACGGCATTCAATAAACTTTAAACACCTAATTTTGTAAATGATAAATCAGTAACTAGCTCTATGGTCTTCAGTTCCAGCCAACCACCAGCCAAATTATTTGAAGGCTTGTTTTTCTTTTTTTAAGCTTTTGTTCATCATCAGACCTTAGTTTAATTTAATTTAAAGTGCTTTGTGCAATTCATTAATGTTTACTTTAAAATAATTCATTTATCACTTTTAATAACAATTCATCTATATTAGTTCAAAACTTATGTACTTAGCTTCTGCAATTTCTTCATTCCTTTTTGTTTTTGAACCTCGGGTGGGACCTTAGGGTTCAACAAGTTTCGCCCGAAGGCTTTTTCAAGAACGAGTCCCCTACGAATAAAAGGAAAAGGATGGTAAAGACATCCATTTCTTTTTACTAAATTTAGCAAGAATGCTTCAGTGTCTTGATAGTTCTACCTTTAGAAGTAAAAGAATTACCCCTTTTGATTTGCTCTGCCGCATCCCGACGTACACTCTTCTATGCAAAGATGGCCGAGGCGTTTTTTAGTGCTGTTTAAATAACTCGACTCAATCGCTAACTCACTGATGACAGCGGCTAAGTAGGAGGAGCTTAAACTAACGTCATCCATTCTATTTCTAAATTCAATCCTCCTGGGTGCACCGTATTCAGGATATAGATCCAACGTTGTTCTTTAAAGTTAAGTCTGTTCTCAATATGACCACCCTCTTACCCTTCTTTTACCCTCCTACCCTTCTATGACCCTCCATTTTAAGTCCTCTATGGTGTGAGCTTTTTCCATCTAATGTTGGACTAGAGCAGGGGTGTCCAATGTCGGTCCTCGAGGGCCACAGTCCAGTCGGGTTTTCAGGATTTCCCCAGTGAATATGCATTGAAAGCAGTGCATGCAAATAGATCTCATGCATATTCATTGGGGAAATCCTGAAAACCCGACTGGACTGCGGCCCTCGAGGACCGACATTGGACACCCCTGGACTAGAGGCTCTTGGATGTTCTTTGTAACGATATGCAAATTTTTTAAAGGGCCACTGTTAGAATACAATTACTCTGGCTCCTAAGTCAACCTCAAGCTGAAGGAAGTATAGACTGAAAGTGTGCTTTGGGGTCCTTTTTTTCAGTTTCTGCCTAGGACTTTGGTTCCCAGCAATAACAGTGCACTGACTGGTTTCTCATTAGAGAATAGGGCCATTTGAGGCAGCTGTAATTCCACACCAAATGAAATCTCATTACATGTGGCACTGAACAAAAGACTAATCTAATCACAAAAAACACTTGATGAAAAAAATACCATAAGGAGGATAAAGCTCAAATAGACATAGCAATCAGTTTTAAAGATGGAGAAAAGTGTCATCTGGGACCTAGGCTATAGCTAATATCCCCCAGACCAGGGGTAGGCAATTCCGGTCCTCGAGAGCTTGAGCCAGGTCAGGTTTTCAGGATATCCGCATTGAATATGTATGAGATGGATTTGCATGCACTGCCTCCTTGAGATGCAAATCTATTTCATGCATATTTATTGTGGATATCCTGAAAACCTGACCTGGCTCCAGCTCTTGAGGACTGGAATTGCCTACCTCTGCCCCAGACCAACTTGTTTCAACTGAAGTATTGAAACAAGGAATACATCTGTGGTCAGAAAAACTCTATCAGCTCTGTCTGATACTTCAAAAATGTTCAAATACAATAAATTGAGTGCTACAAAATAAACAGAATGGACACATATCTGTGCAAAGTCCATCACATCATGGCACCCGACAGAAAAGCAAAGTTAAAAAATCCTGGAGCTTGAGCAAAGTTTGTCTGTGATGTTAGTCCAGAAAGGGTGTAAGGGAGAGGCTGTGCCAGTTCTAGTTTACCCCACGGCATGCGTGAAAAAGATCATGAGTTCTTGCAAGTAGCAGAGTTAAAGCCGGAACCAACTCTGAATGGTTAAACAGGGAACTGTTCTTTGAACTTTTGAAACACCACCAAAACAAGAGGATACTCCATAAAACTACCAAACCACAGAAGGCAGTTTTTCACAAAGTGCAGAATTAAGCTGTGGAATAGAGAATGACATGGGGACAAATTTTTCCCCGTCCCTGCAGGAACTCAATTTCTCTGTCCTGTTCCTGCAAGTTTTGTCGCTGTCCCTGTCCCATTCCTTTAAGCTCAGTCTTAACTGTACAAACCTCAAATACTTATGATTTTGAAGTGTTTGAGGCTTGTGCAGATGAGGACGGAGCTTAGGCATTGGTGGAATGAAGCATTATGACATCACAATCTGAATTCATGAATGTTGCTACTTATGGTTTTAAAGTGTTTGAGGCTTGTGCAGATGAGGACAGAGCTTAGGCATTGGTGGAATGAAGCATTATGACATCACAATCTGAATTCATGAATGTTGCTACTTATGGTTTTAAAGTGTTTGAGGCTTGTGCAGATGAGGACAGAACTTTCAGGAATGGGACAGGGACGGGAAAACGAGTTCCCACGGGGACAGGGAAAAATTTGTCCCCCTGTCATTTTATTCTGTGGAATTTATTTCTAGAAGATGTGGTCTGGCAACTCACATAGAGGCCCTTTACAAAGGGTGTTAAGCCCTTAATGTGTGGTTAGTGCATGCCAACAGGCTATGTTAAAGTGTTTCACAGTATTTTACCTATTAATGCACATTATCTACTTCTTGGAATGGGGGGCAGCGCTCTTAGTAGATTGGCCATCCTGACATCCCAGTAGAACAGTGGGGCACTCTAGGGGACACTGCATTGGACTGGAGACCCTGGCAAGTGAGTTAAGAGATGACAGAGGGAAACAGAAACCAGAGCCTAAGACCAACATTGTCTGAAAAATAAAATGGCCAGACAACATAAGAACATAAGAAATGCCAGCACCGGATCAGACCATGGGTCCATCTAGTCCGCACACACGGAGGCCCAGCCAGGTCTACCCTGTCGAATACCTTAGTTACTCAATGTGTTTTTCAAGAAGATATGCATGCATCCAACTTGCCCTTAAATCCTGGAATGGTGGTTTCCTCCACAACCT
This sequence comes from Geotrypetes seraphini, assembly GCF_902459505.1. Lineage (NCBI taxonomy): Eukaryota > Metazoa > Chordata > Amphibia > Gymnophiona > Dermophiidae > Geotrypetes > Geotrypetes seraphini. Next base: position 95,787,583 of record NC_047094.1, read on the forward strand.
CTTCCGGGAGAGCGTTCCAGGCATTCACCACTCGCTGTGTGAAGCAGAACTTTCTGACATTTGTCCTGGCCCTGTCTCCCCACAGCTTCAGTCCATGACCTCTTGTCCGAGTCACCTTCGACAATGTGAATAAAGGTGTTTCCTGTTCTATCTTGTCGAATCCTTTCAGTATTTTAAAAGTCTCGATCAGATCCCTTTTAAAATACTGAAAGGATTCGACAAAATAGAACAGGAAAAGATAGAAAAATAATTGTATTTTCTATTTTGTGATTAGAATATATGAGAACTGAAATGTTTATCCTGTCGGTGCTGGACATGGGTACAGCCTAGGGCAGAAATTTGGGAGGGGACCCAAAAGCCCACTACCAGCCCATACCATTTTCAGCTTCTAGCAGGCTTAGGGCTTTCTCTAACCAGGGGGCAGTTGCCCTAATTGCACTCCTTGGCCTAACACCATCCCTGGCATGTGTGATCTTTATATTTTGCATTTATAGGCCATCTCAATAATGGCCTATAAATGATTTTTATATTTATAGGAGGAAATGAATCTTTTTATTTCTTTGGTGTTGAATGGCTTCTTGGGATTTTGGTTTAATTTATGTTTATCATTTTTGGTCAGTTATTATGTATTTGGCATTTGTGTTCTGTGTGTGTGTGACTGAGCTATTCTGTTAGCATTCAGCTTTCCTGATAGTGGAAGAGTTATTGTGCGGGGAGTTGGGTTTTGTTGATCCTTTTTCTGTATTTGTGGTTTATAAAATGACAGTTTTACAGCATATTGCTCCTTTTTATACTTTAATAAAATTTTGATATAAAATAGCTATTCAAGACTTGTGCGGATGAAATCAGACAGAGTCCGCGGAGATGGAGACAGAGTTCGCGGGGATGGGGTGGAGATGGGGACAAATTTTTTCCCTGTGTCATTCTCTACTATTATGAAGACCATGCACCATTTTAGAGCCTTCCTCTGGACCAACTCCATCCTGGTTAAACTTCAGGAAAGGAAACTACGAGGCAATGAGGGAAATGGTAAGAAAGAAACTTAGGAACACTTCCAAAAAATGGCAAACGGTACAACAAGCCTGGTCTTTTTTCAAGGGCATGGTGAGCGAGGCGCAAAATACATATATTCCCAGGTTCAGAAAGGGGTGCACAAAGAGTCGAACAAAAGACCCGGCATGGATAACCAAAATAGTGAAGGAAGCAATAGGCAATAAGAAAAATTCATTCAGGAAGTGGAAAAAGGACAAAACTGAGGAGAATTGGAAAGAGCACAGGAAAAATCAAAAAGAATGTCACCGAGTGGTTCGAAAAGCCAAAAGAGAGTACGAAGAGAGGCTAGCTAAGGAAGCACGAAACTTCAAACCATTCTTTAAATATGTTAAAGGGAAGGAGCCGGCTAGGGAGGAGGTAGGACCGCTGGATGACGAAGAAAGGAAGGGAGTTGTGAAAGAGGAGAAAGAAGTGGCAGAAAGGCTAAACATGTTTTTTTCGTCTGTATTTACAAATGAGGACACTTCAAACATACCGGAACCTGAGCAATTCTTTCATGGAAGTCAAACAGAAAAATTAACATCCATAGAAGTGAGCCTTGAAGACGTACGCAGGCAGATAGGAAAACTAAAACCTGACAAATCCCCGGGTCCGGACGGAATACATCCAAGGGTTCTGAAAGAATTAAAGGAGGAGATAGCGGAACTACTACAGCAAATTTGCAACCTGTCCCTAAAAACAGGCGTGATCCCGGAGGATTGGAAGATAGCCAACGTCACGCCCATCTTTAAAAAGGGATCAAGAGGAGACCCTGGAAATTACAGACCAGTGAGTCTGACCTCGGTTCCGGGAAAAATGGCAGAAGCTCTGATAAAAGAAAACATCGATGAACATTTCGAAAGGAACGAACTACTGATAACCAGTCAACATGGTTTCTGCAAGGGTAGATCGTGCCTAACGAACTTATTGCACTTCTTCGAGGGAGTTAACAAACAAATGGACAGAGGAGACCCCATAGACATCATATATCTAGATTTCCAAAAAGCCTTTGACAAGGTGCCCCATGAACGTCTACTCCAGAAGCTGAAGAACCATGGGGTGGAAGGAGATGTACATAGATGGATCAGAAACTGGTTGGAAGGTAGAAAGCAAAGGGTAGGAGTGAAAGGCCACTACTCTGACTGGAGGAGGGTCACGAGTGGTGTACCGCAGGGCTCGGTGCTCGGGCCACTGCTATTTAATATATTCATAAATGATCTAGAAACAGGGACAAAGTGTGAGATAATAAAATTTGCAGACGACACCAAACTTTTTAGTGGTGTTCGGACTATAGAAGACTGCGAAGAATTGCAAAGGGACTTGAACAAGCTAGGGGAATGGGCGACGAGGTGGCAGATGAAGTTCAACGTTGAGAAATGTAAAGTATTACATATGGGAAGCAGAAACTTGAGGTACAACTATACGATGGGAGGGATATTATTGAAGGAGAGTATACAGGAAAGGGACTTGGGGGTAATGGTGGACACAACAATGAAGCCGATGGCACAGTGTGCAGCGGCCGCCAAGAAAGCGAATAGAATGCTTGGTATAATCAAGAAGGGTATTGCGACCAGAACGAAAGAAGTTATTCTGCCGTTGTATCGGGCGATGGTGCGCCCGCATCTGGAGTACTGCGTCCAATTTTGGTCACCATACCTTAAGAAGGATATGGCGTTACTCGAGAGGGTCCAGAGGAGAGCGACACGTCTGATAAAAGGTATGGAAAACCTTTCATACGCTGAGAGATTGGAGAAATTGGGTCTCTTTTCTCTGGAGAAGAGGAGACTTAGAGGGGATTTGATAGAAACTTACAAGATCATAAAGGGCATAGAGAAAGTAGAGAGAGACAGATTCTTCAAACTTTCAAAAAATAAAAGAACAAGAGGGCACTCCGAAAAGATAGAAGGGGACAGATTCAAAACGAATGCTAGGAAGTTCTTCTTTACCCAACGTGTGGTGGACACCTGGAATGCGCTTCCAGAGGACGTGATAGGGCAGAGTACAGTAATGGGGTTTAAGAAAGGATTAGACAATTACCTACTGGAAAAGGGGATAGAGGGGTATAGATAGAGGATTACTGCACAGGTACTGGACCTGTTGGGCCGCCGCGAGAGCGGACTGCTGGGCACGATGGACCTCTGGTCTGACCCAGCAGAGGCACTGCTTATGTTCTTATGTTCTTTTTATATCTTTTTGAAGGTGCGGTCTCCAGAATTGCACACAATATTCTAAGAACATAAGAAATGCCATCTCCGGATCAGACCTTCGGTCCATCAAGTCCGGCGATCCGCACAAGCGGAGGCCCTTCCAGGTGTACACCTGGTATAATTTTTAGTCATCCATATCCTTCTATGCCTCTCGTAAGGAGATGTGCATCTAGTTTGCTTTTGAATCCTAGGACGGTCGATTCCGCAATAACCTCCTCTGGGAGAGCATTCCAGGTGTCAACCACTCTCTGCGTGAAGCAGAACTTCCTGATATTAGTCCTGAACTTGTCCCCCCTTAGCTTCATTCCGTGTCCTCTTGTCCGTGTCAAATTGGACAATGTAAATAAATTTTTCTACTCTATTTTGTCGATTCCTTTCAGTATTTTGAAGGTCTCGATCATATCCCCTCGCAGTCTCCTTTTCTCAAGGGAGAACAATCCCAGTCTCTTAAGTCGATCCTCGTATTCCAGTTTCTCCATCCCTTTTACTAGTTTCGTTGCTTGTCTCTGCACCTTCTAAATGAGGTCTCACCAGAGTCTTATACATGGCCATCAATACCTCCTTTTTCCTACTGGTCATACCTCTCCCTATGCACCCTAGCATCCTTCTAGCTTTCTCCATCACCTTTTCAACCTGTTTGGCCACCTTAAGATCATCACATACAATTACACCCAAGTCGTGCTCTTCTGCCATGCACAAAAGTTCTTCACCCCCTTTATCTGTACTGTTCCCTCGGATTTTTGCAGTTCAAGTGCATGACCTTAAAGGTCTAAGATATCTCCCTTCCCCCAACTCCCCCAACTTTTGCTATAACTCCAAATGGAGACTGGACTCTGGTTCTGTGTGTTTAAAATCAGACAAATCTTTTAAACTACAACTCTCCCTCTGCTAACATTGAGCATAAAACAAAACAAAAAAAAAAACCCAAAGAAAGAATACAGCCACTGTGCTTGGATATCAGATACAAAACACAATCCATGAATAGTCAAGCAATCAATCTGCAGACAATTTTGCTGATGAAACAACATTATGATTTAGAAAAAGAAGACAATTGCTTAGAATAATATACAATGGTAGGAAACAAATAACTCGAGGTTAACTTGGATTAATTTTTCATGATATAACTAACCCACTTAAAATTAATCCAAATCTATTTTCAAGACAAAACATGAAACACTAAAAGCTCCAGGGGAAGCCATCGACTGGAAAAATAAAATGGAAAGAAAACAATATTGTTCTAAAGCACATTAAAATGACTGTGAAAATACAAAACAAATGATCTCCAAACATGGGAGAGATGCTGTTCTAGATGCAGACGAAGAGTATTAATTACAATTTATTCTTTGTCCGTAGGGTTAATTGTGCTGTAGAACAGTAGGATAATTGCTAAACAGTTGTGAATTGCCACTGTAAGTCTTATTCACTGAACATTTTATGCACTGTTTACGCTTAGAAAGTGGGGAATTAGCATTGTATTTGATGTTAATCAGGGTCGGTGTGTAATGCCTTGACTCTTTTTAACTCTGATATACTGTGTGCGCTTTTCTAACCTGCACTTATCTCTCTGGGGAATGGCACTATGAAAACAAGTTGGAGTTGGCATTGTTAGAGCGATTTCTTGACTTTCGCAAAGACTACAATGGTGATGTAATTCAAAATATAATTGTTGGGCCATTTTCTTTTTTTTTCCTGAGTGCCTGTAGACTTTAAGCATTACTTTGCTGATAACTGGCATAATCAAGTAAGTATTCACTAAGAACTATTAATTTCTAAATCTTATCTCTGGTAGCACATTCAATATCCAATGCATTGTCTATCTTCTTCTTAGGTGCCATTGGCTCATGCTCGAGTCCTAGCGATTTGATGAATTACAGATCTAAAAAGTTCATCCTGCGTCATCCCCAAGGTTGTTTTCAAAGTGTCCAGCCATCTGATTGTAGGTCGCCCTTTTCGCCTGGTTCATTTGAACTTTCCAAACATAATGTCCTATCTATTCTCTAAAAATTCATCTGTCCTTCCAATCACCTAACATCATCAACTTATCTCTTCATCTATCTACCCATCTCTCTCTTGCTTTCTCTATTTTGTGCATTTACAGTATATTTACACTGGGGGAGGGGAAGACAATTAAGATTGAAATTAGAGAGTAAGATGTTAATTAGAAATATGGTTAGATTGTTGGTTTAATCATTATCCTAATGAATGTGACTATGTCGAGCCTAGAATAATAAAATTACTTTTGGCCTGCTGTTGTGATATTGCAGCAATGTATAGAACTGCCTATAGGTGATAGACTTGATAACAAACTGCCAACTGCCCTAGTTGTGATTCCAGTGCTTATAAAAACATAAGAATATAAGAGTTGCCATACTGGGAAAGACTGAAGGTACATCAAGTTCAGTATCTTGTTTCCAACAATGATCAACCCAGGTCACAAGTACCTAGCAAGATCTCAAAGAGTAAAACAGATTTTATGCTACTTATCCTAGGAAAAAGCAATGAATTTTCCCAAGTTCATCTTAATAATGGCTCAAGGACTTTTCTTAGAGTTGGATATGCTCTAAACTTTTTTCAAACCCTGCTAAGCTAACTGCTTTCACCACATTTTCTGGCAACAAATTTCAGAGTTTAATTACATGCTGAGTGAAGAAATATTTTCTCCAATTTGGTGTACTTTTATTACTTAGGGCTCCTTTTACTAAGCTGCGGTAGCGTTTTTAGTGCGCACTGCAGATTAGCGCGTACTAACCCCCGCTCTACACAGAAAAACTAATGCCAGCTCAATGGAGGCATTAGCGTCTAGCGTGCACAGCATTGTAGCGTACGCTAAGAACGCATTAAAACCGCTAGCTTAGTTTAGTAAAAGGAGCCCTTAGTAGATTCATTGGGTGCCCTGTGGTCCTGGTATATTTGGGAAGAGTAAACAACCGATTAACATTTAACCATTCCACTCCACTCAGTCATGAAGGAATGTAACCCATACAGTGGTGAGTGCGACTCAGGCTGCCTTGTTGGGCATTCTGGATGGGTCTTTATCAGCCGTCTTTTACTATGTTACAGCTATCTATCCATCTCCCTCTACCTCTTTGTATTGTGCATCTAAGTACACATTGAAGTCAATACTTGTGTCACTGCCTCTTACTTTCTGTTCAAGGTTTTCTACTGCCTTTTAAATCTGTCCTAAAGAAGTCTCAATTGTGGAAATGATTAGAGACCAGTTCAACACTGACTTTTTACTCTCTGCTTATATTCTGTCCCGCAGGGCAGAGAAAGAATTCTGGAATAGGCGTGCCTACTGGTTATCATAATTTACTGTCCATAGAATAACCATAGCGTTTCATGTCAAAACAGAGATTTACTCTCTTGGCCTCCAAAGTGATGTAGAGCTGTTTTCTAGGGCATTGCAGGTAGTACAAAATGCTGCGACTAGATTGATAACGGGAATGTCAAAATATGCTCTTATTACACCTTACCTTCGACAATTACACTGGCTGCCAGTGGCTTTTAGAGTTCAGTGTAAGGCAGTGATGATTTGCCATCATCAATTCCTATACGGTGCAATCCTGGAATTTTTCAGGAGCAAGATGACTAATTATCAACCTAAAAGATCATTGCGCTCTGAACATTCTGCTTTGTTAAAAGTGAATGTGAATCCAATGTAGAAAACAGCGCAATGACTTTTTGTGTATGGGTGAAATTGTGAAACTCACTTGTAGGGCAGATATGGAAATGTGATGATGGAGGTACATTTAGGAAACTACTTACCTCCTCTGCCCTCCAGCCCAGGCAGCTGATTAACCGTTCCCCTTAACTGTATCCATGACATCTTGTTTGTCTGTCTTGCCTGTTTAGGTTGTAAGCTCTTTCAAGCAGGGACTGTTTTCTTACTCTTTGTGACTCTGTACAGCGCTGCGTGCGTCTGGTAGCGCTATAGAAATAATTAATAGTAGTAGTAGTATTTAAAACGCAATTGTTTGTAAATGTCTTTCTATAGGGTCTGATTTCTTCTGATTGTAGATTTTCTGAGGATCTAATAATTGATGTTTGTCTTTTAATTTGTTTTAAATTTATGTATGTAATATTTTGTAAACCGTCTAGGTTTAAGATGGTATAGAAATAAATTGTGTGGCACATTATAAACGCAGGATTAGCTCAGTGCACCTTTCTGACAGGGAGCTCTATGGACACCTTGCTGTCCAGACTATCTCCACACAAAATCCTGAGCGGTGTAGAATGGGTACAAGTGGATAGATTTTTTTTTTTCCTGCATTAAGGGCTCCTTTTATCAAGGCGCGCTACGGGGGTTAGCACGTCGGACATTTCATCACTCGCTAATCCCCGCGGCAGCCTAAAATCCTAACGTCTCGTCAATGGAGGCGTTAGGTACTATCACGGCAGGCGGTTTAACACGCGGTATTCCGCGTGTTAAACCCCTACCGCGCCTTTGTAAAAGGACCCCTAAGATTTGCAAAGACTAGGGGACATTCGATGCAGGGTAATACTTTTAAAACCAAAAGGAGAAAATATTTTTTCACTCAGAGGATGTGGTAAGAGTGCGTAATGTAGCTGGTTTTAAAAAAAAGTTTGGACAAGTTCCTGGAGGAAAAGTCCGTAAACTGCTGTTGAGACAGACATGGGAGAAGCCACTGCTTGCCCTGGTTCGGTGGCATGGAATGCTGCTACTATTTGGGTTTTTGCTAGGTACTTATGACTTGGTTTGGCCTCCGTGAAGTCAGGATACTAGGATAGATGGACCATCAATCTGATCCAGTAAGGCTGTTCTTATGATATACCACATATAAACTGTGATTGTTGAGCTCTCTGCCTTTCCATTCTGTTTTGTTTCATGTTTTGATGTCCCTTTCCGCCTGTACTGACTGTGAGCTGAAATCGTACTTTGGAGGCAGAAGATTTATCAGACGCTGAGTAGACAAGGCAGCCAGAGAGAGAAACGATATTTCAGTGTCTTAATGAAGATCACTGGGACATAGAGACAATCCTTTACAAACAGAATTTGGAGTGATTCTTTGATGAAGGCCTGTGGCCATGGAGTGGAGTGAATGATTATAATGTGTCAGATGGTGCCCGTGTTGGTCATTTATTTTGTTGTGTTATACTTTGCATTTATTGGTTGTGTAAGAGATTTATCCCCTCTGCCACTTTCTTTCTCTCTCCCCTTCTGCAAAAAAAGAGAACTTGGTATGTCAGGTTTAGATTCAGGGATGGGTAGGAATGATTGCTAAAGTCCTTATGTTACCTTCCAGGTTCTCAAGCCAGTCCGGCTAAATATCCACCATGGAGATTTTTGCTTGCCCAAAAATATTACTGTGCATTTTGGGGGGCCTGAAACTTTGGATTGTCTTGATGCACGGTTGGTGGTATTAAAGATGCGTGCCTTTAAGCGAGACCCACTGCATTTCTTTTCCATTTTCAAAGAGACTTTCTGAAAGCATATGATAGTATATAAAATAATAAAGAGAAAATACACGTCACCTGGGCAGATTCACATGCTTCAATATCTGTGAGGAAGCCTTATTTAATTACTCAGCCTCTCCTTGTACTCGGTTTGATGGTGATAGCCTGACTTAGTATTCAACCAGCAATCCAATAGAGAAATTATTTTTCTTAAATTACACCACAAATGCAATTAATTTTCTTTCTCAAACATCTCCACTCTCAGATATTAACTGTACAATTAACTAATGCTTTGATTTGATGACTACTTGGCTTTAAAGGCCTTCGGCGGAACATTTCTGTGCTCTGTTCAGGAATGGTATCTCTCCTACTGCTCAGAACTAACACCATGTGTGAAGAGGATTTATTAATTTCACAAGAGTATTGGATGTGAGAGGTCTCTGGAATGAGAATAGCTACGATGTGCTCTCAGAAATCACTTAAAGGAGAATTTATCGAGGAATGCTAACTGATTTAGTGCATGCTAATGATTAATGCACGCTAACACCCCCTCCCCTTTACAAAAGCGTAGCACGGTTTTTAGTGCCAGCAGTGGCGGTAACAGCTCTGATGCTCATAGAATTCCTTTGAGCTTAGGAGTTGTTACCATCACGGCCAGCGCTAAAAACCACACTGTTTTTATTTAAAAAAAAAAAAAATGGGGGAGGGGTGTAATTATAAAAATCCTAAAATCCTGACAAGGATGCTGTGGCCTCAATGGCTAAGTTTGAGTTTTGCGACCCCTGTACTGAACAAACTAAAAGGAAGCCTCTCCAGGGGGAACAGAAATGGTATAAGAGCCTTGAGGAACATTCAGTAGCAGTGTATCAGGGCAAAAGGGTTCTCTGTTTTTCTCCCTTGTGTATGTCATTCATACGTACCAAATTCATACGTACCAAGGATGCCTTTGAAAATTAATTTTAATATCCTACAACCCCATTAAATTATATCTTGTTATATTTTGTTATTTTGTTAACCTGTATTTTCCCTTAATGTTTTCTCTTTACTTTAAAGATTTGTATTTCATTCCTCCTTACCTAATGTTATGAGTATGTTAAAGTGATTGTAATTCTGTACTTTTTAAAGTATTTTTTTATTTTACTGTATTGTTACCCAACAAATGTAATTTTAAACTGTACATTGCTTAGAAGTATGATTAAGCAATTAATCAAAAAACCTATTAAACTTGAAACTTGATATAGAGTCTGTTGTTCAGTCTATTCAGAACTATGTTGTATGCCTCATATTCCACCAATGTCGCTCTGCCCAAACAATCCCTCTCCTAAAATCACTTCAATGGCTCCCTATCCGTTTCTGTATACAGTTCAGGCTTCTGTTACTGACCTACGAGTGTATTCACTCCACAGCTCCTCAGTATCTCTCCTCTCTCATCTCTCCCTAAACTTAGGATTACCAGATGTCTGGATTTCCCCGGACATGTCATCTTTTTGAGGACTGCGTCGGGAGTCTGGGTGGCTTTTTCATTTTACAACTTTTGTCTGAGGAAACTGGACACCTAGTAACCCTATAGCAGCTTGCGCACCTATCCAAAGTCCTCCTTTTGCAGGATTCGGTGCTTGCTTACCTGGCTGTTGCTGCTGTAACTTTCGGCCGTTGGCAGCATGAGTGAAGCAAACATGCTGCTTTCGGTGACCCAGAAGCTTTCTCTCTGCTACTGCTTCCTGTTCCTGCATAGGCGGGAAACAGTAGTGTAGTTAGCTTAGTGGGGTTTAATAAAAGGTTTGGATAATTTTCTAATAGAGAAGTTCATAGGTCATTATTGAGATGACTTGGGGAAATCAGCATAAGCAAGATAAGCAGCATAAAATCTGTTTTGGTACTTAGGACCTGGGTTGCCACTTTTGGAAACAGGATACTGAGCTTAATGGACCTTCAGTCTGTCCCAGTATGGCAATTTATGTTTATGTTTATTTAAGATTTGATATACCACTCCTGCATTTTACTGACCTAAGCGGTTTACAATTCTTATGTTCTTATGACCACAGGGGTCATGGCTTTACCAATATTTCCAACATAGCATCAGCATCTCAAGAGGTTTGCGGTAGGGTTGGAAATTGGTTTCTTCAGCCCCTCTTTGATGGGATGTATAGCAAACTGCTTGTTTACCTTCAGAACACTTCTTCACAGGGCCAATTATACACTAGTATTTTATGAAGAAGGGTGTCTACTTGTCTTTTATAAAGTAGGCTTCATTTTGGCATTGGAGGAATCAACTTCATTGTTCAATTTTATTTGAAGTTAGGGATGTTTGTAAGTTTCCAAGACGTACATTTTTGCTTTGAAAATTTGGGACCCATATATTCAAAATCTTTCCTCTACAGCATGAAGTTTGATTGTTAATATTTTACATTGAAGCTTTGGAAACATTTGTAACTTTGTAATACCTGGTAATATGTGTCATCTTCCATTCAAAAGAGAGGGGGGCGGGAGTTGGGGGTATAAGATGAAATAGGTCATATTGAAATGTATATTGAAGGAATGATAAATTTTATTTTATATTATAGTTTTATTAATTACTTCAATACAATGTGAATTGGAGGGGGAAGGGGAGGGGGGAAGGGAGTGGGGAGTAGTAGGGGGGTAGATTTGGGTCATATGGAAATATAATTTTAAGGAATGATAGATATATGTATGTAAATATTATAATTGTGAATCTATTTGAAATGAAATCTTTTCTATTATATTATTTCCTTCAATAAAATGTTATAAATTAATTAGGTGCTGCACTTAGAAAATTGCCTCCAACATTTACAGTGTGTGCCACACATTGAGGGCAATTTTATAAACAAGTTTAACAAGTAAAATGTTTTTCAAGCACATAAAGAAGCACATGAGAAACTTAAGACAAGTTCGGAAATTCTTCGAGAAAACTCAATTCCAGCTCATAGTTCAGTCCTTAATACTAGGCCTACTTGACTACTGTAATATCCTCTACCTCCCATGCTCTACAACCATTACAAAACAACTACAAACTATCCAAAACACAGCACTAAGACTCATCTACTCATTAAAGAAACATGATCACATTACAGAAGCATATCTCCAATTGCACTGGCTTCCGATCCCAGCAAGAATACAATTTAAATTCTATGGCCTACTATTTAAGACTTTATACGGAGACAGTCCAAACTAACTGAATAACCGCCTCATCCACAACACCGCAACCAGACATAGGAAAACTCACACCCCATTCTCATACCCCCCAATTAAGGAGGTCAAATGGAAAAAACTATATGATGGCCTCCTGGCCACTCAAGCAGCCAAACTAGACAACCAAATCGCCAATCTACTGACGGCATCCCTCGACTACAAGACTTTTAGAAAAGAAATAAAGACCATACTCTTCAAGAAAACTCTGAAAAAAGAAATAATACCGCAAGTCTCAAACTCCACCTCTCACTAAAGCCAACTACCCCAAACAAATAACCTTACCCATTTCTTACTCCTTTTGAAAATGATCAATTTTTTTTTTTTGTAAGTTCTTGTAATACATCTTGGATAATTCTTTTGTAATCCGCCTTGAACTGCAAGGTAATGGCGGAATAGAAATCCCTAATTTAATGTAATAAATAAGTTTTTGTAAAATGTTTCTTTAAGACAAAACAGCTTCAAACTATTCATCATTATTTTCTTGATTCCCCTTTTATAATTTTACTAGACAGATTTTAGTACAGGCTCTGGTGTTGTTACAGTTGGATTATGCTATTTCACTTTATTCTAGTATATCTGTTAGATTATTGAAAAATTACAATTTTTGTAGAAGGTCATGCTGAGGGATTGGAATAAAAGACAGAAAGAGAAGCACCCATTGTGGTGGGTTGGAAGGAGAGACAGGCATACAGAGAAGCACCTGTGGGGGGTGGGGGGTGGAAGGAGAGAGAGAAGCACCCATTGCTAGGGGGTAGAGAGAATACTACCATGTGGAGCTTTTGGGGCATAGAAGGTGAAGAGGGAGAGAGAAACAGATACTGGTATGGGGGAGATTGAGAAAGATGTTGGATTTGGGGAGGGGGCAAGGAAGATAATTGAGAGATATTGATCCTGGGGTGGGGTTCAGGAGAAAGGGTAAAGAAGGAAGAGAAGCTGGATGGAGGTAGAATATGGGGACAGGAACAGAAGAATGACCTTGGAGGGAAGGGAAAGAAAAAGAGAGAGGGATGGAGCTGGAACTGATATTATTACTACTAATCACTTCTATAGTGCTACTAGACATATGCAGCGCTATACACATTCTATGCAGGTAAAATGGTACAGAGGATGGGAAGGTGGACTAAGGAAATGAGTGAAAAGTGGGGGTAGGGCAGGACATGGTGGGGTGGGGTGTGGGAGGGGCTGGAGGCAGAGTCAAGTGTCTTGTTTGTCTTCATACATATGGTAATTCTAGCCACACAGTGAAGATTTCTCCAGATCCTGCCTGGGCTCCCTCCATCTAAAGGTTCCCTGCTCTTCCCAGCTATCTCTTCAGAGGCTACATATTAAACTGCATGGTAGTCTTGTTTGTGTGGGGAAGGGGGTGAGGTCATCCTGGTGTCCAGGAGGTCTGGGGGGCTCCAAAGGTCTTCAGGCAGAAGCAATGCCTGGTCACTCTTGCCCAGTCTGTTCTTTGCTAGAAATGGTGCCACTAGTGGTAATCATGTCTCCTTATAAGGAAATTACTTATAATGAAACATGATTCCTGAGTGGTAGTCACTAGGCGCCATTTTCAGCAAGGCGCTGTAATTGGCTGGAGTGACTGAACCTCGTTCCTGCTTGAAGTCCCTCGGGACCTCGCTGGAGCCCCCCCTTGGACCCCTGTATTCCCCCCTCCTGGGGGGATGGAAAGGATGTACAGGGAGAATTTTTGATGGGGGGTTGCAGGCAAGATTGGGGAGACCCACTTTGTGTGGTCCAGGAGTGTCTGTCTTAGACTTTGTGGCCTGATGCTTCCAAGCTGTAGGAATAACATTGCTTGCAATATGGCTTTACAAGCAGCATTATTTTTGTAAGGCAGAATTCAGCAACCTATTGTAGTGGAATCGAGCTGCAGTAAAGGGTGGTCTTTTGCTGCACCTTGATGAATCCCCTCCCCCCTTGAATGCCTACGTGCCTTAAAATAGGTTAAAAAAAAAAAAAGAGGTGCCTCCCTTCCCCACTGTTAAATTAGGCATTGTGTTATAAAATTACCTTCATTAAGCATAAGTTGCAGTCATCAGCTATTCCTTGTTTGTCAATTTATGCTGTATTAATTGTTAGTGTGGGCATGCACTAGCCGTGTGTGCTAATTTTCTACATTAACTGCTTAACATACTTTAGTAAAAGAGACTCCAAGAGATCTTTTAACTAAAGTACATTAAACAATGCAGAAACTTCTAGTGCACCGCCATGTTAGGAGTTTTTGCTGTTGTAGTTCTTTCCTATTTCTCCTACTGTAAACCGCGTCGAGCTCTACGAACGTGGAGATGATGCGGTATACAAACCTAAGGATTAGATTAGATTAGTTTAGCAGTTGTGAATTTTGTGTTAGAGTTGTGGCACGGATGGAATAGTAGTTGTATCTTAATTCATTTGGCAGCTAAAACTAAGAAAATAATAATGTGCAGAATTTGGGCAAGGCCTAGTAATTTCCGATACATTGACAGTGCGATTAGTATTTTTCAACATTTTTGCTCATGTATTTACATGTATCTCATAGTAACATAGTAACATAGATGACGGCAGATAAAGACCCGAATGGTCCATCCAGTCTGCCCAACCTGATTCAATTTAAATTTTTAAATTTTTTCTTCTTAGCTATTTCTGGGCAAGAATCCAAAGCTCTACCCGGTACTGTGCTTGGGTTCCAACTGCCGAAATCTCTGTTAAGACTTACTCCAGCCCATCTACACCCTCCCAGCCATTGAAGCCCTCCCCAGCCCATCCTCCACCAAACGGCCATATACAGACACAGACCGTGCAAGTCTGCCCAGTAAAAATAAGTGAATATAAGTCTCTGTGAAAATAAGTCTCCTATTTAATTAACATTTGCAAAATTTGTCAAATAAAATAACAGATAAAAATGAAAGAATATGCAAATTTCATAAGAGAATCCCCTGCTGTGGTATTTGCAATGCAGAGCAAATTAAAGAAAGCAAATTCCATGGAAAAGGTCAAACTTTATGGAATAATTGGTGAATCCTTGTGAGATGCTGTCAAGATGATGCATCGTTGATTCTGCATTAAATTTATTTATGCAGTTCTTGATACCTTTATAAGCGAGTGTTCTATATTTGTACAACATGTGTTCTATGTTTCTATAAAGTGGGATAGGCACGTGGGATCTCTTAGAGAGAAGACGAGATAATGGTTACTAGAGAATGACACGTGAGAAAATTCATCACCGTTCCTGTTCCCGCGGATAACCGCAGGAAACCATCTTCATGTCATTCTTTAAGGAGAGAGGGAAGAATCAGAGTATGAATGGCCACAACCACTGACCCGCAAGCTTTGCTCTGAAGAATGCTGGTGTAGAAGGACTAAAGTTGAGATAGACACTACAGAATGACAGTCTCTGGTATCCAGAGCAGATATTGTGATGTCATAATGCCTCATTCCAAAAGTGCCTAAGAGCCAATCACATCAGTGATGTCACAATGGCTTCATTATCCTTGGCTCACATAAAAATCAGAGTATGAATGGCCACAACCACTGACCCGCAAGCTTTGCTCTGAAGAATGCTAGTGTAGAAGGACTGAGGTTGAAATAGACACTAGAAAATGACATGGGATTATTTCCCGCGGTTATCCGCGGGGACGGGAACGGTGATGAATTTTGTCAACGTGTCATTCTCTAATGGTTACTGCGAATGGGCAGACTGGATGGGCCATTTGGCCTTTATCTGCCTTTATGTTTCTATAAATGGAAAAGGATGCTGCATCTTCAGAGTGAGACTTCCCAGATCCTACTTACTCCACAGACAATTGGCTTGTCGGGGATACCACATACTACAGTCAACTCCACCTAAGTGCAAGTCCATAGCCTACCACCATGGTCCCGTTTTTTTTACATTAAAGTCAATGGACGTAAACGCTGGATAATTGCAATTCTGATAAGCACACAATCCGCTTATGCGCACTGATGTTATAGGTCCCACTTCTATTCGTTCATGTTACATTTACTCCAGTTAAAAGCAATCACGTTCTCACATGGATGAGCCACGTGTTTTGGATCAGCAGTCTAGGCCTGGCCAAGTGTTCGAAATTTAGGAACTGCACCATGGCGTCACGTGGAGAAAAATCTTTGTCTTTGGCTGAACGTGTCGATGTCTTAAAGAGACTTGACCAATGGAAGAATCAGGTCTATATTGCAAAACATTACAGCGTTCATCCTAGTCAGATTTCTCGGATTCACAAAAAAAAGCAAGCCATATTGAAAGACTGGCAAAACAACAGTAATCTTACCAGGAAATGGAAAAGAATTGGGAAGGCTGGAGATGTAGAACAGGCATTGCTGCAATGGTTTGCTGAAGCTAGAAGTCATCAACTGCCAATCAGTGGGCCTCTGCTGATGGAGAAAGCAGCATAGCTATCCGAAGAACTGGGCATAGAAAACTTCAAAGCAACAAACGGATGGCTAGCGAGGTGGAAAGTTTGTAATGGCATAAAATTTAAGAAGCAGCATGGCGAAAAACAAGACGCAGATGAGCTTGGTGCAGAAAGATGGGTCATGGAAGTGTTGCCATCAGTAATTGGTGGATATGAACCATGCGACGTTTTCAACGCCGATGAGATGGGCCTGTACTAGCATGCCATCCCTGATAGAACACTGGCTTTCAAATTCAGCAAAACTGTTGGCTTCAAGGTGCCAAAGGAACGATTGACATTGCTGCTCAGTTGCAATATTTACGGTAGTGAAAAGCTTGAGCCACTGGTGATTGGGAACAATCGAAATCCTCGGTGCTTCAAAAACATTAAACGCCTGCCTGTTGAATATGAAAGCAACAAAAACACATGGATGACAGCGTCACTGTGGATTGAATGGTTGCAGAAGCTTGACATGGCGTAGGAGGCACATTGTAATGCTGTGTGATAACTGTGCAGCACAAAGCAATGACGTAAGACTATCCAACATCAAACTTGTGTTTCTGCCACCAAAGACGACATCTTTGATCCAACCAATGGACCAGGGGATAATTGCCAACTTCAAATGTCATTACAGGTCACTCGTCTTAAGATATGTTACACCTGAGTCTAACTCTTTTGAGCCTATATTCTGATCTGTAGGGATTTATATTTGGTCTATGTTTTTGGTTCTGAAAAAGATATGCACATAAAGAATGCAAATCGATTTTAAAGGCACATGACCTTTGACCTCTGGTTCTGGAACTCCCTTTTCAGTCAGTAAACACTCCTAATGACTTCTGCTTCTGGATCTTCCTTTTCAGTGACAGATTAGCTTCTTCTGCATTACTTATACCTTTGAATATATGTGAAGGACAGTTCTGTAATTGGGTGCTCACATTTACATATCCCTTGCACACTTAAATGTATAGGATACTAGCACTTATGCATGTAACTGTACATTTTCCCATGAAAGTGCCAACAGGATGGCTAAGTCCTATTTTTAATGGGGCATATAATTTTAAACTTCTTTTGTAATTAAACTTTACAGTTTTGTCGACGATATAACCATTATAGTCCCTGTTTCTGTTTTCAGTTGATATTTACAATTTATATCATCCATAATTCATACTGTAGAATCATAGATGAAAGCACAGGTTGCCGTACATGAAGAAGGACATGGTACTACTTGAAAGGGAAAAACACAAAAAACAGACTGGAATTGTTTTTGTGCTTTTGAGTTTGTGGTTTTGTTTCCCCTGTTTCATTTTACTACTTGAAAGGGTCCAGAGAAGAGCGACTAAAATGGAGAGAACGTGAACTCGCAGGCCTTGAACATGCGCAGAAGCTCAAGGCTCAGCAGAAGAGGAGGCCAATCTTAGGGCACCGGCACCAACGCACAGTGCCGGTGCCCAGATGACAGTAAGAAGCGGCGGGGTGGTGCCCAATCGCGGCGGGGGGTGTGCTCAATCGCGGGGGGGAGGGGGGTGCCGGATCGCAGGGGGGCCTTCGGGGGGAGCAATGCTGATTCTCAGGGGGGGGGGGGAAACGTATCAAAGCGAGTTTCCCCATAAACGAGCATTTTGGATTACGAGCATGCTCCTGGAACAGATTATGCTCGTAATCCAAGGTACCACTGTATTTAAGGGGATGTATATACATGAGCAGAGCATAGCAGGACATTGGTAGGGTTCCCTTTTCCATGCATAACTTATAGAATACTATAAGATACACACACACCTTCCCCATATTTATGTAACCATAGTATTCATTTAGTATTTTATAACGGAATCTGGGTCCAGGCATTTAATATCTGGGTCTAATTCAGCCCCTAGTGTCTGCAGCTTTAAAACTGCTGACTGCCCCAGGCTGAATATCACCCAGATAACGTTTTGTGGGGTAGTGAATTCTTGACTTTATGACATCACAAAGTGGAATAGTTTGTTACGGAATTATTCATGGTCTGGATGCTGAACTTCCATTGCTTTGATTCTTCTGTTCTACAATCCTAATTAGAATCTTCCATTTGCTGAGTGCCCTAGAGCAGGGCATGAATGAGACAGTGGAAATGACAAGCCGGTGGAACTAGAAGAGCACAAAACATGAATATCTGAAATCCAGAGCTGAGAAAATCACTGCTACTGATAAATTTCACAACATCCTCTGTCCAACTCATGGCTTATGGACCATCTGGTTCAGGCTGTAGCATAGCATATAATAGAGATCTGCATTCATTTGAAATTACATTTTCATGAATTTTCATGTTGTTTTGAACCTGAAATGACAGGAAAATTGAATTTTGTTATTTTTCTGCTCAATAATACAGACTATTTATCAATAGTGCCTAATATAGAAACAGATAAAGACTAAATGGCCAATCCAGTCTGCACATCTGCAGCATCCACTATCTTCTCATCTTCTTAAGAGATCCAACGTGTCTGTCTCATGCTTTCTGGAATTCAGACAGTCTTTGTCTCCACCACCTCTACCAGTAGATAATTGCTCCACACATCTACCACCCTTTCTATAAAATAGTATTTTCTTAGATTACTCCTGAACCTGTCACCTTTAAACTTCATCTATGCCCTCTCATTCTGGAGCTTCCTTTCAAATGAGACTTACCTCCTGCACTTATGCCACATAGGCATTCACTGTATACTGTAACTTGAATATAAGTCGAGACCTCTATTTTTCCCCCCCAAAAGGAAGAAAAATGGTTGACTCAAATATAAGATGGGGGCTTAATATTCAAGTGCCATGCCCTGCCAGGATCTGCACCCAGTGTCTCCTCCCTCACGCCCTCCCCTGCCAGGCTCTGCACTCAGCCCCCTTCCCTGCCAGGTTCTGAACCCAGCCCCCCTCACTCCCTGCCAGGCTCTGCACCCAGCCCCCTTCCCTCCCTGCCCTATCAGGCTCTGAACTCAGCCCCCTTTCCTGACAGGCTCTGAACCCAGCCCCCCTCCCTGCCAGGCTCTGCACCCAGCCCCCTTCCCTCCCTGTCCTACCAGGCTCTACATCTACACCCTGTCCCACCTTCCTTCCCTGTACCCTCTTCCCCCTCTAGTTGTGTAGTGGTAGGCTGGGACATAAGGGATCCCTCCCAACCTGGCCGATACAAACAATTTTTTTACCCCTCCCCCATATACCTTTTCCCTGGTTCCAGTGGTGTATGGGCAGGAGCAAGCTTTCCGCACTTGTGCCCCTCCTTCCAATCTCTTGGCCAGCAGCCAGCGGTGCTCCTGGGCTGACAGGCAGGAGCGAGCTTTTTGAGCTCCTGCCCGGCCCTGCGCTGCTCCCTGAATGGCTGCCGCCAGTTCTCACGAGTCTTTTCCTTACTTGCTTTCTCCCTATACACCCAAGCATCTTTTTAGCTTTCACCATCACCTTTTCAACCTGTTTGGCCACCTTGAAATCATCACATACTATCACTTTGTCCCAAAATGTAAAAAAAAGACACCTTTAAACAAAACAAAACAAAATCCTATAAATGACACAGGATACAATGCAAAACAAATAATTTTGGCCTTATACCCCTAACATACAGGAGAATTCCTGTTCTAGTTTTGCATTACTATAGTGAACATTTCTTCAAACTTTCTCTCCTTTCTTTTTCAATCCCCAGTCCTCCTCCTTATTGCAGTGTTTGAGCCTCCCAATATACCAAACACACACTGGGTAGCAGACATTATTTTAATGGAACCACATCTTTTAATGAAGTCTTTTCATCTGCTTCATAGCCTAAAGAGAACATAATTCAGAAAACCGTCATAAGAAAGCACAGCAAGACAGAAAGGACATAAATCTTCTCTTCCTTATTCCATGCAGTCTGCATCCACTAAGTAGGTATTGTTTGTTTGTTTTAGTTCAGAGTAATGGGGGACTGGTTTCTCCTATTAAACAAGGGACTTTTGAGAAACAACAGGAATTTTGTGAAGAAACTATTCTTTTGTAAAATGCAATTTCACCCAGCAGTTTGCATTGCATACTGTATTATTTATAGTGTTCAAAGCTCAATAAAAATAGAATGCCATTGATATTTGGGTGAAGAATAAGCTCCATTCTTCATGTTCTAGTAAATAAACAATTTGGGAAAGTCTCACGGAAAAAAGGGAAGTGGGTATATACCTACTGTGTGAGTGCTTTGACCAACTGAAATCTTACTCTCCATTTTATATGTTGTTATAATTAGGGCTTCTGATTTGAGATTTTGACTGATAAATACCAATAAAGGGTAAAGGGAACAGGACTTGATATACTGCTTTTTCTGTGTGGTTACAATCAAAACAGGATGTATATTTTTTAGACAGGTACATATTTTGTACCTGGGGCAATGAAGTGACTTGCTCCAGAGTCCCACGAGAACTGATGGCAGCCATTCAGTGATCAGCGTGGTACCAGGCAGGCAGGCACGCCGCTTCCGGAAGACATCAGGAGGCAGCCACCGGGATTAAAAAAGGTATGAGGGCAGGCCCCTGAAAATGGGATATTTTGACACATTTCGGCATCTCGAAGCTGTGCTTCGGGACAACGAGACAGGCTCCCTAAAAATGGGATGGTCTCGTTCAAAATGGGACGTATGATCACGCTAACTAAGGCTATTCTTATGTTCGTAAGATCCTTGCAACTGAAAGGAAGCTCTGGAATGATGGAGTATAGGACAAAGGTGAAAGGGGACAGACTCAGAAGTAACCTGAGGAAATTCTTCTTCACCAGAGTGGTGAATTCATGGAACAATCTCCCTGTGGAGATGAAAACTGTAACTGAATTCAAGAAAGTTTGGGACAGGTACATAGGATTTCTAGGAGAGAGGACAGGATAATAGATGGCATAGATAGGCAGATTACGATAAGCTATATGCTGGTCGATATTCAAAATAATTTACTCGACCAGTAACAGCAGTGTATTGGTTAAATCACTTGTTATGGGCTATCTGCTAATTTTCAAAGGCACTTAACCATTTATCATCATTGAAAATTAGCAGTTAGCACCAAAGTGAAAACCAGCTATTTTGGGGCGGTCTGGGGGAGGAGTCAGCAGTCGGCCAGTTAAGTACCAATATTCAGCACTTAACCGGCTAGGGTAACTACATAAATAGAACTGCATAGAATACAATCCTATCTTTATGGGTTAATCAATAGCTGCTCTGGTTCTGAAATATCAACTGAACTAGCTGTGTGTTGGCTGGCTCTGCATAAACCAGATATCCAATGCTGAAGTTTGGACATTTATTTATTTAGATTTACTGACTGACTTTTCATGAAGAGTTTCACCCAAAGTGGTTTACAATACACAGAATAGTAATCAGGTACTCTTAAGTATTTCTCCTATCTGTCACACATGCTTGCAATCTAGCCGTGGTACCTGGGTCAATAGAGGGTTGAGTGACTTGCCCAGAGTCACAGGGAGCAGGCTGTGATCGAATGCGCAACCTCAGAGTGCTGAGGCAGCAACCCTTAACCACTAGGCCACTTTTCTCCTCCATGGCCTGGCATTGAATATCTGGGAATAATGCTTGTGGCAGTCATCAAAACGCTCACTGCCACTGGCGGCATATCGACTTCATGGTCTAAGAGATGCTGAGTGCTCCTACAATAACTCTGCATTAACCAGTTAGTGCGGGCTAATGGGAACATGCTAGCCGATTAGTACTTCCACACCCATTCTTCTGCCCATGACGTGCCCTCAGCAAAAAAATATTTCAAGGAAAAAGCTAAAGCATGAGTTAGAGTGCACTGACAGGTAAACTACCGTAAAAATGGGTGGTAAGCCTTTCTACTGCTACCTAGTTTTATAGTTGTAATTTTCAGTCAGGCCAGAATTCTCAAAAACCCGCATTAAAAAGCGCAGCCGTTTTGATACCGAATCTAAAAACCCGAGACATTCTTTAAAAAATTGCGCATACAAATAAGAAGGCAGACAGCAGCGAAGATTTCATACATTTGCATGTGCACATGCGCAGAAAAAACGGCGTCAAAAAACAAAATAAAACCCACACTCTCCGGCTAGCAGCAGGAGAGATTTTATCAATCACGCATAAAACATGCCTTTCTCTCCATAAAAACTGCTATAATTCAGGTAAAACTTTGTCATTTGTTTTTGATGTAAAATTTATCAAGACCCACAGCCCAAAACACACAAGACAAAGGTATCATACAGGCGCTCAAGAAGAAACGTTGGCAAGAAAAGTGGAAATGCTTGAAAATAATTCACGGTACAATAATTTAAGATTGATAGATTTCCCTAGGCTTACGTTTGTAACTCCTAGGGAAATGCTTAAAAGATATTTACAGTGGTACCTCGGTTTACGAGTGCACCAGTTTGCGAGTGTTTTGCAAGACGAGCAAAACATTCGCAAACTTGGTGCCTCGTAAACCGAGCTTGCCTCGCTGTACTAGCGCCCTCCCCCCGCAATCCGGCATCCCCCCCGCTCGCGTTGCCCCCCTCCACCGCGATCCTACTTCCCCCCCCTCCCGAGCAGTCAATGACACCCTTTACCCGACTTGGCACCAGTGCCGGTGCCCGAAGAGCCTCCCTCTTCTGGCGCGGCCTGGGCTGGGCGGTGCGTCGGAGAGCCTCCTTCTTCTGGTCTGGGCTGGGCTGGACTGGCTTTGAGCATTTGCGCATGCTCAAAGCCTTCTGGTCTTGCTCTCTCCGAGATTGAGAGCGAGACCAGAAGGCTTTGAGCATGCGCAAATGCTCAAAGCCAGTCCAGCCCAGCCCAAACCAGAAGAAGGAGGATCTCCGAAGCACCGCCCAGCCGCGCCAGAAGAGGGAGGATCTTCGGGCACCGGCATTGGTGCCAAGTCGGGTAAAGGGTGTCATTGACTGCTTGGGGGGGGGGGGGAAGTAGGATCGCGGTGGAGGGGGGCAACGTGAGCCGGGGGGGGGATGCCGGTTCGCTGGGGGGGATGCCGGATCGCCGGGGGGGGGGGTTGGAACAGCGTCGGATTCCTCAAGGGGGGGAGAATGGAGCAGCGCCGGTAGCCTCGGGGGGGGGGAAGAGGTGGAACCAATCAAAGCAGTTTCCCTTACTTCCTATGGGGAAACTTGCTTTGATATACGAGCAATTTGGTTTACGAGCATGCTTCTGGAATGAATTATGCTCGTAAACCAAGGTTCCACTGTACTTGAAATATTGGATATTTCAGAGGAGACAATGCCTCCATTTTCTTCAGTATACTATCTTCCTGGAAAAAGTCAAGTTCAAAAATCTTTAAATGTAACTGAAATGTTGGAAATATCTGATAAAGAGGCAGTAGTGCCATCCACTCTGATTATATCAGTAGCCCTTTCAATTGATAAAACATGGTTGTTGAAATTGTACTTCAAAAACAGGCAAAAGGAATTTATAGGTCTTAAAGTACAGATGTTTCCTGATTTAACACGAGAGATGCAGAGGCGTCGTCGAGAAATTTGTTAATGAAGCTTGGGATTCTATCTTTGGTGCCACTTTTTATTTGAGGCACCCTTGTAAATGTGTTGTTTTATATCAAGCTGTTAAATATGTCTTCTATGAACCAATCCAGCTGACAACCTTTTTGTCTCTATCCCACTTGGAAAAAGAACAATCCTGATCCCTATATGATGGAATATACATCTAACTCAATGCTTTGTCCAGCCTTTATGTTTTAAATTTGCTTTCTGTTTCTTGCTAGATTATAACATTTTGGATCTAATTTGAGGACTTGAGCATAATTAGTCTAATTTATTTTTGTTCTTTGGATATTACCATTAATGATGGAATAATTATATGTCTTAATTTTGCTTTCTGTACAAATTATGCTTGGTAATTAAATTGAAAATCTAATAAATAAATAAAATAATAAAAAAAAGAAGAAACGTTGGCTTTTAGCAAGCTCGCATGAAACATACCTGTCTCCCCCCAAAACTCAAAAGAAGTGTGATTTTAATACCCTCCACTTTAAAATATATTAGATACACATTTTTTTCATTAACCGCAGTCAAAACACAAGTGCTGGCACTGTAATGGCACCCCGGACCAGTCGCTGCTTTTTGTCGCCATAAGCCAATGCCGCTCTTCGAAAATGCTGTGGCGATTTTTAAGAATCCACTGGAGGGCTCATTTCGTTAGAGAACACATTTGCATGCCATTGTCGGAGACTGCTATAAACCTCACTAAAGACAGAGATAATCCGTTTTGATAATCCGCCACTAAAACACATGCAGGCTAAACCACCAGAAAACAGTTTAGCGATGGCGTTAAAGTTTTGAGAATCTTACCCTCGGTCTGGCCCGATCTCTTGTTCACTGTAATCTGCCCTGAACTGTTAAGCTAGTTGACAGAACAGAAAATATAATATAACGTGCACTTTAACACAGTTTAGTAAAAAGCCCCAAAATATGTGTTTCTTGGATAAACAGAACCAGAAGACAGAACAAAATCCCCACAGAAAAGTCACAAGTCCACATTTTCATATAGCTTTATTTTGTACCCCTTTTTCAGTCTTCTCAACTTACATTTACTTATCTGTGGTTGATGTCAAGCGTGAGCCTGGTTTTTGTTTTTTCCGTTTGTTTTTGGTTTATTGGATGGTTCAACTAAATGCACATTTTGAATATAAACTGAATATAAGTTGAACATCTATTTTATGTATATATGCTGATTTTGTATGTTTTTTTATAGATATAGGGCTCCTTTTACAAAGACGCGCTAGCGGTTTTAGCGTGTACTAGCCGCTACCGCCTCCTCTTGAGCAGGCGGTAGTTTTTCGGGTAGCGCGCGCTAATCCGATGCGTGCACTAAAAACGCTAGTGCACCTTTGTAAAAGGAGCCCATAATCTCTGAGTCTTGAGATATAGACTCAGTTGAGCTGAAACACGGGCCATGTCGGGCCCAATTGGTGTGTTGCAATAAAGATTTATTGGAAGAGTAAAAAAAGGTCTATCCAGAGGGTTGCATTAAAGAATTTATTTGGACATTTGTCCCATGTTTTTATACCTATTTCTTAGATAAACACCAGAAAAACTCTACTTCTCCTAGTACTCTCTCAACTCTCCTCTGGCTTGTCTTGTATCCTCCACTCAGTTTGTATATCTTTTCCGCATTAAGTGACACAAAAATAGGCATTCGATTCCACTGGAAAAAGTATGTATAAAACCAATAACAAACACCAGTGTTTTATACCCTCAAAGATCCTGTCATTTGTTGGAAAATAAACATCAAATTGAGAATTAACAAGCACTACATAATGTAAACCATAACTAGAGTATGGAAATTGTTTTAGTTTTTGGGAGAACTGACCAGTCATAACCTGCCCACCCACTCTGCCAAATGAAAGTTTTCATGGAAACAAGTTGGGAAATGTGTTTTGCAAATGCGGCACAGTGGAAAGCAATGTGCTGTGATTTACTGTCTTCCCCAGCAGAGTAGCAGAACGGAGAAATAATGCAATTCATCTCTGGCAGGTACAGTGCAGTCTCAGCCTCCCTTGGATAAGAATTCATGACCTTGCTCTGTACACATGAGTATACTGGCATTTCCAAAGCACCGCTGTGCGTTATCAAAATACTCACAATCCATTCCTGCAAGGGAAACATTTCTCTAAGTGTGTAGTGAATCCAAGTTAGAGAGAAATTAACTTAAAATGATAACATTACTGTACAAGAAGATTTCATATGTAGTGACATTTAACCTAATTTTATTTGGGGGTCATTTACTAATGTCTGCCAAAGAATCCCAAAATTGCTGCTTTGAATTGTGGTCTTAAACTTTGCTTGAGGGGATTTTAGCACTGGATCATGATTGTGGGTTGTGATAATAGAAACTCAGGAACATACCAACCTGGAAAATTATAGCAGATAATTTGTCTATTCCGATGCAATATTACTCAACATATTCAGTCTATGGCTTTACAGTCACTCATCCTAAGCTGAGGATCCTTGCTTATCCCAGACTTTCTGGATCATATCACTCCTGTATTGTACAATCTGTACTGGTTCTAGTGTCCCGTTAACTTTCACTATCACACTGAGGGTACATTTATTAAATTATAAAAGAACAGGAGTGTGCGGCGCAGTGGTTGGATCTACAGCCTCAGCACCCTGGGGTTGTGGGTTCAAACCCCGCGCTGCTCCTTGTGACCCTGGGCAAGTCACTCAGTCCTCCACAGCCCCAGGTACGTTAGATAGATTGTGAGCCCACCGGGACAGATAGGGAAAATGCTTGAGTACCTGATTGTAAAAAACCGCTTAGATAACCTTGATAGGCGGTATATAAAATCCTAATAAACTTGAAACTTGAATAAAAATTATATATATTTTGATTTGTTGCCAATTTGTCTGGATTATTTCAAAGGAAGTATTAGCATTGAGCTGATCACGGCAAAGGAATCCTCCTGCCATGATCAGCTCAGCAGCAGGAAAACCCCGCCCCACGAATATCGCCAGCAGGAAGGATGTCCACTCCCTACTGCCTCCACCTCTGAATCAATCCCTGGCAGGAGGAAGTGGGCATCCTTCCTGCCAGCACCCCCCAACATCCCCGGCAGGAAGGATGCCCACTCCTTCCTGCTGGCACCCCCCTAAGCCGGCTACCCCCAAATAAATTCATTGTTGTGAGCTCACCTGGGAGAACAGTATAGAAAATAATGTACTAACAAAGTAAGACAATTTCTTGCTTTCATACTATTGCAAAGCTAATTACATTACATTGCGAGCCGCGTGGAAGTAGGAGGAAGCAGCGGCAAGGAAGAGGAGGAGGCAAGAAGGGCTGAGAGCGAGGAAGGAGAGCGAAGAAGCCAGAGGGAGGAAGCCAGAGGGGAGATAGCGGCGGCGAGGAGTGGGCAGTGGCGAGAGTAAGCTCTGCCCACCCGCACTGCATCAGCATCATCGCCTGGACTCCCCCTTAAAAGGAGGGGAGCCGCGGCGTGAAGGCCACTGCGAGCCGCGTGGAAGTAGGAGGAAGCAGCAGCAAGGGAGAGGAGGAGGCAAGAAGGGCTGAGAGTGAGGAAGCCAGATGGAGGAAGCCAGAGGGGAGATAGCGTCAGTGAGGAGCGGGCAGCGGCGAATGTAAGCTCTGCCCACCCGCACCGCGTCAGCAGCTGCATCATCACCTGGACTCCCCCTTAAAAGGGGGAGAGCCAACGATGCGCAACTGTTCGGCACGCAGCAAAGGCGAGCGGCAAAGGCGCTCTCCTTAGTGGGAGCGCCTTTACGAAGAGCCTTAAGAAGGGCCGGGTCACTACATCCAAGAACACAAGGAAAGACAGCAAGGTAAGGAAGTAGCAGGCACGAAGGAGAGCATACACACACAAGCAAAGTACACACATAAAAGCAAAGTAAGGCAAAGAGGCAGCAGGCGCAGAAGACAAGGAACAGGTAGGCCCAGGAGGGACCACACCCACACATGAACAAAGGGAAGCGACAGACAGAGGGCGCAGAAGAAAAGCAGCAGGAACAGAAGATAAGAAAGGGGTAGGCCCAAGAGGCAGGCCCAAGAGGTAGCATACGCGCACATTAGCAAAAGGGCAGCAGCAAAAGGACAGGAAAAGGCAGACTCAAGAGAGAACACACACACACATACCACACAAGCAAAAAGGCAGCAGCAGAAGGACAGGAAAAGGCAGACTCAAGAGAGAACACACACATACACAAGCAAAAGGAAGTGGCAAGCACAGAAGGCAAGGAAGAGGCAGACAACACGCAAGCACAAGCGAAGGGAAGCGGAAGACGAAGAAGGTAAGGAAGAGCCAGGTACAGGAATGAGCACACAAGCAAAGAGTACCGGGACTTCTAGAAGGCGGACAAGAATGGAAGCTGAAGGAACCCAGAGGATGAGCTTCCCAGTGTACTGCACGGATTGCCACATGTACGACTACCTCTCCTCGGGGAGGCAGTCGTATGTGTGCGGACAATGTCAGGAACTGAAAAACTTGAAGAGCGAAGTCAGTCATCTAAAGCACAGAATCCGGGAACTGGAGGGACTCTACATCTCAGAAGACCCGTTCCAGACAGCCGAAGACCCTATGAGAGAGAGGCACATCGAGGAACAAGTCAGGGAGCTCAAGAAATTTATCGAGGATGTCTACAGGAGAATGGAAGAACATGAACATGAGCAGCGCAGGAATGAGGAAGATGCACTAAATGGAGGACAAGAACCATCTGACACCAAGGCAGAAGGAACCCATGGAGGAAACTTGCAGGAAGAAGAGGCAAGATTCTACCAGTGCCTAGAGAGAGAAGAAACGAAGAGCACCAAGGACACGGACCTGCGACCACAGCAGGAGCTGAAAAAAGGAAAATCTGCAATCCTGGTGGGAGACTCAATCCTAAGACAGGTGGACAGTCACATAGCAGGAGGGAGAGAGGATCGGTTAGTGACCTGTCTCCCAGAAGCAAGAACTAAGGATATCGTTGACAGAATTGAAAGGATCCTGGAAGGAGCAGAGACGGCAGTGATAGTCCACGTCAGGACGAATGATGTCACCAGGAGAGACTACTGCAGGAATGCACTTACCGAACAGTTCAAGATCTTAGGAAGAAAGCTGAAGATGAGGACTCGGAGGATAGCGTTCTCAGAGTTCCTGCCAGTACTGAGGGCTGATGTGAAAAGACAGACGGAACTACAATCAATAAATGCGTGGATGAGGAGATGGTGTGAGGAAGAGGGATTTCACTTCGTGAGGAACTGGACAATGTTCTGGGGCAAGAACAAGCTTTTCAGGAGAGATGGACTACACCTGAGCACGGCGAGAACTAGACTACTAGCAAACAACGTCAGGAGAGGCATAGAGCAAGCTTTAAACTAAGAAGAAGGGGAAAGCCGACAGTTGACCAGGTGTCGATGATTCAGAAGACAGTATCCCGAGAAGATACTGAGTGGGAAAAATTCTGGGAAGACACAAATGGTGAAGAAGAAACTCAGGAATAGCTCTAGGAAAGCACAGACGGTGGAGCAAGCCTGTCCTTATTCAAGGACACGGTAAATGAGGCGCAAAACCTGTATATACTGTAACCAAGTCTGTGGCCTGAGCAAGACTCCACAGCACATACAGTGATTACACAATAATGACACCTGCGTGTGACCCAGGCTGGAGTCACCCTGCAGTCAAGGAATGACACCAAGAATCTAAAAGCAAAAATAAACCACAATTCCTCCGAATGAGAAGTAAAAATAAATTCAGGTTTTATTCTCCTCAGAGTAATAAGGGCAGGCTTATTAGAAGTCCTACTCAAAACAGGTAAGTGAAATATCTTTTAGTCCAAGTTCACCAAGCAGAGTAATGAACAGTCCAAACATAAATAAAAACAAAAAAAAAACTTTGTTCTTTTTTTTTTTTTTTCACCCCACTGGGTTTTATGTTTTCCTTCGCTTTCAATTAATCCTGTTCTTAAACAGGGCATTTAGTTCCTTACAAACACTGCATAACACAATAGGGTTTAAGGCACTGGCTACCCTATTGTTAGTGTTTCAACAAGAAGCCTCTGACAGCCAAGTCTTGCACTGCCAGGATAAGGAGAGTGCCTCAGGTTTGCTTTACTTTTTAGCATATAACAGCTTCAAATTTCCCTCCCAGATTATGGCAAACCTCTCCCTCAATTCAGGCACCAACAGCTTCTTAACAAAAAGAAAAACAGAGCAGAAAAGAAACTACAAAGTCCTTCAAGGTTCAGCTTCATTCAAAACAGTCCTTTACACACAGAAAGCTGAACAACAAAAAACAGGAAAAAACAAAAAAAATGCATTCACTGATTCTTCACTGTTACCTTCATTTAGCAGGTACAGCTGGTAGACAAACCAACTTCCATGGCTTCCTCAGCCAAGCTCATTTCCTCTGGCAAGAGGTCAGTTTCCATTGGGAGTTCCAGCTCAGGCACAGTTTCTTCCAGACTATCTCCAGCTTCTTGTACCTCCATGGGTGAGACGGGTTCGCCTCTGCCTGGCCCAAGGAGACTCGCAGGGAGCAAAGGTCCCAACCTTCTCCCTAACCTGCTTCCTCCCTTGAACTGAGCTGCTGGTTTTATACTGATTGGGCCACACCCTAACCTGGCTGATTCAGCAGTCCTCAAAGCAGCTCTAGAGCTCCTCCTTTGGTGACCTGAATATTGCTGGTCTAGGGGACTTGCAGGATATTCCAACTCCCTCTGGAGGTCAGGGTGAGAATCAGACCGATTCTTCCAAGGACAACCTTTGGGCACTCCTTTCTGGGTTTTACTGGGAGTCTCAATAGGAACCCTATCCGGAACCAGGGCAGGCACGAAGTCTGTCTGGTTACAATACCCAGATTTAGAAAGGGTGCAAAAAGAATCAAGCAAAAGACCCGCCGTGGATAACCAATGAAGTTAAGAATGTGATAGGAGACAAGAAAAAATCATTCCAGAAGTAGGAAAAGGATAAAACCGAAGAAAGTTGGAAAGAGCACAGGAAGCATCAAAAAGAATGTCACCGCGTGGTCAGAAAAGAATATGAAGAGAGACTTGCCAGGGAGGCACAAAATTTTAAACCATTCTTCCAATATGTGAAAGGAAAACAGCTGGTGAGGGAAGAGGTGGGACATCTGGATGATGGAGACAGGAAGGAAGTGGTAAAGGGGGAAGAAGAGGTGGCAGACAGACTAAACACTTTCTTCTCGTCGGTCTTCACAAGAAAGGACACATCCAATGTCCCGGAACTGGAAAAAATCTTCAAGGTGGATCAAGAGGGAAAATTATCATGCATGTAGGTAAGCCTCGAAGACGTACTCAATCAGATAGATAGATTAAAAACTGACAAATCTCCGGGCCCAGATGGAAACCACCCGAGAATACTGAAAGAGCTCAGAGGCGAAACAGTGGAGTTACTGCAGCAGATTTGTAACCTATCCTTGAAAACAGGGGTAATCCCAGAGGACTGGAGGATAGCAAATGTTACACCTATCTTCAAAAAAGGATCAAGAGGCGACCCAGGGAACTACAGACCGGTGAGCTTAACCTCAGTTCTGGGGAAGATGGCCGAATCATTGATCAAGGACAGTGTCAATGAGCATATAGAAAAAATAATCTGATGAGAACAAACCAGCATGGTTTCTGTAAAGGAAGATCATGCCCCTTCTTTGAGGGGATAAGCAAACAATTGGACAAAGGTGACCCCCATAGACATTGTATATCTGGACTTCCAAAAAGCCTTCGACAAGGTACCCCATGAGCGCCTACTTAGGAAACTGTGGAATCATGGGGTGGAAGGGGACGTGCACAGATGGATCAGAAATTGGCTGGCAGACAGGAAACAGAGGGTAGGAGTAAAGGGACACTACTCTGACTCGAAAGGGGTCATGAGTGGCATCCCGCAGGGGTCAGTGCTGGGACCGCTGCTGCTCAATATATTCATTAATGACCTGGAATCAGGGACAAAGTGCAAAGTTATAAAATTCGCAGACGACACAAAACTCTCCAGTAGGGTTAGAACTGTTGAGGAATGTAAAGAACTACAAAGGGACCGGAACAAACTGAGTGAGTGGGCAAATAAATGGCAGATGAGCTTCAATGTAGAGAAATGTAAAGTCTTGCACATAGGGAAAGGAAATCCGATGTATAACTACACAATGGGGGGGGGGATGATACTGGGGGAAGGCAACCTAGAAAAGGACTTGGGGGTTTTGGTGGATAAAACGATGAAACCGGCGGCACAATGCACAGCGGCCTCAAAGAAGGTGAACAGAATGTTGGGCATCATAAAAAAAGGTATCACTACCAGAACGAAGGAAGTTATCCTCCCACTGCATCGGGCAATGGTGCGCTCACATCTGGGGTACTGCATTCAATACTATTCGCCGTACCTTAAGAAGGATATGGCGATACTCGAGAGGGTCCAGAGAAGAGCAACAAGGATGATAAAAGGCATGGAAAACCTTTCATATGCTGAAAGGCTAGAGAAGCTGGGGCTCTTTTCCCTGGAAAAGCGAAGACTTAGAGGGGACATGATAGAAACTTATAAGATCATGAAAGGCATAGAGAAGGTAGAGAGGGACAGATTTTTCAGACTAGCGGGGGCAACAAAAACAAGAGGGCATTCAGAAAAATTGAAAGGAGACAGATTCAGAACAAATGTTAGGAAGTTCTTCTTCACTCAGAGGGTGGTGGACACCTGGAATGCGTTTCCAGAGGAGGTGGTAGGACAGAGTACGATTTTGGGTTTCAAAATGGGATTGGATGATTTCTTGAAGGATAAGGGGATTGAAGGGTTACTATACAGGATATTAAATGATTGGGGAATAAAAAGTTTTAGGTAAAGGATCACTTATAGGTCATGGACTGGGGGGGGGGGGGGGGCCGCCGCGGGAGCGGACTGCTGGGCATGATGGACCCATGGTCTGACTCGGCAGAGGCGATGCTTATGTTCTTATGTTCTTAT
Organism: Geotrypetes seraphini; assembly: GCF_902459505.1. NCBI lineage: Eukaryota > Metazoa > Chordata > Amphibia > Gymnophiona > Dermophiidae > Geotrypetes > Geotrypetes seraphini. The sequence goes on from NC_047094.1 coordinate 95,820,219, forward strand.
TACAGTAGAGATTTCTATTCCGTCATTGCCTTGCGGTTCAAGGCGGATTACAAAAGAATTACAAAAAGGTATTACATGAAGAAGATATCTGGCAATTTCTAGAGGAGATACAGAGTAGATGAGGTTGCTTTGGGGAGTCAGGAATGTATTAGGGAGTGGTATTGGGAAGTGGGAAGGAACTAGTGGTATTAAGTCATTTGCAGGAATTTCTTGAAGAGTAGTCTTTATTTCTTTTCTGAATGTCGTGCATGTGCAAGACCGGAGGGTTAGGACTTCGATGGGAAGATAGGACTTCAATGAGAAACCAAGGTGGCAAGGGAGCCCCTTCTGGTGATTCAGACAGGTCGTGACCTGTTTGGGCCGCCGCGGGAGCAGACTGCCGGGCAGGATGGACCTATGGTCTGACCCGGCGGAGGCACTGCTTATGTTCTTATGTTCTTATGTTTTGTAGTCTGGGGTCATAATTAGTAGATTGGAGATTTGGTTGTCGAGTTTTGATGCTTGTGTGGCCATCATACCCTATTTTCAGTGTCATTAGACTCCTAAAGTGTGTTCCTTTTAGGGAAACTGGAATATAATGGACCAGATTGATTTTTGTGTTGGTTGTTCTCAAAATAGTATGAGCTTTTGAAACAAAGTTGACTTAAAGCTGCTTGAGATTTTCCTTGAAAATATTATGATACAGCAGGGTCATCTATACCTAAACTCATGAAAACATTTAAAGCACCATGATTAAAAACCTCTGGAGTTCTTTCCCATTACTAAAGGAATGTTCTGTAAACTATATAATTTGAAAAAACTTGCATTTTTCATTAATGCAATTAATTGTTGTTATTGGTGGAAAAACATGCTTTCAGCAGGAGAGTGGACTGAATTGGATATCATTGCTGTTCTATGCTCAATATTGTCTAATAAGAAATCTTAAAAAAAAAAAAAAAAAGCAAGAAATCTAAAATGGCATTTATTTCAGCATTGCTTCAGAGAATTAAGAATCCCTTTTCATAAGCAAATGACGTTATGCTGATTTGGTTGAGTTTTAGGTGCTGATTCAAGAACAAAATAGACATTTTTGTGTGTACACTGATGAATGAGGTTGTCAACCTTCAGAAGAGTATAAAAATCATGTTTCCAAAATGATTGCAGCTATCAGTATTTAATTGTCAGTCTATAAACCTGCTCTTGTAGCTACAGACAGGTAAACACAAATGGGTCTATATTTGGGACCTGCCTTTGCTCATTCTGAGCATGCAAATTTTGCTTGCATTCCTTACAAAGAGAGCAGTATATGAGCTGCATCTTACAAGTCCCTATGTTAGGTGCCCAGTGTGAATTATCCAGATATAGAGAAATTCACCCCTTTTCACCCAGCTTACCAATATTTTCCCACCTCCTGACTCAAGTATTATAACCTGATTCCTCATCAACCCAATGCAGTGTACAAAGGAATATTATGCATCACAACTTTTAGGCACAACAACTTAGGCTAAGGAAAACCAGGCTTAAATCCTGAGCCTAACTTGTGTTTGCATTGGGAATATTCTATAGCAGTGTGCATAAATTCTAGGAATGCCCATGTTCCTTCTCTGGTCATGCCCACTTTTCAGATTCGCACACTAGAACTAGTGCACAGCACTTTATAGAATGTACCTACCAAGTTGTGTACGTAATTTTTAATTAGTGTCAATTATGAGGTGTTAATTGCCAAATATTGGCGCTGATTAGGATTAAACAAGATGTGCAAGCAAATCAATTTTTGCGCACAACGTAAGATCCCATAAACAGAATTTCAGAGTCAGTGGCTTTCTCCCATCCTCCAATTCAAATTGAAATGGCCTTGGCAACTTCCCTCTGATGTCAAGTTTAAGGATCTCTGTGACAGGGTCTATATTTCCTGTCAAGAGCCAGCAGAAGGAATCTGAGCAGCAGAAAGCAGGAGTTAATTTGCATAAGATCCTGCAAAGGTACCTGGGAGCTGTCCACTCACCCTGAGTGAAGTAGGGTGCTGAAAAAGTTCCAGAGCAAAGAACTGGTAAGAACAGAAGCTCCTTTGAAAGCCAGGTAACCCTCAAGAGGAGGAATGCTAGCTTAGGCCCTTGGTAAGCCTGCTAAACCAGCTTGCTCGGTAGAGCTTGGGGATGACCAGGAGATTACTCCAGGCTTCACGACCAGCAGGAGGCTGAGGGATAGGAAGTAAGTTCATAGGAAGAGCCCTCAGAGAGAGAGAGAGAGAGACTGGCTGGGAAAGGCCTGGAAGAAGGAGTAGCCAGAGGGCTCAGTTGAGCTAGGAGTCCAGGGAGGGGCTCAGATGTGACGACCGGCTGAGGGACAAGTTAAGAGGTATCCAGGACCCATGAGGACTTAAGTGGCTGGAGAGCATAGGGACCAGTGGTGGCCCCACACGGAGAGCCAGAAGAGTCAAGGTCCAAGGCTGAGGGAGTCTGGCAAATGACTGGCAGAGGGACCAGTAGTGACCAGGAGGAGGGACCGGTAATGGCACCGGAAGCTCCAGAGAAGCCCAAAAGCAAGCAGCCTGACAGACCCAGAAAAACATTGGCCAAAGATCTGACAAGCGAATGGCGGAGGGACTGGTGGGGCCGGTGGCGACTGGTGGAGAGACCAATAAATGGCACCAGAAGCTGCCTGAAGACCCAAAAGGCCAATGAAGGGTTGGAGAGGACCGGAAGAACCATGGAAGGACCCAGAGATGACCAGGAAGAGCCTGAAGGGACCTGGTCATGTGTTTAGAAATATTTAGCAGAATGTGTTAAACAGATTCCAAGGATTGAGAGGGAAGACCAGAAAATTCCTGGGGACAGATGTGAGACAGGTGTTGACTGCTCAGCCTGATCACATGATCACATACTCCCATGGCCTGATCCCCTTCTAACTTTCAACTAGGCCCCCTCCTTCAAGTTTCAAGTTTATTAGGTTTTTCTTTACCGCCTATCAAGGTTATCTAAGTGATTTTATAATCAGGTACTCAAGCATTTTCCTTATCTGTCCCAGTGGGCTCACAATCTATCTAACGTACCTGGGGCTATGGAGGACTGAGTGACTTGCCCAGGGTCACAAGGAGCAGTGCTGGATTTGAACCCACAACCCCAGGGTGCTGAGGCTGTAGCTTTAACCACTGCACCACACACTCCTTTCTTACTCCTTTTGAACAATTCCAAAAAGAATATGGGGGTAAGAGAGAACATGACATCCTCCTTCCCCACATTTTCCCAGATCCAAAGTGGTTGACATCTCATGATCCTTTGTCCCACATGTGTAATAAACCAACTAGCAGTTATGGCAAGAGTATATCTGCACAAGGAAGTATTATTAGAAGAAAATTGGAGGTAGTTTGCTTTTGTGCAACTTGAGTACTGTGTGGGCAAGCAGAGTGAAGAGTGGTATATGGCACATGTTCTGTATCTCAAAAACTAGAGCTGATATGAGAAAACTGGTGCCATTTTTTGAATCATCGTGTCAAATATACCCTGTAACAGATTTAACATTTGAGGCTCCAAAGTGAGTGTTGGCCAGTATAATCTGCTCTTCTCTTTGAATCCAAACCTTAGGCTAGTTATGCCCCCCCCCCCCCCGACACCCACACACCCACTTTACAGTTCAATATGCAAATAAGCATAGTCCCAATCTTAATCCTTCTGGTTCCCAATCATTTCTCCAGGTCAAATTTCAACCAGGTACCTTTTTTTTTTTTTTAAACCTTGGCCAGAAGAATGGATTAATGAGAGAAAGCCAGCAAGGATTTAGTCAAGGGAAATCTTGCCTCAATGCATTTCTTTGAAGGGGTGAATGAACATGTGGATAAAGGTGAGCTGGTTGATATTGTGTATTTGGATTTTCAAAAAGAATTTGACAAAGTACCTCATGAAAGAGTTCTTAGGAAATTAGAAAGTCATAGGATAGGAGGTAATGCTATATTATGGATTAAGAATTAGTTCAAAGACAGAAAACAGAGTAAGTTTAAATGGTCAGTATTCTTAATGGAGAAGGGTAAATAGTGGAATTTCCCAGGGGTCTGTGCTGGGACTGCTGCTAAGTAACTTATTTATCAATGATCTAGAGATGGGAATAACTAGTGAAATAATTAAATTTGCTGATGATACAATGTTGTTCAAAGTTGTTAAATTGGAAGAGGATCGTGAAAAATTGCAAGAGGACTTTGTGAGACTGGGAGACTGGGCATCAAAATGGCAGATGTTTAATGTCAGCAAGTGCAAAATGATGCATGTGTGTGAGAGAGTCATGGGTTTTCCCTCACTGAAGCTGCAGTTATACCCCTGGGCAGCAGGGGGCATTAGATAAATCAGGGAAAACTACATGTTCCAGAATGCCCTGAGCTTTACAGCTCAGTGCTGAGATATATTAGGGAAGGAATCTGAGTCAGAGGGACAGAACTCAGGCAGGAAGGAATACATCTGGTTAGTTTTCATAAATTATAAAAGATCACAGAGGAAGACAGGTAAAAATATCTGGAAAAGTTGAAAGGCTGATCGTGTAGTCAGGAAAGCAAAGATGCAAGTGGAAGAAAAAATAGCTGACATGGTAAAACGGGGAGCAAATGATGCAAATGGAAGAAAAAATAGCTGACACGGTAAAACGGGGAGACAAGATTTTTTTTTTAGATATATTAGTGATAGGAAGAAGTGCAAAAGTGGTATTGTGAGACTCAAAGATGAAAGGGGAGGAATATGTAGAAGCTGATAAAGAAAGGCTGAATTGCTTAAGAGATATTTCTGTTCTGTGTTCACGGCTGAAGTGCTGGAAGCGGAACCGTAGAAGACAAACATGAATAGGGATGGAGGAGTAATAGCCCCTGATCGATTTTCAGAGGGTTGTGTTCGTGAGGAGATAGCTAAAATAAAGGTAGACAAAGCAATGGGGCCGGATGGTGTATATCCGAGGGTGCTGAAGGAACTTAGAGAAGTTCTGGTAGATCTGCTGACTGACCTTTTCAATGAGTCTCTAGAGTCGGGTACCCAACACAAGAAAGCAGTGATACCAATAAAAACAAGAGGGCTTTAAAATGCTTTATTTTTGTGTGCACAAATTTTTTATATATATTTTTTTATGTGCACACATTTTATATGGTTTTAAAGAGTCACCTAGTCAAATACTTACCTGTGGTTCTGGATATTGTCACAATCCTAGCCCTAAAGCTCGGCTTGTTCCAGGGAAGTCTCCTCCTAACCCTAGGCTTACCTTGAATAGAGCTAACAAATGTGACAGGTTGGACACAAACAGAAAGAAAGGTTCTGAATTCCAATTCAAACCCCATGGTACAGAACCCTGGGGAGGTGAGGAATATGGTGAGAACAGCCTGGAGCAGAGGGAGGTGCCTTATACAAAGGAACAGCCTAAGAGCCAAACCACAAGCTCAGATAGTTCACAGCTGCTGGGCCTAATTAGAGTTCAGAAGAAAACCCAGCAAAAGCAACAGGCTGCCCTTCCCCCTTTCAGGACAGGGCGTGGTCGCCTCAATGCTATAGAAGCAGAGTTAAGGAAAACTAAGTTAGTCTACCCTGGGTCAGCCCAGGAAGGAGGTTCTCAGGACTGGCCTCCTGAGTCCCAGAGAAATCAGGATATTGAGATGGTGGATGCAGCCCCTGTTCCTTAAGCCAGCCAGCTAGCCAACCCAGAGCCCATGGAGTTTATGGACACTGCCATGGAACCAGAAGCAACTGCAATGGATGAAAGTTAAGTGCAATAACTTTACTTTTTGCTGTGCTTAATTTTGTGGACTTTTGGGTTTTGGAAACCTGCATGCACCTGTTTGAAGCCCGGTGAGCAGTGCTGAGCTCACAGCTGTAAAGGTGCTTGGATCGGGTGACATTAGAGCCAGGTTTAGTTTGTTTGGGAGATTTTTGCTTTTTGCCTTTTTGCGGCTGGTTTGGGACTGCATTGTGGACTGTGTGAAGGGGTAGTAGATTGGGGAGAATCCACACAAGATCCTTGGGTGGGATTGTGGGGCCATTTGTGGCAAGCTTATTTAAAAAGTGGATTCAGCTACTCCCCTCCCCCACCAACTGCTTGTTGAGTTGGCTGGGACAGGCCTGTTGCAAGCCAGGCCTAATTGAAACACTTTCATACAACTGGAAAATTGTAATAGTCTTATTCCTGCCCTGCTTGGGACTGCAGGCTTATTAGGACTGGACTACTACAGACCATTGGAGTACTTACCTATTGGTACCTGCCAGAAAGGTGTAGGCTTTTGTTTTGCAGCCCGGATATTCTTTTCATGTTTGTTTTTCCATGGAGTTAATGGACTAACCCCTGGCTAAGGGGCTATGTACTCAATAAATTGAGACTCAAGTATATAAAGAAACTTTATTGTTCCTGACTATTTGGTTTTTTTTCTGACTAAAAACCAGCAGGACTTCCAGCATTTTCTGGAGGCACGTCCAGCGCAGTCTTTTCTGAGCGTTGACCGGGGGCCATCGTTAAAGCCGGCACCGGCAGCGCCACAATATCCTGGAACAAAGTTGGTATTAAGCTGAAAGGCATGATATGTTTGTTTGAGGTTTGAATACTATTGTAACCCAGAGGAAAAAAGAAAAATGTTTAGAGTTATTTGAGGGGAGACTAGCCTGTCTCTGTAGCTTTAAGAATTCAGAGCTGCATATTAGAAAATGACATGGGAAAAAATTTTGTACATGTCTCCGCCCCATCCCCATGAGCTTGTCCCTGTCCCGTCCCCACAAGCTCGGTCCCCATCCCTGTCCTATCCCCACGAGCTCAATCACCATCCCAACCTCATGAGCTCGGTCCCCGTCCCCGCAAACCATCTGATCCCATCCGCACAAGCCTCAAATAGTTTTATAATGAACTTATTTTATTAGAGTATAAAAAGAAACAATATTCTGTGCAATTGCCATTTTATAAATCATAGTTCTGGCTTCTAAACTAGAGAAAGAGATCTTCAGCTGGCAGGGCTTTGTTTATAAATGTTTATCAACACAACTAATATACTACTTTATCCTAACGCAAAAAAGAAAAGAAATATAACTTTTTTCTACCTTTGTTGTCTGGTTTCTGCTTTCCTCATCTTCTCATCATTCTATTCCTTCCATCTGCCTTCTTTCTGCCTTTTCCATATGGCATCTGCTCGGTTACTGTGCCTCTCCCTTCCATCTCTCCCTCCCCCCACTCCCATTGGTCTGTCATCCATCTTCTTCCCTCCACTCCCTCTCATAGTCTGGCATCTCTGTCTTCTTCCTTTCCATCTTTCCTTCCTTCCCCCAGGTGGTTTTTAGCATCTCTCTCCTCCTTTCCTCCCCTCAGATCTGGTATCTGTCTCCCCAATGCCTTTTTTTCTTTATCCCCTCCTTCCATCCAGTTCACTTCAGCATCTTCTCCCCTCTCTCTTCTCCCCATTTTCCTTCAGCGTCTTCTCCCCTCTTTCTCCTACCCACTTTCCTTCAGCATCTTCTCCCCACTCTCTCTTCCCCATTTCCCTTCAGCGTCTATTTCTCTCACCCCCCTCTCTCTCCACTTTCCTTCAGCACTCTTTGTGCGGTCCAGCAGCACCCTGCCGCCCTCTCTCCCTCCCTTTCCCTTACCTTCACTGGTGTTTTTTATTTTTCTCTCTCCAAGCAGCCAGAGTCTTTTCTGAAGTCGCATGTTGCTGCCGGAAACTTCTCCTCTGATGCAACTTCCTGTTTTTGGTTGCATCAGAGGAGAAGTTTTAGGCAGCCACATGCAACTTGTTTAAAGGTTCATGCTGCTTGGAGATAATGAAAATGCTAGCGAAGGGAGGTAGGGAGATGCCCGGACTGCAACGATTGGGAGAAAGGGGGCTGCTGAACCACACGATTGGAGATATGTATTTTTCGCATATTCCCTCATTTAACTTCTGTACCCGCGACGACCAGGTTTTTCTTGTACCCGTTTTGGCGGGTAACAGTCACCGTGTCATTCTCTATGCACATGTCACCTGTGGAATTCTCTCCAGGAGGGTTCTAAACTGCCAGGTAGTTCAGTTAGGAGTTAGCTAAAGGACAGGTAAGGTGTTGCTGTTTGAGCTGGATCTGTGGTGTAGTGCGTTTGTAAGGAAAGAGAGGGAAATCTTGTTTTAAATAGAAATTGGAAAAAGAGCTTGTTGCAGACTAAGCTATTAGATAGCCTGAGTGGTCTAGAGTCTCTGACAGAGGTCAGAAGAAGCTGTGAGTGAGTTTGAATTACTATTAGAAACATAATGGCAGATAAAGTCCAAATGGCCCATCCAGTCTGCCCATCTGCAGTAACAATTATCTCTTTCTCTCCCTAAGAGAACTCACGTGCCTATCCCAGGCTTTCTTGAAATTAGACACAGTCTCTCTGATTTCAAGAAAGCCTGGGTTAGGCACTTTTTTTGTATTTGTGTTCTTTATTTCTATTTTTCTGGGGAAACCATTTGACGAATATTGTAATTCACTCTATGTCCAGCTTTTTCTTATTGTAAACCGCCTTGAACTGAAGGTTTGGCGGTATATAAAAATAAATTATTATTATTACTTTTATGGTGTTGGATGCAGCTGAACAGCAACAGTTGGTGAAAGATAAAGAGAGTGCAACCAGGGAATGTAGGGCTGAGCCAAAGGATAAGGGAGGCCTAAGATGTATTGAGGGTTTAAATTTAGGGAAGCCTGTAGAATCCTGAGTAAATTAATTTTAAACAAACTGAGCATAGTGAGAGCCTGAGTTACTGAGCTAAATATTAAAGTTGGGCCAGTAGAGGGTACAGGTTTTCCCTCTGCAGCCAAACTGCTGAGTCCAGAGTGAGAAGCTAATGTTCCTGAAGACCTGAACAAGGAAGAAAATAAGCCAGCCAATGTGAAAGAGAAGACCTTGAAGATAAGTTTTTATTTTTGTGTGCACATGTTCTGGGACATTTCATTTCATTTGATGTACATTTTATAGAACACAAAGTAACACACTTATTTGATTTTAATGTGAGTGGATGAGTTCAGGAAACCTGGGTTCTAAAAAGAAAAGGAAAAGCACTAACACTGTTGGGTATATTTTAAATATTGAACAATTCTAGATAGGTTGTTTTAAATAACTTTTTAATTAGAAATTTTCAATTGCTTTAATTGTATTTATTCTAGTTTCTGAGCTGGTCCAGATAGGGTCATTTAATAGAAAAATATAAGAAACATTAAAACAAATTCTTGATTCTGTGTCAATTATCCGTTATAATAAAACCCTTAGCGTGCATGCGCACTTCAATCTCCATGCCTCCGTGATCTGTGCTTCCGTGCCACGCATGCGCAGTGACTGCCTCATCTGATTTCCTGCCCCGATCTCTGACACCGGCTGACTTTCTGCCTTCTGACTATGCTGCACCTGCCGGGATGCCTCTTCTTCTCACCTCCGGACCATCAGCGGCAGCAGCCATGGTTTCATCAAGTAGCCATGGAGCATTTGCTAGGCCGGCCCACTTCGATAATGCGAGGTGGGCCGGCTTAGCAAAAGTCCTGAGGCTGCCTGGCCTAGTGGATGTTGGACAGGGAGCAGGGAAGGGAGAAGGGTTAATACTGGACAGGGGGGAGGTAAAAGTAAGGGAGAAGGGCTACTGCTGGACAGGGGGAGCAGGGAAAGGGTGCTGCTGGACAGGGGGAGGTAAAAGGAAAGGAGAAGGGCTACTGCTGGACAGGGGGAGCAGGAAAGGGGTGCTGCTGGACAGAGGGGAGGGAAAGGAAGGGGAAAGGGCTACTGCTGGACAGGGGGAGCAGGGAAGGGGTGCGGCTGGACAGGGGGAGAGACAAAAAGAAAAAAAGACAGACAGACAGCGGGCAGGGAGAGAGACAAAGAAAGAAAGAAAGTCGGGGAGAGACAAAGAAAGAAAAATAGACAGACGGGGCAGGGAGAGAGACAGAAAGAAAGACAGACAGGGGACCAGGAAGAGAGAAAGAAGACAGACATACAGAAAGAAAGAAATGCCTAAGTCTACACATCTATTATAGCACCCAAAAATGTAACAGGCTTAAAAACTAGTTTATGATATTTAGATTGTAAGAAATTGTCAGCAATTTGAGCCTCCTTTGTTCCCTATTCCTTTTCCCTATTTATTTATGGCCACATCTCTGTGTAAAGTACTTAACTGCCTGAGGTATCGGCCCGGTCAGCAGCTACTATAGCAGGTAAAGTAAGGCAGGACTTCCACTCTGAGGTGTGGTCACATTATCAGTAATTATAATGGTGTAATGAATGTAAATTTGATGACATGTGAATGGTAAATTAGGTTTTCTATTCATTTATATTTGTTTAATTTACTTTGTTTAAACATCTGATGTGTATATTTTAATTTTATTATTTTTATATCTTTTTCTTTTTTTTCTTATTATTATTAGAATTGTACCTTTCCCTCACCATTCTTGAAATTTTGTTATCTTTTCTGTTTTAATAATTGTTTACTCAGGTACTTTTGCTTGATTGTGAGCCTTCAGGACAGATAGGGAAGTTCTAAGTACCTGTATTTTATTGTAAACCGCTTAGATCTATAATATGCTTAAGTGGTATATCAAATGTTAACTTAGTAACATACATAGTAACATAGTAGATGATGGCAGATAAAGACCCGAATGGTCCATCCAGTCTGCCCAACCTGATTCAATTTAAATTTTTTAATTTTTTCCTCTTAGCTATTTCTGGGCAAGAATCCAAAGCTTTACCCTGTACTGTGCTTGGGTTCCAACTGATGAAATCTCTGTTAAGACTTACTCCAGCCCATCTACACCCTCCCAGCCTGTGAAGCCCTCCCCAGCCCATCCTCCACCAAACGGCCATATACAGACACAGACCGTGCAAATCTGCCCAGTACTGGCCTTAGTTCAATATTTAATATTATTTTTTGATTAATAAAACATAAACATAACAACAATTGCTGGACATACCTATTTAGTTTTCTTTCGTTCTCAATTGTTTTGTTTTTGTTTTTTTTTTAAGTTGCAACAAATAAATGCAAATATTTAAATGTTTAACTTTTGTGTTGGTGTGACTTGAAGGGGAATCTATTGAAACATCTGACTGTGATTATAACGTCTCATACATTTAATTGTAATAATTAAATTGTAATGTAATTGCATAATATCACTATTAGGGGGGGTCTTACATGGATATAACCTGGTGCTATATATCTGGGTATAAAAAGCCCATGGTGGTAAGCATTTAAAAAAAAAATACCACTGACCACTGTGGGCTCAGTATTGACCTGAAACTTTCATTGAATCAATGTGTGGTGAGATGTAGATGAAAAGCTTGGAAGTTAATAAAATGCCAGGCCACTGATTCTGCTTTTCTAGATAGCTTGAGTCAGGTTTAGTGGAGGTTGGAGAGTAAGATAAAATATGCCTGGTAGCTACAGAGGGAGATGCTATGCTTTATCTGTTATTATAAGAACCCCCCCCCCCTCTCCTGCCCATGAAGAGCCACCAGCTGACCACCAGAGATACTAAAGATACACAGGGGAGGCAGGAGGGAGGTAAAAATTCTTAGAATCAGCTGGGACAGGAGGTGGGAGGAATCACTCCTGTCCCAGCCACTGCTGGACCACCAGGTCTCATGGTAGGCCCGGCAGAGGCCTGCAACATGTTGAGGGGGTGGGTCAGCGCTGACCCAAATATAACCATTTTTTGGCCCAGAAATCTCAGTTTATATTCAAGTATATCTATATATATAAAATCGGAGGTATGTATGTGTGTGTGTGTGTATGTGCCGCGATCACGCAAAAACGGCTTGACCGATTTGAACGAAACTTGGTATGCAGATCCCTCACTACCTGGGATGATATGTTCTGGGGGGTCTCGCGGCCCACCTGCACACGTGGGCGGATCTACAAACAGAAAATCAGATTTCACCCATTCATGTTAATGGAAAAAATGTAAAAAGCTGCCATTCTCACAGTAATTCAAAAACGGCTTGACCGATTTGAACGAAACTTGGTATGCAGATCCCTCACTACCTGGGGTGATATGTTCTGGGTGTCTCGCGGCCCCCCTGCACACGTGGGCGGAGCTACAAACAGAAAATCAGATTTCACCCATTCATGTCAATGGAAAAAATGTAAAAAGCTGCCATTCTCACAGTAATTCACAAACGGCTTGACTGATTTGAACGAAACTTGGTATGCAGATCCCTCACTACCTGGGGTGATATGTTCTGGGGGTCTCACGGCCCTCTTGCACATGTGGGCGGAGCTACAAACAGAAAATCAGATTTCACCCATTCATGTCAATGGAAAAAATGTAAAAAGCTGCCATTCTCAGTGTAATTCAAAAACGGCTTGACCGATTTGGACGAAACTTGGTATGCAGATCCCTCACTACCTGGGGTGATATGTTCTAGGGGTCTCGCGGCCCACCTGCACACGTGGGCGGAGCTACAAACAGAAAATCAGATTTCACCCATTCATGTCAATGGAAAATATGTAAAAAGCTGCCATTCTCACATTAATTCAAAAACGGCTTCACCGATTTGAACGAAACTTGGTATGCAGATCCCTCACTACCTGGGTTGATATGTTCTGGGGGTCTCGCGGCCCACAACTCTATGTTGCTTGCTCAAGGGTGGGTTCACCCAAGAATTTATATGTTCTTGCTCCAGGAGGTGAAACTAAAATTGTTGTTTATACTCACGTTTTGCGTTAGTTCTATTGTATTCATTTTGTCAAATATTTCACATTATTATTTGAATATTGTACTTTTTATTAAGCTGTAAAAAAATACTTTCATTCACCACTATAAAGTATCTTTATTTGAATCCATTTACAGTGTTATTGCTATAATTAAATACCCGTGCAACGCCGGGGCATCAGCTAGTATGGTAATAAAATTGCTGCTTCTCTACTGAAAGGGTATGAGAAGGCTGGAATTTGCTAGAATTTGAGCTTGCATGACAAAGAGGACAAAATATGGGTGCCAAAAAAAATATTCAGCCACTATTCTATAAATGACGCTTAAAGTTAGGTGCAGTTTGTAGACCAGTATTTATGACCAGGACCCACACGTAACTTAAGTTGTGGCCATTTGCGCCAACTGAAATATGCAAATCCTCATACCTAAATTAGATACTGATTCCCCTTCTTCTATAACTTTGTGCATAACTTGGAGGAACTTTTTACACCATAGCGACTGCCCAGATAGCTCACTCGATCTTCCAGTGGACATACTGATCTCTTCAAACTAGAAATTATCCACATTTGTTTGTTTATCTAAAAACTGTAGACCTTGGACCCCTGAGGAAGACTGTTAAGTTGAAACACAGACTGTGTTAGGTCCGCAACATTCGTTTCATATGTGGATTACTTTACTTGGAATTGTTGACTGAATCGCTTGTTGACTAAATAAAATATCTGAATCACGAATATCATCTTCCACAGTGTTTCTTTATTTTGGGTTTTTTATAGTGTACTGTGGAACCATTGGGTTGGCTTTTAACTTGGAGGAATATCCCCAATCCACTGATGACCCTCCTATTTGTGCTTCCCTTTTTGAACTCGTTTGTAAAATTTAGATGCAGATCCCATGCCTAAATGTACATGCATACATTTTAATTAAAACCAATTAGTGCCAATATTTAAGAACATAAGAATTGCCGCTGCTGGGTCCAGTGGTCCATCATGCCCAGCACTCCGTTCACGCGGTGGCCCTCTGGTCAAAGACCAGCGCCCTAAATGAGACTAGCCCTACCTTCGTACGTTCCGGTTCAGCAGGAACTTGTCTAACTTTGTCTTGAATCCCTGGAGGGTGTTTTCCTCTATGACAGACTCTGGAAGAGCGTTCCAGTTTTCTACCACTCTCTTGGTGAAGAAGAACTTCCTTATGTTCATACGGAATCTATCCCCTTTCAATTTTAGAGAGTGCCTTCTCGTCCTCCCTACCTTGGAGAGGGTGAACAACCTGTCCTTATTTACTAAGTCTATTCCCTTCAGTAGCTTGAATGTTTCGATCATGTCCCCTCTCAATCTCCTCTGTTCATGAAGATCTCAATTATTGGCTCATTCAATTAAATTGTGTGTGCAAATTAGGCATGCACCCATATTTACATGCAAAGGTTTTAGCACTTTTATAGAATTTTGATGCATGTGCTTTTAAAATCGTTTTATTGATGGTTTTGAGGAGTGTGTGGTGCAGTGGTTAGAGCTACAGACTACGACGAGAGCTCAAGGCAGCCATTTCTTATTGGCAATCTACACAGGGCAGGAGCGTAGGAAGATCGCTCCTGCCCCGAAAGCCCGCTAGACCACCAGGTAAGGAGTAATCTGTAACGCTACTAGACATTTTAAGTCCTGTAGGGAGGCAGGAAGGCCCTAAGCTATGCTTGTTCCCCCCCCCCCAAAAAAATTGCAGATAATCGAATCCGCGAACCCCAAAACTGAGAATAGGGAGGGGGGAAGTGTAATACATTTTGAGAGATTGTGACTGCTGATTATAGTACCTCTTTTGTCTTTGATGTGAATTGTAAGACTAACATTGAGCATGTTTGGCCCAGAGAGAGGGTGATGGTTTATCAGAATTTGAGAGATGTGATGGGTAAATGGGTGGGGATAATTTAGTGTTGTTTTGGACATAAAGATGTATTCATCTAACCAAACTGGTAGAAAATCTAAAAGGGAGACAATTGGATAAACTGAATGCTCCAATTGGTCTTTGGATCTATAATTGGTCAAAGAATCAATAATATATCTCTTTTGCATTCTTGCACTGTACTAAACTGTATTTCCATAAATTGCAGTGTAAATCACCTTGAACATTTTTAGGCATAGCGTGACTCAAATCTCAGATTAGATTAGATTAGATTAATCTGCTGTCATTGTGTTACTACATACACTTACCGTACTTAACATGAAAATATACCAAGGTAGATGACAAAGCAACAAAGTCCAAATGTTTTGAAGATTTATCACGTCTTTTTTTTTTTTTTTCCAATTCTTTATTCATTTTTACACAACCAATACAAAGTGCAACCAATTATACATAAGTAATATAATAGACAGCAGTAATAACAATTGAATAATAATAAAATACATTTCACCCCCTCCCTCCCACCCTTCCTGGATGTGTATGACACTCATTCAGAAATCAAAGGGTGATATTAATGGTCAATTCTTGCAATACTTCGCCAATGGACCCCAGATCTCATTGAACGTATTATAGTGTTCCAATTGTATCGAGTTTATTCTCTGAAACTTATAAAACTGGCACAATGTTTCCCACCAAAAGTTATAATTTATCCTATTCCATTTTTTCCAGTTTTTCGTAATAAGCTGCATAGCAACTCCTGTCATTATAAGCAGTAATCTATTCTTATTTGCATCAATTGGACTCTTGGGAAGTAAGAGAGTGCCAAATAACACTATGTCATATGACAATGACAATGAAACTTCTAATATCATATTGATTTGACTCCATATGGATCTCCAGAATTTAAGTATCAAGGGACAATAGAACAGCAGATGATCCAGTGTCCCTATATCAAGATGACAATGCCAGCATCTATTTGACATAGAACTGTCTAACTTTTGCAACCGAACAGGGGTCCATAAAATTCAATACAACAGAAAAAAACAAGTCTGCCTCATAGATGCTGATGATGTACATCTCATGCTCCAAGTCCAAATCCATGGCCATTAAATAGCAGAAATATGCTGCTTAGTCTCAATGCTCCAATTGTCTCTCAGACTAGTATTAGGTTTCATATTCAGATAATAATTTATACACTTGGCTGCATGATGCCCTAGCAAATATATCTGGAAGCATAGGCTCGGCAAACAATACTGATTATTTAAATTTCGCCAATCAGGGAACCCCTCCTGAATGGCCTGCTTCAACTGCAACCACTTATCCGCTTGAGACTTTGCAATGCCGAATGATTGTTGCAGTTGGGAAAAATCAAGCATTTTCCCATTTAATAACACATCGTCTAATGTACGTATACCTGCCTGCATCAAATGCTTCCAGAGGATTTTAGACTCGCCAATTTGAATCTTGGCGTTCAACCATAAGGACTGACACTCAGAATTGATGAATCAGAATAGGTGTTAAATTATTAATGAATTTTAAAGTCTGCCAGGTGGAAAATAAGATTCTATTGTCCTTATAAATCCTAGGTAACTTGATACTCAGAATATGACACAATCTTCTTTTATATGCTTAGGTTACAGTTATCTAAGATGTAAGACTCTTGGGTGAAAAATATGCATCTTTTTTTGTTGTTTAATTTTTTCCATGCCCTGTGTGCTTATTCACTCTATTGACTTAATTATAGTTAAAGGTGGTACAATAAGTTCACCGTACATGAAGAAGGACACAGTACTACTCGAAAGGGTCCAGAGAAGAGCGACTAAGATGGTTAAGGGGCTGGAGGACTTTCCGTACAGCGAAAGATTAGAGAAACTGGACCTCTTCTCCCTCGAGCAGAGGAGATTGAGAGGGGACATGATCGAAACATTCAAGGTACTGAAGAGAATAGACTTAGTAGATAAGGACAGGTTGTTCATCCTCTACAGCAGTGGTTCCCAAACTTTTTTGTCCTACCGCCCCCTTTCCAGAAAAAATATTACTTAGCGCCCCCTGGAAATTAATTTTTTTAAAATTTTAATAGCAATTAATAGGAAATATATATGTATTAATGTTTCTACCTTTTTCGTAAAATATAGTAAAGAAAGGTGTAAATTAGAAACATTGAACTTTGAAATTATGAAACTATTTATTGAACTCAGAATAGAATGTAATACAAAAAAGTTAAAACATTCAAAATCATCTTAATGAGAAGGATGAAGCTGGTGTGCTGCTACCAATTTAGTAATCCTCGGCTCTATTTTGGTCAGCAGTAATCTTAAATCACCGCGATTAACTATTTGCAATTGGTATCTTTTTTTTGTTAATAAATTGGTTACCGCCTGAACCCACGTTCCACTAAATATGATGAAGGAAATGCAATTAAGAACTTTTGAATTACAGCCCATATTTCAGGATAAGCCATAGGGATCTCCTTTTGCAGCCAGAATTGTTGGTAGCCGCTTTAGAATTTAAATTTTAATTCATCATTTGTAGTTACTTCCATCAGTTCTTCTTGTAACTGTGGAAATTCTTCTGTGTTTACACTTGAAAAAGGATCCAAAATCCAATCAGGTATGTTCATTTTCAAAATATCATCAAATCATTGATTAAAATCTGAATGGAGAGCATCCAAGTGCTCACAATAAGAAAGTATGTCTTCATCTTTATTTTCTGCTCCTGATACATTTGGGAACTGGCTGAATTCCCCTCGTCCAAAGTTTCGTTTGTACAGAAGAAGTTTTGTCACAAATGCAGAAATAACAGATTTTGTTTTTATTAAATTCATTTCATCACCTTGAAGCTGAAGATTGCTTTCATTAAATTTTTGAAACAAGTAAGCAATGTCACTTTTGGATTGAATTAAATTGGATCGTAAAGCATCATTTTTATCTTTCAAGAACTCCAGCACCGAATTAAACAGTTTATAAAACCTATTTAAACAGGCACCCTTTGACAACCAACAAACTTCTGTATAAAGCAGCAAACGATTAAATTCTTCATCGTTTTCAATGCAAAGCTGTTTAAATAATCTGTCATTCAATGATTTGCTTCTGATTATGTTGATAGCTTTAATTACATATTGTAATGAATTATGTAAGTGAGCACTTAAATTTTTGGCAACTAGATGTACTGTGAATACATTTGGCACCTCCTTTTTTAAATATGCAAGAAAACCTCTGTAGCGCCCTACCATCGCTGGAGCACCATCGCTGTGGCTACTGATAAGATATTACTCAGAGGTATTTCTTTTTCTTTAAAAAAACTCATCCAATTCATAAAATATTGATTCTCCTTTAGTATCAGTTTGCAAATATTTTGCAAATAATAATTCTTGGCAAATTTGTTCCTCCTTTGTGAACCGCATGTATGCTAAAAGTAAAGCTTCATTTCCTGGCAAAGTTGACTCATCAAGCTGAATAGAAAACCAAGATGTTTTTAAATATCCATACAATAAATCTTCAACATCTTGAGCCATTTCATCAATTCTTCTTTGCACTGTATTATTGCTCAACAAAATTTTCTTGATAATATCAGATGCTGGCTTGTGCAGCACAGTACGTATTACTTCACTTATAGCTGGTATAATTAGTTCTTCACCAATAGTATGAGGTTTTCCCGATTTGGCAATCATTATCGAAATATTGTAAGAAGCAAGCATGCCATCGCCATCTTGTGTGGTTGCGGTTGAAAAGAGTTTTGCCAATGTCGGTTGTTTGATAAATTTTTCTTTTAGTGTTCTAAAATAAGATAAATCCTTATCTTTTTTATCACCATGAATTTTAGTCAAATGTTCTTGTAGTCTGGAAGGCTTCATAGCTTCGTTTGATAAAACTTTCTGGCAAATCAGGCACATTGGTAATGTATTGTTTACAGGTGACTTAATAAAGCCATATTTCAAATATTTGATATTATATTGTCTACATTTTTTCTTTGGTTGAGCCATTATTATCTGTAGAAAAAAATAATTTTTTTAACCCTCTGAACCCTATGTGCCGGTTTTCCGGCCTGCCTATCTTTCACCACTACCCGTGGGGCCGTTAAACAGGCTCAGTTCTACTGAATTCTGTGTGTAGGCGAGATGAAACTTTGCCTCCCCAAACAAAAATGAATTCATTTTTAAGTTGAACAAAAATAAAAAAATACTGAAAATCCAAATTTAATTTTTTTATTGCATTAGAAAATATATTTCATTAAGAAAAATAAGGTAAATAAATATTATGCAAAAATAAAAAATAACATAAATAAATCATAATTAAAAGTGAATTTTCCTAGCTTTTAATTCTACAAAATCTTTTACCAAATCTTCTATGTATAATTCAAGCCCGATTTTAGGCGTAGCTCCACTACTAGGCTCAGTTTTAGGCGTAGGGCCTAGGCCCTACGCCTAAAACCGAGCCTAGTAGTGGAGCTGAAAATGGAGGGAGGTCATGGTTCAAAGGGTTAAGGGGGTATTTTTAATAATTTTTTTTAGTAATTTTTTAAAATATTTTTGTAAAAAACAAACTAAAATAAATACTGATGAAATAAATAAACATGATATTATTAATTGTAAAGTGCATATAATTATTACAAAATAAATAAATAATACTCACCAATTATAGTCGCACTATTTGTTAGTTAACTTTAACTTGTCACAATATCATATCACAACAATCTAACCTTTGTTTGAGTTATATTACGCATAATAATTATGGAGAAATCTTCTAATTCATAGCGTGCTCCAAAATCTGCTGGTAATACTGCCAGTAGCCAGTACTACTGCTGCCGTTCCAGGCTTTGGCCTTGCGATCGACCAATCGCACGAGTGGCAGTTACCCGCAGCAATGCTCATAGTGCTCACGTGTTTTGGAACGGCAATTCAGTGGCACCACATGAACAGTAGCAGTGCGCGATTGCACATACCTCAATGCATGTGAGGGAGTATGCGGGAACCGAGCCAATGTCCAGTACGTTCAAAGAAAAGTTAAGCGTTATGAGCGGAATACATAAATCAATTTTTCTAAATCTCTTCTTTCTTTTATACTATCACCGCCCCCTTACAGTTATTCATCGCCCCCCAAATGCACCTGTGGTCATCACCGCCCCCCTGAATCGCTGCAGCGGCCACCAGGGGGCGGTGGCGCCCACTTTGGGAATCACTGCTCTACAGGTTAGGGAGAATGAGAGGGCACTCTCTAAAATTGAAAGGGGATAGATTCCGTACGAACGTAAGGAAGTTCTTCTTCACCCAGAGAGTGGTAGAAAACTGGAACGCTCTTCCGGAGTCTGTCATAGGGGAAAACACCCTCCAGGAATTCAAGACAAAGTTAGACAAGTTCCTGCTGAACCAGAACGTACACAGGTAGGGCAATCTCAGGGCGCTGGTCCTTGACCAGAGGGCCGCCGCGTGAGCAGCGGCAATTTTTATGTTCTAAATAAATCAGAATTTTTTTGATGTTCTATAGTATTTTAAAGAATGTATTATCCCCAAGATTCCCAGATTTGGCACACAAAGTTGTATATGCTCCCAAGATGCATGCATAACATAATTGGACAATGAGCCAATCAATGTTAATAATTATTAGGCTCTAACAACAAATTATTGGTATTAATTGGCACCAATCAGAAATTTGTGCATGCATCTTGCTGCATGCTAGTCTGTAATGCTGGGTGCTCAACTACCATAACGCATATCTCAAAAGGGGGCATGTCCATGAAAGGGATATGGGCTGATCAGAGGAAAAGTTGGGTGCAGAGTTATATATTTATGTTTATTCTTTATTTGATATCCCACAATTACAACAGGACAAAGAGTTTGCAGAAAAATATAAAATCACAGTTTAGAAAAGAACGTCAAACGTAAAGGATAAGATATGATTTACTTCACTCACTCAACAAGAACACTCATAAAGATTTCAAGCACTGTTACACATATGAAAGTCCCCTCAACAGCCTCTCAGTCCAAACTGAATAAAATTATAACGGAATATTAAAGGCTAGCTGAAAAAATGTGCCTTCAATAATGATTTAAACTTTGGAAAGACCTGTTCAGCGTGAATGTATGGTGGGAGACTGTTCCATAACCGGGGGGGGAGGAGGGGGGGGGAGGAGGGGGGGGTGGGGGGAGGAGGGGGGTGGGGGGGGAGGAGGGGGGGGGGTGGGGGGGGGAGGGGGGGAATGCCACTGCACAAGTAGACTTGGGAGAAGGGAGATTTGAGAGAAAGGAGAACCAACCAATGAGAGTTTAAAGAACACAGGGAACTTTGAGAATAAGGAATTGTAACAGAGGATAAATTTGATGGGGTGCTGAGATGAAGATCTGTGAAGGTTAGACATAGAATTTTAAATTGACCTCTATATTGTATGGGTAACCAATGCAGACTTCTCAGAAGAGGTGTAACAAGGTCACCGGCTGGTTTTCATATTAAAGTTCCTGGAAAATATTTAGGGATCCCGTGGTTTGCTGCTGTATAGCCCGGTCTTCTGCTAGCTCCGTCCCCTCAGTTACATCACCAAGGGTTGTGGGATGAAAACCACTGTTGCAGCGCTGGAGGTGTAAATCACCAGAGCAGCACATGCCTCCTTTGTCATGCCAATGAAGGAGCTCCTTAGGGTGCTTCTTTGGGTGGGCTTTGGGTGACTGGTACTTGGACTTGCAGAGCACTGAGTTTTCAGGTCAGTGACTTCCTGTAAGAAGAATGGAAATGAAAAACACTGAAGTAAGAACTGGAAGGGGGAGTTATGGCACATTGAAAGCTTTGATAAGCAAGAGGAGACCTATGACTGATGCTAAAAACTATCTAATACAAATTTCACTATTAAATATAAAGAGTTTAGATGTTCTGAAGATTGTTTTGATAAATGCTAGGTCGATTTGAAATAAGACGATAATTATCTCTGATTTAATTGAAGATGAAAACTATATCCTCTGACAGAATCCTGGTTTTTAAAATGAGACTTGGTGATTGTGAGACAGTGTTTCCCTACAGGTTATAAATGGGAATGGGCATGTCAGACTTACTAGAGAGGAGGTGGGATTGTAATAGTATACCATGAAGAATTAAGAATTTCAGCTGGTATGTGCTGAATCTAAGGACTTTGGTGAGGTGCCAGTGATAGCAGGACAACATCTCAATTTATGTTTAATTTATAGTCTCCCAGGCACTATAATAAATGATTGTTCTTCACTATTACAATTTATACTGAATTTATCTCTAGATCTAGAGTCCTTATGTGTTTTAGGTGACTTCAATATACCTAGGGCTTATGACAGGTTCTAATGGACACCATACTATGCCAGGCCCTAGAGGCATGTCTCTTTAAACAAATAGTGAACTTTGTGACTCATAAGGCAAGGAACATGTTAGATCTAATTTTTTTAGGGAAGAAGATACAAAAAAAGATTATGTTAATCACCAGTGGAAAAGGTGGTAGGCTAGTGTGACCATGTGTTAATTAACTTTGAAATTCAGAACCACCAGGATATACAGAGGAAAGCAGAACCTAAGCATTTGAGAGTTAGGCCACATTTTGAAATGTTAGCATTTAAGAAGGCGAAAGTGCAGATTTGGTGAATATGGTGCAGGCATGGCATTTTGCACTAAAGACCTCGCTAGATAGAGTAGCACCGAAAAGGATATTGTAGTGCAAATAGAATATAGACCAAAACCATTGTTTTTGGCACCCCTTAGAAACTGAGACAGGAACTATGTCAAAGTGAGAGAAAATGATGAACAACTGGTGATGTAGATGACCATGAAAGCTATACTACTAAGCTAAAAGAATATTTGCAGATATGTGAAGAGGAAAAAAAATCAGATTTTTAAAAAAATCTTTATTGATTTTCAAACTTTGACAGTGCAATACAATTAATTGAACATAAAATACTGCATAAAATGCACTATTAACTACACAAGTAATACATAAAACAATCATTTTCTCCCATCCTCCTCCCAATTATTAATACAATAAGACATATGATATGATTACAGTATTAATATTAAGTAATTTAAATTCTCAAAATACAAAATCTTATTTTTTAAAACAATTCAGGCAGCAACCAACAATTCAAAGGAATTGTTCCATATAGTACACTCCTTGGTAGAAGGGTATGAAATTGAGATAGGTGATTCCCTAGATCCCTATAAATATGCATCAAATTTAATCATGAAAATAGAAAAACTAATTGGAAGTGATGCTGCTAAAATACTACTGCATGACCTCATTCCTGAAATGGAGTATGTTAAGGGTAATTGGCTCAGTTTTGAGAAGGTGGTTGAGAAAGAGTTAAAATCTGTAGTTTGTGGATTGACCCCAATTAGATCGGGATTCGATCCATGCTCATCAATGCTTATGAAAGCAATTATTGAGGAAAGTAATGCTGCCTTATCTAAAACTGTAAATAAATCCCTTAAATTAGGAGTTATTCCTGAGAGTCGCAAAATTGCAACAGTAAAGCCGCTATTAAAGAAACATAATCCAGATATAGATAACTTGAATAATTAAAGGCCAATCTCAGTACTCCCAGTAGTATCAAAAATTATTGAGCATGTGGTTTTGAAGGAGCTGGAAAGATTCATAAAGGAATCAAATTGGCTAGGTAAAAAACAACATTTAGAAAAGGTCATAGGGTAGAGGCACTATTGTTATCCGCACCGGATGTACTGCACAGAGGGATGGATACTGGTGCAACATTCTGTATGGTGTCCCTGGATATATCAGCTGCTTTTGGCACTGTTGACCTAAGAATGTTAGATAAACTAAGGATGGGAGGAATCAGAGGACCTATCTTGAAATGGTTCTGCTCTTTTCTAATGAACCAGAAATATGTAGTAAAATGTGGAAGAGGACTATCTTCAGTGATGTTAATGAAAAAAGTAATCCCACAAAGATCTGCCTTGTCTGCATTATTGTTCAATATCTATATTGCTTCGAAAGGGCAAATTCTTGATCAGTTAGACGTGCACTATTATATCTATGCAGATGACATTCATGCCTTCTTCCCAGTAACTACGGTATGTTAAGAACAAGTTGACCAACTGTATGGAAAAGATAAAAACCTGAATGTCTGACAATAAATTGGTATTGGACCTGCAAAAGACAGAAGTAATGTTTATTGGAAATGATGATCCAAAAATAAATCTTGGGGATCTTAAAAGTAAAGTCAGCACTCACAGACTAGATCTTAACTTAATAGTGCCTCAAAAAGCAAATATCATCATAAAATGCCAAGAGCATACACAGCTCAAAGTATCCAATAATACAAAAAAATATATATAATAATAAATTATTACGTGATGAATGTGCTCAGTACTCCCAAACACACCGGTCAATAGAACTGTAGACCAATGAAACGGTGAACCATCATTGCACAAACTTCTCTGTTAAACTTTCCCAGATAGGAGCAGCAAAATAAATGTACAGACATGCAGCAGTAATAGTACCATAATGCCAAATAAATCAGTAGCCAGCACAAAAAACAAAACAAAAAAGAATGAAAGAGAGGAAATAACTTATCTGACTGCTATTGCTGAAGTAATTCCAAAGGAGATACGATCAAACATTCATTGTGGTGTGTTCCAGGGCACCGGGTGCAAAAGAAACAATGTTAAAAGAGAAAGTTCAAATGGGGAATGGAGACTTTATGATTTTGTGGATTCCGAGGTGTTGGTGGTTTTAAACTTTTTCTTTGAACACAGTTTCTTTTGTACCCGGTGCCCTGGAATACACCGCAATGAACTTTTGACCTTCTCTCCTTTGGACTGACTACAGCAACAGCAGTCGGTCTTGGCATTTTATGATGATATTTGCTTTTTGAGGCACTATTAAGTTGAGATACTGGAAATGATGAACAGATACTAAATGTAGGAGAATTACAGCTACAAGATATGAAAGTTCAAGTTGTGCAACAAATGAGGATGTTGGGAGTGAACAAGGATGCAAGGCTTACTTTACAGGCTCACATTTTACAGGTTATTAAAGGAGCTTAGAATATTGTCTAGACCAGTGGTTCCCAACCCTCTCCTGGAGGACCACCAGGCTTGTTGGGTTTTCAGAATAGCCCTAATGAATATGCATGAGAGAGATCTGCATATAATGGAGGTGCCAGGCATGCAAATCTGCACCATGCATATTCATTAGGGCTATCCTGAAAACCCGACTGGCCTGGTGGTCCTCCAGGACAGGGTTGGGAACCACTGGTCTAGACTAGAGTAAAACATTTGATGACAATATCAGATTTTCGGACAGTAGTACAAAGTTTGGTGATTAGGAAACTAGGCTTTTGTAATGCATTGTTCATAGGTATGGCTGACATGTTGCCTTCAATGTTATGTAATTTGTATGTAAGAGCTTATTTATGTGCTTTAATGTAATCCGCTTAGGTTTTAAATGGAATAGAAATTTTAAAATAAATAGGATTTTCTCTTACATAGCAGTCTGGCTATAGAACAAAGTTTGTAAATGGCAAACTAAAGAAACATTAATACCACAATAAACTGAATTACAGTAATCTAATCTGGAAATCACAAAGGCATGAAGAAAGTTGTGAATAGCTGTGGAATCGAGTGTAAAACTAATTGAACATATTCTTCTGAACCAAAAGTATCCTATCCTAATCACCTGGGACACCTGTGCGTCGAATGATAATGCTGAATCAATACCGCTAGGTAGTGAAAAGAATAATGGGTCAGTTTGGGCACCAGCATTTACACCAGGTTTCAGCAGGCGTAAGTCTGGTGCCCACTGAGGAGAGAGCCCAAAGAAGACCTTGACGACGATGGAATCACAGCACAACAGTGGAGTTGTGAGTATAAGATGTCAATGAATCAGCCACAGGTAGCACTGCGAAGACTTTATAATGACAGTGTTTCAGTATCTGTACCTTTGTCAAGAGTCTGTCAGAACCAGTTTTTTTCTCCGCTCGTTCTGACAAACTTGACAAAGGCACAGACGCCGAAACACTGTCAGTGTCAAGTCTTCGAGTCTTCACAGTGCTACTAGCAATAAAGTGAACTTTGAACTGTATACCTGTGGCTGATTCATTGACATCTTATCCTCAATACTCCACTATTATGTTGACCAAAATTAGGGCACAGGAATCAGTGCTAAGAGTGTGTGGCGCAGTGGTCAAAGCTACAGCTTTAGCCCCCTGAAATTGTGGGTTCAAACCCATGCTGCTCCTTGTGACCCTGGACAAGTCACTTAATCCCCCCATTGCCCCAGGTATTAGATAGATTGTGAGCCCACCAGGACAGACAGGGAGAAATGCTTGAGTACCTGAATAAATTCATGTAAACCATTCTGAGCTCCCCTGGAAGAACAGTATAGAAAACTGAATAAATAAATAAATAAGTGCTCTTCTATAAATGATGAGTAACCTTAACAGAATACTGCATAGTGCATTAATTTCCAGTGTCCATTTTCAAGCACCATTTATAGAATTTGGCCTTGTCTGTGCTATGATTGTTATCCACCTAGAATTGTAGGGTACTGCAGGCTAAAAACTTTTTAAATAAATATACATTTAGCATATTTTGTATCAGACTCCACACACTGATGAGGCTTTATAAAAACATGATAAAGAAAACTAAACAAGATTCTGGCCTCTCTCCCATTTCTACTTTTCCCAGGATTCTCCTCACTCTCTAATGGAACTTGAACTATTAGAGGACATTGTCCTTTGGGCTGCCTGGTCCTTGCATTACCACATGATATGGCAATACACAAGGTGGTATTCCAGGGAAAGGATTTAGACAGAGTTCCTGTAGAGCTCTCTAATGCCGGAGGAAGCCTGGAGCCCTGATTAATGGCCTACATCATTAAAGGGGGCTGGAGTGATACTAATAGTCAATCAAGAGCAAGAGACAGTCTGGATCTGAAGACTGGAGAGAAGATAGAAGAGCTGGATTCAGTCCAAAACCAGGCATCTTCTATTTTTAATCTTAAGGACGAACCATTATTAGAATGCATAATGCAATATGGGAAGGCCAGCCTGCTCGTCTAGTCTGCGGTAGGAGGGCTTAGTGCTGCACAACAGGAACTAAATGATGTTATTAACACTGTTTTAAGTCATGCTTTTGTGTTAATTTTTTTAAATCTGTACTTTATATAACACAGGAAGAATGAGGTCATTTTTCTAAAGGTGTTTATGCAGCCCCAAAATGTTCATTTTTATTGTTATTTATGGGGATTTTCATTTTCTTTAGGCTTTTCTTCAAGATTGTTGTTACAGTAGTAATACCACTAAGAGTGCTCACGCTGTCAGAGAGAGTACACATTCTTTTGGAAAAGGTGTGCACTCTTCTAAAAAAATGCACACTTTTCACCAGAAGTACATACTATTTAAGAAGAGTGCACACTTTGAAAAGAGAGAATTCTGTTTATGAAAAGTGTACAATATTTGTAAAGAGGATGCACTTTTTCACTCAAGTTTGCATTTCTTAGCATTGTCTCTATTAGTGCTGCCCGGTTCGCGATTCGAATCGATTCACCGATTCACTTTGGGTGAATCGATTCAAATTGATTTGATTTTGAAAAAATCGAACTCACTGATTCATCTGCCCCCTTGCTGGAGACCCGTTCGAGCTTTCTCTCTGCCACCGGAATCCTTCCATCTAATGTAACTTCCGGTTTTGCGAAACCGGAAGTTACACCAGAAGCAAGGACTCCAGTGGCAGAGGGAAAGCCGAGTGGACCTCTCGGAGCAGAACGGTGGCAACAAGGTGATTTTTAATTGGTTGGCTAGAAGCAGATGCCCGCGTCTAATCTTCCCGCATGCACGCTCATGCTTCCCCCCGGAGCCCGGCAAATGCCCCCGATCTGCCACCTGTATGCATCGTTCTTGCTGCTACTGCTGCTCAGTGGCGCGCGTCTGCTCTTCCGGGTCCTGCCAGCAGCTGGCCTTTCATCGGCCACATGACGGCCAGAGCCCCATGCACCTGTGAGCATCAGGTGACGTGGTGCCGCACGGGGGCTCCCAAGAAGCAGTGCGAGCGCATTGGGAAGTGCTGCAATGCGGAGATGCTTCTCACGCGGCTTTTGCAAGGCCCGCATCTTCTGCAGCTCACAGGAAAAGTGTTTGACCGCTGTATGAAGCGCCCGGAGCTCTTGGTAGGTTTCACAATACACGAGTATTGCCCTCTGCCAGCCAAATACTGGGCTTCTATGTTGGGAGTCAGAGCTGGGGGGAGAGGGGAGATGGACTTGGAGTTAGTGGACTGGAGAAGGAGAGATGGGGAGAAGATGGATGGACTTGGGGGATGGAGAGATGAACTTGGGGGAGAGGGGAGTTAGAGGAGGGAGAGGGGAAATGGGGAGAGGGATAGAAGAACTAATGGATCTAAAAACAGAAGAGGGAGAGAGATGGTGGATAATGGGATTTAGGGAGGGAAGGAACAGAATGGGAGAGAAGTTGAACACAGAGGGGGTAGAGATACTGGATAGGAGGGTAGTTGGGAAGAGAAAGGGAGAGCTGGTGGAACCTGGGGTGATGGGGAAGGAGGAGATATACTGGATGAAAGGGTAGTTGAGAAAAGGTGGATCTGGGGATGGAGATGAAAAAAAGGAAAGATGCTACACCTCCGGGAGAGTGAAGGAAAACAGAAGGGGAGGACAGAAATAGAAGATGGATGGTTAGCACGAAGAAAGAAGGAGATCCTGGCAAGTGAATTATCAGAAGACAACCAGAGCCTGGGACCAACAAGATCTGAATAATGACCAGACAACAAAAGGTAGAAAAATAATTTTATTTTCTATTTTGTGATTACAATATGTCAGATTTGAAATGTGTATCCTGCCAGAGGTGGTGTTAGACCACGAACGTGAGCTAGGATTTAATAAGGAAAAGTCTTTTTTGTTTACTTTGTTTACACCACAGCGCCAGTGTGGGTAGGAGAGGTGCAAAGGAGGTGAAGAGGCTATAAAATAAACCCACCAGGATGTTTGAAAAAAATACCCATTTGGGCAGGAAAATCGAATCGAATCGAAAAATCAATTCAATAGGCTGAATCGAATCGAAATATTTTTTCCTGAATTGGGCAGCACTAGTCTCTATGTCTTCAATTGGTTTATAAGACACCATAGCTGCACTTTTAGAGCCTGATTCTCAAAACACACGTCCCAATTGCAGGCAGCGGTAGGTGTCTTACCATCATCTGGTAGCCATTCGGGATGCACGTTTTTAAAAAAATTTCGGAGGCAGGACGCCTACATTGTAGGCCTCTAACACATCTATGGAGAAACGTACCCATGCTTAAGCATGCCCTAGGTTGGGCATGGGCCTGGTTTCACACGGAAGTGGCCTTGGGCTGGCTTAAGCATGGGTATGTCTCCCGATAGACTTGAGACAGATGCCTTAAATGTAGGCCTACAACATGCTGGTCTACATTTAAGACATCTGTCCAGGTATGTAGACACGATTCTGAATAGGATGATTCCTCCCTCCGTCCCTCACGCTCATTGATCCCGCAGCCCCCTACATAGAGACCCCAGCCTTACACTCCTCCCCCCAATATCCTCTAACAACCCCCGCACCCCCCTGTACCTTTCCTCAGTACAATCTGCAGGAGGGATGCCCACTCCTTCCTGCCTCTGGGCCGCATCGAACCCCGACACCTCACTCCAAACCACGAAACTCCCCAAACATCCGGCACCCCACCCCGACATGCCCTGAATTCCCGGCACTCCATCCAGACACTCCCTAAACTCCTGGCACCCCACCCCAACACTCCCCAAACTTCCAGCACCCAACCCCAACATTAACCCCTTAACTAACCCCACTCTCTCCTGCCGGCAGACCCACCTTCATAATGGCGGCCTTCCCCTTCCTGGTGCATCCTGAGTTGTACTGAGGAAGGGCCTAAGGCTCTGGCGCCTAAGGCCCAGGTGCCTAAGACCCCTCCTGTGGGCCTGATTCTATAAACAGCGCCTAACTTGTAGGTGCCGGTAGGCATGGTTGTCAATCAACCGCTAGACACCACTAAAAGAATCACACCTAGTAGCACCTAGGTATGCTTAGGCATCACTAGGAGTCCTAGAGGTAGGCACCAATATATTAGGTCAGGTTTTACTTGGCCTAATTTATCGGCGCCTAACTAATGCCTAGCGACACTTGTCAACCATGCCTATTCTCTGCCCTTAACTACACCTACTTTCCAGGTAGACATCAGGCATCAGAGAGTGCCTTGACATAGGCAGTGCTAGGCATCACGTGTAACTCTTAATTGATTTTTTTGTGTTTTTTTTGTTTTTTAAAATAAGAAACAGGGAGGAGAAGAGAAATTAAGCAGATTTCAATAGTATGGTCAATTACCATAACCAACTAAAACAATTTAGGTTGCGTGTGGATTTCAGTTAGGTATTGCTAGGCATCCCCAACTAGGGCTCCTAATCTAGGCACCATTTATAGAATTGGGCCCTAAGAATATATCATCTGCATAAGAATACAGGTACTTCCCAATAATCTAGAGCTACCAATCTTAAGCAGTCAGCATTCTAGTCATCTACATGCATATTTGTTGCATAAATAGTGCTTTCTTTATAAGGGGTAATTCTCTAAAGATCGCCTAAAGTTATACACCAGGATAATACAATCTAAGCACAAATTCTTTATCAACAATTGTGCTTGTAGTTGCTGTTACAGAATATTAGTGTTTTATAAGCATCTAGATGTCTTTATAAAATAGGCTAAAATTAGACACCATCCTGCCCTATTAACCTCGGTGCTCTGTTATAAAATTACCTCATAAGGTATACACAGAAGCATTTCTTCATAGAAAAAGTGGCAGATTAATGAAGCCTCCCAGAGGAGACGATACATTAGCAGACTTTGGGATAGCTTTGCTGGTGGAGGAATGTGCATTAATCTGGAGATGAGGTTGGATCTATCATATTGCAAAACAGATAGGCAAAATGGGCAGATGAGAACACTTTGTAGACTTTGGATTCTGTTTACTAAAGCCCGGATTCTCTTTACGGCGCTGATCGTGTGTCAATCATGCGATGGCGCCATAGAGAGAATCACGCCTCTGGGACAGATAGGCACCGAAATGTAGGCCAGGGTTTTTCAGTCCTACATTTCCAGCAACTATCTATGCTGTGAATCATGCCTACGTAGATGCTTTATGGCGCCTAATGCC
The DNA here is from genome assembly GCF_902459505.1 of Geotrypetes seraphini. Lineage (NCBI taxonomy): Eukaryota > Metazoa > Chordata > Amphibia > Gymnophiona > Dermophiidae > Geotrypetes > Geotrypetes seraphini. Next base: position 95,850,883 of record NC_047094.1, read on the forward strand.
ACTTCTGGCATTAGCCACGCCCATAGTGGTATTAAGTGCTGTAAAGTGCCTACATAGGCATGATTCCAGTGCCTTATTTTAGGCACTGGTAGGTGCTTTAATTTTACAATTTTTTTTGCTGTTTTAAAAAGCATTACTCAATTAACTTAGGTGCCAACAGGGCATCTACCAGCTTGGCATTATTTATAGAATATCCCCCTAAATGTTTTCTCCCAATGTGGGAATATTCTATAAATAGCAGACTAGCTGTAGGTGGCAAGAAGGCATGTAAATAGCAGAATTTTAATCATTGACATGCATAAGTGGACACTTACTTGCTTAACTGATCCCTTTAATAATACCACCACGCAGAAAAGTATGTACCATGATTTGATAGTGTATACTTTGCTGGTGTGTGTGTGCTGGGTGTAGTTTGGGTGTAGTGTAAGCAGCGTGTACAGTTATACCCATAAATGATAGAGAAAGAGATAATGGTTACTGCGGATGGGCAGACTAGATGGGCCATTTGGCCTTTATCTGCCATCATGTTTCTCTTTGCACACGTAAATGCTAACAGCTAGGTGGACTCCAAAAACTCTCATTGATTTTTAAGAGGAGAATAAACACAGTCTCCACTAGACGCCTCTGTGTTAATCTATCAGGACATAGTAAAGTATGGTTATCACAATCTTTATTTATAAATTATACTAATCTTTAAGCCCGTTACATTAACGGGTGCTAGAATAGATGTGTGTGTTTGTCTTTCTTTATTTCTGTCTCTCTCTTTCCTTGGCTATCCACCACCACCCCTTGCCTGCTCCCCCTGTGCAGCAGTAGCCCTTCTCCCTTCCTTTTACCGCCCCACTGTCCAGCAGCACCCCTTTCCTGCTCCCCCTGTACAGCAGCAGCTCTTTTCCCTTCCTTTTACCTCCCCACTGTCCAGCAGCACCTCTTCACTACTTCCCCTGTCCAGCAACAGCTCTTCTCCCTTCCTTTTACCTCCCCACTGTCCAGCAGCAGCCCTTCTCCCTTCCTTTTATCTCGCTCCTGTCCAGCAGCACCTCTTCCCTGCTCCCTAATACCTGCTCCCAAACCTCCATTCTTACTCTCCCTCCATCCCGCCCCTCCTCTGACGTATGGGATCGCGTCAGAGGGAACATGCTACCGAGGTGGAGAGCGGCTTGCAAGGTTCGCTACAGCCGGCCGGCCATCTTCAGCAGGCTGTTTTGAAGAGGCGAATGAAGAGCAGCAGCGGTGGCAGCGGTTTGTTGTCTGGCGGGCCAATTTTGAACACCCCGCGGGCCTTAGAGTGAGTGAGGGTGGGTCGCCGGCGTGTTCTCTGCCTCCTTGCATCCATGGCCATTTAAAACTCCGCATGCGCAGTAGGACTCTCATGGAGCTATGGATCATGGAACACGAAGTTTGAAGTGCGCATGCGCGCTTAGGGTTTTATTATAGTAGATATTATAAATTAGGTATAGTGAATAGTGGGGCATTCAGTATAAAGCATTGCACCAGTAATGTCACAAACTTGACAAATCTGTCTGGTGCAAGTTGGCTGTCCTCCTCAATAATAAACATTATAAATCATCGATCTCAACCATAAAAAAATATTTCATCCCTCTATCCTTCAGATTATTGGTACAGTCGCTGATTCTATCTACCCTAGACTATTGTAACATCATCTATTTGGGGATACCTAAAAAAAACCGTAAGAAAACTGCGAATAGTTCAAAACACGGCCGTCCGCTTAATATTCGGACTAACGAAAAGTAATCATGTTAGTCTCTTCTACAACCGGCTGCACTGGTTACCAATCAAAGAAAGAATTCTATTCAAGTTCTCCTGTTTTTGCTATAAATTAATCTGGGGAATGGCCCCCAACTACCTTCTTCTTCACTTCGAATTCTACTCCCTCATTAGATCTACCAGAAACCACAACCTGGCTGCAGATTATCGAACCTTCCTGGACAGAACTTTCAAGTTTCAAGCTGGTAGACAGCAATCATGGCTAGGATGTTTCATCGATACCGCTAGGCTGACCTACAGCATTTTCCGGAAAGAATTAAAGACCACTTTGTTTAAGAAATTCTTGTCCTGGCCAGACACTCTCTCGCGAACTTCCACACCTTACCCTGAATTTCTTTTTTTTTTTTTTTTGCAATTGTTGCCTGCCTGTAATGTTGTTGGATTTTCCTGATGTTTTGCTATGCTGTTTTTTTCTTGTCATAAATAAACAATTACCCTGAATTTCTTCCTCACACTAGGTATCCACATTCCCTGTCTGCTAAAATTCCCTCTTCATAATTGTATCCTGATACTCGCTGGTGTCCGACTATTTTCAATGTAAAATAGTTAATTTCTTATAATTCAACCTATGTATAATTTTCCTTTAAACCACCTTGCATTCATCTATTGTAATTCGCTGATTGTACAGCTCTTCTTCTTTGTGAACCGCCTAGAAGTCGCAAGATTATGGCGGTATAGAAAAATAAAGTTATTATTATTATTAAACTGAAATAAGATTGTATGGGCTCCTTTTACTAAGGTGCGCTAGCGTTTTTAGCGCACGCAGGAAGTTACCACATGCTATGCCACGTGCTACACTTCTAGAACTAACGCCAGCTCAATGCTCGCGTTAAGGTCTAGCGCATACAGCAATGTAGCATGCGCTATTCCGTGCGTTAAAGCCCTAGAGCCCTTTGTGTCCAAGGTATACCCTGTGTAATATCATAACATGCTTTAAGTTCTTTAAAATGGTTTCCAAAATGCTATCTATAAAACTTCAAAGCCCATAAATCACTTATCTGAAATGAAAGGGGTAAAACAGAGCCTGTCTTGGGTTTTCTAATGTACAGCGCTGCTTAATTCTAGCAGCACTATAGAAATGAGAACTAGTAGTAGCCTTGGTCCTGACGAGTGCCCCGTTTTCCTCATTCCCGAGAGATTTCCTATTTACACATGCAAACACATACGAAACAAAACAAAAACATACATGGCAATACATTTCAAATGTTTTATGAAAAAAACCTTTCTTGCAGTACTCTGTACATACCAATCCTTTGGATATAATTACATTTTATTTTTATTTTTTTCATAAATATTTTATTAAAATTTTGAAAAAAGAACATCACAAACAAGCAAAGACTACCAAACACAATATTCGAAAAAGAAAAAAAAAAAAAGGTAATAGGGTGTTGTAACATATGATCCAAGCTAGAAAAGGTTCAAAGAACAGCGACCAAGATGATAAAGGGGATGGAACTCATCTTGTATGAGGAAAGACTAAAATGGTTAGGGCTCTTCAGTTAGGAAAAGAGAGGGCTGAGGGGAGATAGGATTGAAGTCTACAAAATCCTGAGTGGAGTAGAAGGTACAAGTGGATCGAGTTTTCACTTTGTCAAAAATTACAAAGACTAGGGGACACTCGATGAAGTTACAGGGAAATACTTTTAAAACGAGTAGGAGGAAATTTTTTTTCACTCAGAGAATAGTTAAGCACTGGAACGCGTTGCCAGAGGATGTGGTAAGAGCGGATAGCGAAGCTGGTTTTAAGAAAGGTTTGGACATGTTCCTGGAGGAAAAGTCCATAGTCTGTTATTGAGAAAGACATGGGGGAAGCCACTGCTTGTCCTGTATCGGTAGCATGGAATATTGCTACTCCTTGGGTTTGGGCCAGGTACTAGTGACCTGGATTGACCACCGTGAGAATGGGCTACTGGGCTTGATGGACCATTGGTCTAACCCAGTAAGGCTATTCTTATGTTCTTATGACCTTCCACTTGCTCTGGTCACCACTAACTCACGTGCTACCATTGTGGATTTACACAACACTAATGGGAGAGTTCTTTTTGATGAAACTTACTTTAAAAAAATGCAAATGTAAAATATGTTATGACAACACAGTTGCAATAACTTGATTGTTCAGTTTAATATAGACAGGAAACACTACTGTAAAGGAACATGTCTCTGCATAAATTAATTATCTCAGTGTTTAAAGAATGGTATTTCATTGAACAGAATCATTCAGACAACCGGGAATTACAGTTTTAAAATGAAAAATCCTAAACTGCTCCCAAGGCTAAGTTTTATCACATTTATTTTAGATATGTGATTTATGAGATTTGAAATTTTATAAGTGTTTCAGGACACCATTTTAAAGAACTTAGGGCATGTTACACACTGGACATTTCAGTTCAAGGGAGAGATCATTGATGTATAATGTTTATTATTGAGAAGCAGAGCCGGCTTCTGCTGGGCAGCTTTGTCAAGTTTGTGATGTTGCTGGTACAACACTTCATACTGAATGCCTCCCTTTTCACTATAAATAATTTATAAATAAAGAGTGTGATACTAAGGGCTCCTTTCACTAAGGTGCGCTAGCGTCTTTAGTGCGCGCAGGATATTACCGCGTGCTTCACGGCTAGAACTAACGCCAGCTCAATGCTGGCATTAGCGCCTAGCGCACGCAGCAATGTAGCACGCGCTATTCCGCGTATTAATGCCCTGACGCAGCTTCGTAAAAAGAGCCCTAAGTCTGGGTGGAGTAGCATAAAGGAGTCTAATGAGACTGAACATCTAGTTGGAGGCATTGACAGCTGTCAAACAGCTGGTCTAAAGGATTATGCCTTCAATTACAGGCAATTTCAGGCCATTTGATGCTGGTTATGGTGCTATTTCAAGACTGCTTTTCTTTATAGAGAGATAAACACACACGCTCTAAGAGAGACAGTCACTATAAGAAGGGGGGTAGGTAAGGAGAAGACTTATAACAGTTATATAGGACAAGAGCAGGATCATCTAAGGTCATCTCCGGCCCTAACCATGCATACTTTGACCTTAGGCACTGCCAGGTACCATGCTATGACGTGATTCCAGTGCCAACTTTTGTAATGAGCTTTTAATCATTTTTTAATGGCACAATTACTGCACCAATTACAGCAATTAAGATAGGCAGTGGTAGGACGCCTATGGCCGCCTAACTTATGACGCCATTTCTAGAATCTGGGCCTAAAGACCAGATTCTATAAAAGGTACTTAATGGTGCCTGACTTCTAGGCATTGCTCGGAACAGTTGTCAATTGCCATTTGCAGAACCATGCCTACCAGCACCTAACTTGACTATATAAAAACTGTAAAGAAAATAAAGAAAGCAAATAAATATTTGCAGGGGAGGTCACGTGATGCCATGAGCGCGTGAGGACGTTTCCTCATTCGCTCCGGGGCTACCCTGTACATTCGGCTACTAACCAACGCTTTCCCCATTGATTTTGCGCCGCCACGGCTTTTTGGATCGCTCCCAGTGCATGGACAGATACCTCACTCGGTCGAGGGAACACATGCAGCCGAAATCGGCGCGCAAGGATCGAGAGAGAGTGAGGCCGACGGAAAAAAAAATGGCGGCGAGTCCCGCGGTGGCAGTCTCCAATCTTACAGAAACCGCACTCAGCGACATCAAGGAGGCGCTGGCCCAGGTCCTGGGGCCTAAGTTGGAGACCCTGACGACTCAGATTGCGAACATAGAGACTCTGCTGGCGGCGGCGGCAGTCCGCACAAACGAGTTGGAGCACAGGGTTTCCACGTTGGAAGATACGTCCACGGCCCAGGGCGTTGATATTGGCGCATTGCAGGCGCAGGTTCGGGCGCAGGCGGAGAAGCTGGATGACCTGGAAAACCGTTCTAGACGCTCGAACCTGCGCTTGCTGGGCATCCCAGAGACCATACCTGACCGCTGTTTATTGGAGGTATTAGAAAAATGGCTGAGAGAGGAGCTTCCGCTTTCACCTACCTTGGGGCCTCTTCGTATTGAACGGGCACATCGCCTGGGCCACCGCCCTGGTCTGGAGGCACGCCCGAGGGTGGTTATCATGAAGCTGTTAAACTTTAGACACAAAGTGGAACTTTTACAACTTTATCGGGCCAAGAGAGATGCTTTAAAATATGATGGTGCCTTGATTCGTATTAGCCAAGATTTTTCTCTGGCGCTGCAGGAACGGAGGCGGCCCTTTTACCCACTTTGTGCACAATTATCTGAGCGTAAGCTGAGATTTCAGTTCAACTATCCGGCTCAACTGCGGATCCTAAGTAACGGAGTCTGGAAGTCCTTTCAGTCTTTTGAAGCGGCAGCTGACTTTATCAAACTACTTGAAACACCCAATTCGGAGGAGGGTTGATTGTATGGCCCATGTGGTCTTTACTAAGCTGGCGCATGAACCTTGTTTGCTAATGGTTTTTATTTACAGGGGAACACTGTGTTAGGCTCATATGAGCTTTTTACCTTTTGCAGGTCGGGGTAGCCCCGGGTGAGGTGTCTTTCGTGACCTGTTTCTCTCCCATACGTTGGGGGCTGTTGGGATTGTTGGGGGGACTGGGGGGGAGGGGTGTTTCTGGGTGGCAGCAGCGGCACTAATAGGGCGATTGGTGCTCTTGTCTACTTGTTCTCTGAGGTCTCTTTTGTTAGGGTTCTCTGCTTTGTTTGAATGGAGTGTGTATGTGCAGTCTTGGGGTGAGGCTGGGCTCCCTGGGACTCTTTTTACCGGTGGGTTACTTTGCTATGACATGACGGGAGAGGAGGGGTATGGGTGACCGGAAGCTGCGTATACTTTCCTGGAATGTATCAGGAATAACATCTCCTGCCAAGCGTACTAAAATTTTATCTCAATTGAAACATCATTCGGCTGATATAGCTTGCTTGCAGGAGACTAGGATTACAGATTTAGAACACCAGAAACTTCGGAGAGGCTGGGTAGGGGATTTATACTATGCATCGGCGCCAGGGAAGAAGGCAGGGGTGGCTATATTGATTAAAAAGGGCTTACCATGCACTGTCCAGGTCCTGAGACGTGATCCTCAGGGTCGGTATTTGTTAATACAGGTGATTGGACCGGGTGGGCCCTTTAGGTTATTGGTGGGATATGGCCCTAATGGGTATCAACATTCTTTTTTCCAAAATCTAGTTAATATTTGTTTACAGAATTCTGGTGGTCCCTTAGTATTAGTGGGTGATTTGAACCAAGTATTAGATTCGGGTGTGGATCGCTCTGGGGGCACTGGAGCTACGACTGTGAAACAAACGAAGGGAGTGTCCTACCTATGTCGAGCTTTGGGGTTGGTGGACCCATGGAGATTGCTTCACCCCACGGAAAGAGACTATACCCACCAGTCTAGAGCCCATGGTTCCTTTTCCAGAATCGATTACACCTTAATTTCTGAAACTTTGTTTGCTCGGGTCTCTGAGGCAACAATTGGTCCTTTTGAGATATCAGATCATCATATGATTTGGTTGGATGTAGCGGTGGGAGGTCCTGTAGGTCCTGGGTCAGGATGGAGATTTCCTTCATATTTGTATAATGATTCACACTTCCGGGAATATTTGTCCGGGAAGTGGGAAGAATATTGTTCCTTTAATGCACAACATATGGATCAACCTATACTTTTTTGGGACGCAGCAAAAGCGGTGTTACGAGGGGACCTGATTGCTTATGTTGCCTCCAGGACCCGACGAATCGCGCATCGTATAGTACAGCTCGAATGACAGTTGGTACAATTAAAACGCGATTTGTTGTACACCCCCTCAGTGGCGAACAAGGAAGCATATACCACTGCTCTGGCCGAATTAAACTCACTCATACATGAACGCACGAAGAAACTGTTGTTCTTTCGTAAATTTCAATTTTATAAATATGGTAATAAAACGGGGAAGTTGTTAGCGTTGGTAGTTAAAAGCTGGAAGGGATCTAGATACATTTCTGTGTTAAAAGATAAATCAGGGAAGACGTTGACTTCAGCGGTAGATATTTCAGCTAGCTTTAAAAATTACTTTGAGGCTTTCTACGCCTCCCCGGGTCCTTATACAGGGCCGGAGGTGTGTGATTATTTGGAGGATGCAGGGTTACCTAAATTATCAACAGCCCAGATTTCCCGGTTGGATAGACCCTTGCAACTCCAGGAGGTGTTACAGGCGATCAAGACCTTGAAGCCTTATACGGGATACTCCCCGGAGTTTTTTAAGATCTTATCTTTAGCTATTGGGGGGCCTCTCGTGAATTATTACACAGCGGTCCAAACCCGGGGGGAATTCCCGAGTTATGCGAATGATGCCCTGATTACTCTAATTCCAAAACCGTCTAAGTCGCCCACTGATATAGAATCGTATCGACCGATCTCGCTGCTGAATGTTGATATTAAGATTTTAGCCCGAGTATTGGCGGATAGACTGGCGCCCTTGTTACCTACTATTATTGTGCCTGAACAGGTGGGCTTTGTTCGCACACGCCAATCTGTAATTAACGTTCGCCATATGTTATTGGCTTTCTCTAGAGCTCAACAGGCTCGGTCACCTGGGCTACTAGTTGGATTGGACACGGCGAAAGCCTTTGATAAGGTTCATTGGCACTATTTGTTTCAGGTTCTGCGACACTTAGGGCTCCCGGATAGTTACTTAGGGCTGATTCGGACACTCTATGCCGGACCTACGGCATCCATACTGGTTAATGGGGTGCGCTCACCTTCCTTCTCGGTGGGCAAGGGGACGCGGCAGGGATGTCCATTGTCACCACTCCTCTTTTTGTTGTATTTAGACCCCTTGTTGCGTACGCTCCAGAAGGATGATGAAATTGTAGGGTTGCCGGAGGGTTCTTCTCAGCTGCGGGTGTTGGCATTTGCAGATGACCTTTTGCTTGCTTTGGGCGCTCCTCAACGTTCCTTGCCACGAGCATTGGAACTTCTGGATGAATTTCATCTCTATTCAGGTTTAGTTCTTAATAAGCAGAAGTCCTTGGCACTGCCAACTTCGCCTGAAATACGTTTACATTGGCAGGGAGAATTCCCGTTAAAATGGGCTTCTTCCCACTTAACATATTTGGGGGTGGTAATCCCTCAGGACCTGGACAGGCTTTATGCCCTTAATGTCTCACCTTTACTTCGTCGTACAGCGACTACTCTTTCCAATTGGGGGAAGCTTCCCTTATCTCTTTCAGGCCGCATTGCCCTATATAATATGATGATATTGCCACAATGGTTATATACATTACAAATGTTGCCTATTATGTTAACACCAACTCATTTAGCGCTACATAACTCTCACCTTTCCGCATACTTGTGGCAAGGAAAACGAGCTAGGATAGCGTTGTCCAAGTTGATGTTGTCCAGAACCCAGGGGGGATTAGGCTTACTAAGTATTTCAAGATTCAACCTTGCCTGTCAACTACGACATATTCATGACTGGTTTTGTAATTCTACATGTTTTTCATTGCCTGAGAATGAATGTTTCACTTTTAGACCCTATCATTTTAGCTATCTATTACATACTAATCATTTACCTGATTTGCCATTGTTACATTCTCACCCCTTTTTGCCTGTAATGCGTAAGGCTTGGAAAATGTTATGTAGGTGGTTGAAACTTTCCCCTAATACAACACCTTATCTTCCACTTGCTGGTAACGGAGACTTTCTCCCTGGCCTGGACTCTGCAGCTTTTCGGCGCTGGACTTCTGTGGGTCTTCACTACGTATCTCAAGTGGTTCAGGACACGGGTCTCCCTACCTCCTTTGCTGATCTGCAGACGCAGTTTCAAATCTCTCCGGTGGACTGGTTTGCTTACCAACAACTTCAACATTATTTACGGACTTTGACTTCAGTACCATTAAGAGAGGATGTTCAAAACAGTCTACAGGAAGCTCTTTACCTTAACGCACAGGACCATATACCGTTGAAATTCTACCACAGATTTTTGCAGGAATTTTCTGGAGAACTGGATTTCCCTTCACTAGGCCAAAAATGGTCGGCTGACCTTCAGGTACCTATCTCTGCTGATATGATCCGTAGGGGCATCCGCATGGGGAGGGATTCTACCTTATCTTCGGTGGAGAAGGAGCGAAATTACAAGTTCTTGCTACGAGCTTTTTACCCGCCCAAGAGAGCTCAGGTAATGGGGATTAGTACGGGACATTGCTGTGGAAAATGTGCGCATCCTTTGGCATCTTTTGGACACATGTTCTGGACTTGCCCTGTGGTATCTACTTTCTGGTTACGGTTGGTGACTGCCGTGGCTTGGCTTTGGGGTTGTTCCTGGAGGATGCATCCCAGTTTTCTTATCACTCTACAGATTCGTTTTCACCCTCCTCGACCGGGATGTGCGCCTTTCATTAGGAAAACCGTGCTGATGGGCAGAAAGTGTATCCTTATACAGTGGCTTTCGCCTCAACCACCTTCTCTTCAACAGTGGAGACAACAAATGTTAATGGAAAGAAAGGACATTGTGGACATGACTGCAAAAAAGGGTCGGTTATTCCGCCAATGCTGGTATCCTTTTAGTTTGACATTTACTTCTATCCAACGATACCTCTGGGAGGTATGATTTGATTATTGCTCTTATGTGGACAGTGTTCTCTTTGGGACTGTTTACTTTTGCTGCTGCTGCCCAGGTGGGGTGGGGGGGGGTTTGTGGGGGGGTTTGGGATTTGGAGTTGTATTGTGGCTTACCAAAATTACCTTGATCTTTGTGTTATGTATGCTTGCACTTCGATTTAATAAAAATTATGTTACATAAATATTTGCAGACCCTCCTGAGAGAGTAATCAGGCGTTACATTTCATACCATGCTTATACAAAAATCCATCTATTTTTACAAGTGGGAAAGGTTGATTGGATTTCCAAAAAGGGACTTTAAAAATCTGTCTGCTACCAAAACGTGCAAAACCAAAAAAACGTAGTAATAACCTTAGGGAATCAAAAACGCTTCTTCAAATAGCCATGCTTTCAAAGCACTCTTAAATTTTTTTAAATGATAATTCTGCCCGAATGTGAAGAGAAAGGGAATTCCCAAAAAAAAGGGAGAAGCGAAGGAAAAAGCATAATATCTAGTTGTTTCTAGTTGGGAAATTCTATGATTTGGAAGAACCAGACGAATGGGTGAGTATTGGATTATCAGCCCTTTATTTCCTGCTGTTGGGATTAAAAACTAGACCAATTTGGCGGGAAAATCGATTACTTTGGCAACATAGATAAAATGGTCAAGCAAATAAAGTTATTTGAATCTCTCTTCTCCTTTTGTGTCTGTCTGCTGCATTCCTTTCCCTATTGACAGCTACAGTTTGAGACTACAGCGACTCTTTCTTCCCAATGCAGTCTATTGGACAGACACAGGCAGCCAATAGGCTGAAGGGAGAGGCAGGAGCAGGAGCTGAAATAGATATTTATAGCAAAAAAATAAATATTGGGGGTGTTGAGACTACCCACAGTAGCCACTGGTGTCTACGGTACCGTGTAATAGAAATAACCTCCACTTGTGTGTGTGTGTGGGGGGGGGGGGAATGCTTAAACAGGGTACTTTGTCTGCCAGTAATTTATCAGAGGTAACTGAGCTGTGCACTAGAAGTCTGCACGGGAACGGGGATCGCGGGAATCCCACAGGTCCCGCGGGGTTCCCACAGGAATCCCCCCGTAACCCACAGGACTCCAACGGGGACCCCCCTCTGGCCCACGGGACTCCCACGGGGATGGAAGGCTTTAGAAGCAGGATTCGTCCATAGAATATAATGGACACGTCAGCCTTAGTAAAAGAGGGGGTTTATAAGTTAATTACCTGAACAGAAAACAAAAAAAGGGTTCCACCAAAGAGATTCCACAAGGAAAACAGCAAAAGAAACTGTGGAATTGATGATCCTGTCAGAAGTAATTGCTACTTTTTATGGGGACGGGCGGGGATGGAGGTAATTCCTTGCGGGGATGGGGGGGGACAGAGAGGATCCTGACGGGGACGGGTGGGGATGGAGAGGATCCTGGCGGGGACGGGCGGGGATGGGTGGGATTTTTGTCCCCGTGCAACTCTCTACTGTGCACTCAGATTGTTTCTGAATGATTATTAGTCACCTTTTATATTGACTAAAAGGATTTTGGTGGATCAGGTCTGGTGTTTTGATGTTATCTCTGAACAGATATTTAAAATAGATATTAATTGGAAACCAAAATGGAATAGATTGAACCAGATAAAAAGCTGAAATAATGGCCTACTCTCATATCTTCAATAATTGTCTTTTGAATGGGAGCTGAATTTCTTTGTTTTTATAGGCAGAAGTCAAACTGTAGTTACTGATGGGTGGCCCCTATAATTATATTCTCATAAGGTTAATAAAGGCGTATCAGAAGTATAAAATCAAGAGGTTTTATACACCAGAAGAAGTGAATTGAAATGTGAACCTTTACTGAAATCAACCACCTGCAGTTCAGAGTGTTTGTTATGAAAAATTAAGGGACTCAATTCAATATACATAGAGCAATTTTAGAAGGAAGTGCCTAGTTCCAAGTGCAAAAAACAAACTCAATTGATGGTTTGTCAGCGTTTTGTGTGTGTATGTAGTCTCATAGGAACATAAATGGAAACTTTTTTCCTGAATGCACATAGAATTGTGCATGTGGTAGGGTGATATTTCCACACGTGGCCATCTTCCAGTTAAGCACAATATTATAAAACATTCTAAAACATTCAATTCAGATAATTTTGGTTCATGGAAAGGGTCAGGCATAGGGGAAAGGAACAGCAGGTCAGTGAGAATGGACTAGGCAAGAGAGAAGGCAGGACATAATGCAGGTGAATTGGGTGTAAGGTAGGGTCTAAAACACTCATCAGAATTGCAAAATGTTGCCAGAACACAGCAGAGGACGCTACACACACTTTCCGAGTCTCAAAAGACAAATGCAGCCAGACTTGGGCACTATTTATCGCAGGTGCAAAAATCCGTACGGATTTTTAAAGGCATCAAGATCCGTGCCATTTGCAAAAAAAAAACCCCAAAATAAAACAATTTCTGCACCAATTTTCACGGCACGCCCCTGTTCTGCCCATTGTTTGCCCCATTCTCACTTATTTTTTCAGTGCAGTAAAAGATACGGTGGGCAAGTTGCATGCCTGACTTGGACCTATATAGAAACATTCTTAGCATGTTTCTATTTTTTTGCGCCTAAACTGCCAATTACTATCTAAGTTGGGCACTGTTTTTTTTTTTTATATACTTAGGGGGAGACCCCTGAATTCTGTATATGGTGCCTTATATCGTGTGTGCAAATCGATATGCACAACTTAATTGTTTAACAAGTTTAATTGACACTGATAATTGGACATTAACATCTTGTAATTGATGCTAATTGGAACTAATTGAAAGTTGCCGAACTTGGTAGGCATATTCTACCATGCCAATTCTAGTGCAAGAATCTTAAAAAGAGGTATGGTATTCCTAAACCTTATGTGCCCGATCTCATAGAATACACCTGATAGGCACACAAGTTAGGTGCAGGTATTTAGGCCTGGTTTCCCCTGTCCTAAATGGCTGCACCTAAAAATCATGCGAGTCAATAAAATATGTGTACTTTTTATAGAATTGTTTATAAAATGGAGAGATTTATTGCAATACAGCGGGGTTGTTTTAGGAAATTTCAGGATGTGTAGGAGCCATTAACAAAGTATTGTACTGATTAGATGAGTTTGTTTCCCTTAAATTTACAAGTTTAGTAGTGAGGGGGGAGGGGGGTTATTTTTATTATTACATATTCTATAAGATATTTGATCATATGTTAGGAAAGGATGGGAAGGGGGGGTGATAAGAGTTTATGATTTGTATCATTGCTGATTATTAAGTGATGTATTTATTGTTAATTTGTTTGAACATTTGTCACACTTATTCTAAGTTTAAAAATGATTAAAGAATTAAAAAAAAAAAAAAGAATTGCAATAAGCGACATTCTAGTTGATGCCGATTTGGAGTGGGGGGTCATATATAGAATATGGCCCCGATTCTTATAACAGCGCTATAATTTAGGCAGTAGTAGGTGCTCTATTGCCGCCTAACAATTGTTTTAATTGGTTCAATTGGTGCAGTAATTGACTGCACCAATTAAAATCCCATTTTTTTTTGTAAATTTTTATTGACATTTCAAACTTTTATAATGTATACAATTGAAGAATCAGAAAAACTATATGAAAATACATTGTTATCATCACAATTATTACATTAAACAATTTTTCCTCCCCTTCTTATCCTAGTTATAAACAATAATATTATATGTTATGCTATCAATATAATTAAAAAAAATTAATTTTACTCTTCCAAATAAATATTCTACCCCCCCCCACCCTCCCAACCTCCCTGGATGTGTAAAGGAATCTAACGAAAACAAAAGAGAACCATAATTTAATTAAATACCATTTTAAAAAATGGAGGAGCCTATAGGCGCCTCCAGGAACTGCATCATTGTCCTTGTGGCACCTAAGGCCACCATAGGCGCAGCTAATGCCAGAAGAGACCTTAAGTGCTGTTAGACACCTCTGTAGATGCGATCCTCATCAAAGGTAGGTGACGGAAACGTATAAACCCTGGCCTACAAGTTCCAGTGCCTACCTTTCAAATAACCGCAATTCTCCAAATAGGGCAGTTGCGTGACCGACCTGCAATGAGTGCTGCTTTTGTAAGCGGCCACCGATTATGGTGCCATTTGGAGAATCTGGCCCCGAGAGTCCCATGTACTAAACTGCTGTGACATTTTGCAGCTGTTGTGCAGTCATCATCAGAGTTAATATGAGGTAGCTGCAAAAACTCTGTTCAGGGCACTCCCAGCATTTTCTTATTCATTCAATGCAGAGAAAAGTTGTTTCTTGAATATTAAGTGCACTGCAGATAATGTGATGCAGTTGGTTATAATTAGAGACCTATTTATTAAGCAAGTAATGCTGCTAACAATTAACATAATTGCCATCTTAACAGAGCGCTTTAACAGTTAACGCACATCATCTGCTAAGCAGAGTTGGGCAGAGACGGCCCCTTACTGTTGACACAGAAGAAAATGCAATGCAGTTAAAACCACTTCAGCTTTCTCTCTGGTCTGGTGCGGGTGGCAAGATGGTGAACGTCTCAAAAACTCGTAGGACTTATTGCAAAAAATGTTGTAAGCATTAGCCTCGCAAAGTGACCCAGGACAAGAAGGGCAAGGACTCTCTTTATGCCATGGGAAAGAGAAGATATGATCGTAAGCAGAGTGGCTATGGTGGTCAAACGAAGCCTATTTTCCGTAAGAAGGCTAAGACCACCAAAAAGATTGAGGCTCGAGTGCGTGGAGCCAAACTGCAGGTCTAAAAGGATGCTGGCTATTAAGAGATGCAAGCATTTTGAGCTTGGAGGTGACAAGAAAAGAAAGGGCCAAGTCATTCAGTTCTAAGCTCCTCCTTCCATTGCTTTGTTGCATATTGGAATAAAGATATTTGAAACTTTTCTCTAAAAAAAACAAAACCCACTTCAATAACACTCTCCTTGTCCCTTGAAATAAAAAGTGATTTTGCCCTGTTTCAATAGCATAATTTTCTCTCTTTCTTGAGATAAATATTACACATGATTGGGAAGCTGGTGATTTCATTTACAGTGTTTCTGGAAAATTAGAAACAGAAAGAGATCATTAATCAACTGTCATCTGCAAAATCTAAAACAGGTAATTGTTTCGTGTGCCCACCTGAATATTTAGTAACCTACAGAAATCAGACTTGGTGATCTCCCCCCTTTCTCTAAATAACTCATCTCACAAGTTTCATCACAATTATATAACAAAGAATATCAATAATTTGCTGTAAAGTCACTTAGGGCCCCTTTTATCAAACTGCAGTAGAGCTTTTTACCACGGGCCACTGAGGTAGATACTCTGATGCTCATTCAATTCCTATGAGTGTCGGAGCATTTACCTCGCCAGCCTGCAGTAAAAAGCTCTACTGCGGTTTGATAAAAAGGGGGCCTTAGTCTGTTATTGGCTTCTCAACACAGAATAAACAGAAAAACGTTATGAGAATACAAATGAGACCGTGGAAGAAGCTCAGAAAAGCAGAGAAGGAGAAAGAACTGAATCAGTATTGCAGGACGAAAGGGAGCGGGGAAATGAGATGGGCCTTGTGACATTCACGTACACTGTTCTCTCTGAGCTGCCAGTCCTGCCAATAGGGGGTGCTGTTTCACTATCACATTTTCAATAGTGAGGGACAGGCAAGCTGTACCACACTCCAAGGAACCTACCT
Organism: Geotrypetes seraphini; assembly: GCF_902459505.1. NCBI lineage: Eukaryota > Metazoa > Chordata > Amphibia > Gymnophiona > Dermophiidae > Geotrypetes > Geotrypetes seraphini. The sequence goes on from NC_047094.1 coordinate 95,866,910, forward strand.
ATCCCTAACAATTGAAAGCATGATATTGAGGTATTGAGGTACACCCCCCCCTCCCGCTAGCAGCAATGTAGTTGGACTCCTGCTCAGCATAGAGGGAACAGCGTTCACATGCCTTTGTAATTCTATCATTTTGCAAATGATAGAAATATCACTGAAATTTGGGCACTGAGATGATGTGTAAATTCTCACAAATACATAGATTATATTTCCAAAGCTATATGTGTTATTTTCCATGAAAATGTTGCTTGCACAAAAAAACTTGGGTACAAAAGACAATATCCCTCAGATTCTAACTAAAGTTGGTGCGCAAATCTATGTGCATTGCCAATTTGCGTGTGCAACTTTATTGATTAACAAGCCAATCAGTGCCGATAATTGCCACTTAAACAAATTATCAGCACTAATTGGCCCCAATTGGAATTTATGCGCACAACTTGCTAAGCATATTCTATAAAGTTGTGTGCATATATTCTACTGCGTAGATCTCAAAAGAGAGCATGGCTAGTGGAGGGCATGCACACTGTTATGGAATATATAAGCTTGGGCATTTACGCCAGATTTTAGTTGGTGTAAACGGTCACACCTTAAATTTTAGGCATGGCAACGGGCCCTGCGCATAGGAAAGGGTGCTGAAAAGTTCTCAGCCCAACCAAGACGAGAATGATGTGGATATGGTTCAATTAATGATCTGAAACAATGTCAAAACATAGAATTTTGTTCCTGTAAATTGGTACTTAACGAAATAAGATAACACTCTTTTCAGCCACAGTGGCAAAATAATGCTCAGAATTTTGAAAGTTGGTTGGTTGAGAACTTTTCAGCCCCCTCCCCTCCCTGTAATATATAAACCACACCTAACGCGACACAGTTTATAGAATAGTGCTAAGTGTGGGGGATTTTTAGGGTGTTGTATATAGAATTAGGTCCACTGTAGGTGCTTTGTACACAGTTAGTGTCAAAAACAAAGGTATGTACTTTCCATTTTCCATTTTAAATTTGGTGCAAAACCTGAGGGGTAAAAAGTACCACTGGACAAAGGGAAGTTTCTGAAAATTGCCACTTAAGTTTTCTTATTTATTTACAGTAGACTCTCTGTTAACTGGAACTCAATTAACTAGAACTCTCAAACAATGAGAAAAAAAACCCTTAAGAAATACTGTAATACTTTAAATAAAAATGAAAATAAAATCAATTTCTGGCGGAAGTTTAAGTGTAAACTTGGCATGTACCCATGTCCGGTAGTTTGTCTGGAACAGTTTATGGTATGACATAGTATGGAGTATAGTATTAGTTAGGCCTATTTTAATAGTAACTCTCAAGCAACCAGAAACTACATTTATCCAGCATCTATCAATCCCCATGGGTGCCGGTTTACTGAGAGTCTACTGTATTTAGATTTATTACACACATTTATAAAGAGATTCACCCAAAAGCAGGTATAACGTGACATAGGCAAAATATACAGTATTGTCAGTATAATAAATCATTAAAATAGTGAAATAGCCTTGGATATAGGCAAATTAAATTAGCGTAATAATATTTATTCATTTATTTAATTCAATTTATATCCCCAGAGAGCTCCCCAGAGAGCTCAGAACAGGTTACAAGGTAAAACACCTTATAATTAAACATACGAGATACAGATAATTAAGGCAATAAGACTAAAGTGATATTCATCTAATACAATTAATCATCCTAAATTAACAGATACAAAGCAAGGACTCATAACCTATGGATAGTTCATCTTATATTAGTACATCTAGAGATAAGTTAGTTTCACATATTGGCCCTCTCCAGCACCATGCTCCATCTCTCCTTCCATTTCCTCAATATGAAGTTGCATCAGTACTGTGCGCACTTCAAAACAGCTCAAGGCTCCCCTTAAGCTTTCTTGCCCATATTACATACATTGGTCACACTATGCTTCCAGAATATCTCACCCCTCATTTTACCTTAATTCACTTCAATAAGAGCTCCCGAAGAGCGCACTTGTTCACATATCCTTTAATGAAACTCTGTCACTACAAAAGGTTCCTAGATAGAACCTTTTCTTTTCAGTCGGCCAAAATGAACACATGGCTTGCAAAAATCGCTCTTGACCAGGGATCTCAAAGTCCCTCCTTGAGGGCCGCAATCCAGATGGGTTTTCAGGATTTCCTTAATGAATATGCATTGAAAGCAGTGCATGCACATAGATCTCATGCATATTCATTGGGTAAATCCTGAAAACCCAACTGGATTGCGGCCCTCAAGGAGGGACTTTGAGACCCCTGCTCTAGACGCTTCCTCCTATCTAGACTTTAGAAAACAGGTAAAAACCTATCTATTTAACAAGTCAGGATCTTTGGGACATTGCTGAAACAAGGCTGCCCTGTGAACTTCTAAAAGCTAAGTTACTCAGATTTTCATATTTCAGCATTTCATATTTCAGCTTTTCACTGGTTTTCAGCATTATATCTGCTTAATTTCTCTTCTCCTCCCTGTTTCTTACTAAAAAAAAAAAAATATAAAAAAAGCACAAAAAAATCCTTCTCTTTCCTCTGTTAAATCTTATTTCCTCTTCCTGCAGTTTTGTTTAAAATACTGTGTTTTAGGTGGTATAGAGCCTATATTTCTGGTGCCTGTGGCTCAAGGTGACTAAAGTAGGGAAAATCCTGTTATAAATCCTGTGTTTTAGGGTAGCACTGATAGAACCTGCATTTTTGTTTAGAATACTGTGTTTTAGGTGGTATAGAGCCTATATTTCTGACTCACTAGTTTTTAAACATTGTGTCTGATTAGGTGGAGAAGGGAGGGGCTCTGTTTTACTTCTAAGGTTAATTGCATTATCTTTGGGACATTGCTGAAACAAGGCTGCCCTGTGAACTTCTAAAAGCTAAGTTACTCAGATTTTCATATTTCAGCATTTCATATTTCAGCTTTTCACTGGTTTTCAGCATTATATCTGCTTAATTTCTCTTCTCCTCCCTGTTTCTTACTAAAAAAAAAAAATATAAAAAAAGCACAAAAAAATCCTTCTCTTTCCTCTGTTAAATCTTATTTCCTCTTCCTGCAGTTTTGTTTAAAATACTGTGTTTTAGGTGGTATAGAGCCTATATTTCTGGTGCCTGTGGCTCAGGGTGACTAAAGTAGGGAAAATCCTGTTATAAATCCTGTGTTTTAGGGTAGCACTGATAGAACCTGCAGTTTTGTTTAAAAAACTGTGTTTTAGGTGGTATAGAGCCTATATTTCTGACTCACTAGTTTTTAAACATTGTGTCTGATTAGGTGGAGAAGGGAGGGGCTCTGTTTTACTTCTAAGGTTAATTGCATTATCTTTGGGACATTGCTGAAACAAGGCTGCCCTGTGAACTTCTAAAAGCTAAGTTACTCAGATTTTCATATTTCAGCATTTCATATTTCAGCTTTTCACTGGTTTTCAGCATTATATCTGCTTAATTTCTCTTCTCCTCCCTGTTTCTTACTAAAAAAAAAAAATATAAAAAAAGCACAAAAAAATCCTTCTCTTTCCTCTGTTAAATCTTATTTCCTCTTCCTGCAGTTTTGTTTAAAATACTGTGTTTTAGGTGGTATAGAGCCTATATTTCTGGTGCCTGTGGCTCAGGGTGACTAAAGTAGGGAAAATCCTGTTATAAATCCTGTGTTTTAGGGTAGCACTGATAGAACCTGCAGTTTTGTTTAAAAAACTGTGTTTTAGGTGGTATAGAGCCTATATTTCTGGTGCCTGTGGCTCAAGGTGACTAAAGTAGGGAAAATCCTGTTATAAATCCTGTGTTTTAGGGTAGCACTGATAGAACCTGCAGTTTTGTTTAAAAAACTGTGTTTTAGGTGGTATAGAGCCTATATTTCTGGTGCCTGTGGCTCAAGGTGACTAAAGTAGGGAAAATCCTGTTATAAATCCTGTGTTTTAGGGTAGCACTGATAGAACCTGCATTTTTGTTTAGAATACTGTGTTTTAGGTGGTATAGAGCCTATATTTCTGCCTTACTAGTAGTCTTACTTATAGTCCCACCAACCCCAGGGACCACTATTCATATATAGAGACCCATATAATCAGGACTTCACAACCAATCAAGATGACCTTTATTCTATGCAATCACTGTGGTGCTTTAATTCCAAGACATACTATTTGGAGGCTTAAGGCTTGCCCCATCTGTCTTCAACTTGCCAGTATTAAGGAGGAGCTCTGTAAACTTAAACAGGAATTGAATACAATTAAAGCAGCTTCCATCACTCCACAAAATCATACCAACTTACCACCTCTACCTCAAAGAATAAAACAGCCCAGGAATAAATGGGTCACAGTAGGCTCAGGAAGACTGCGACATGTAACACAGAAACATCCACCTTCACTAATATTACCTCTACAGAATTCCTTCGCTCCACTAGTGCACTGCGATACTCAGGAAAACAGAAGGGAGGTGGGACTGGAACCAATGAAAGAAACTCAAGAGAACAAGAGCACCCTAAGTACAAATAAAAAAGCCAAAAACAGAAAACTATTACTGTTGGGAGATTCCATCATCAGAGGCATTAACCTTGGAACACAGGGCGAGGAGTCCAAAATAGTGAAATGTCTTCCAGGATCCTCAGCTACCAGGAGTTCCAGGCAAATACTGACTATAATTAAGGAAGAAACTAAGGATTTTAACACTGATGTTGTTATCCATCTGGGAACAAATGACCTGGCCAACAACTCCACACTTGCAGCACAGAAAGCTTTTCGGGAGCTTGGTGAGGGCGTGAAACCTTTTGTAAAGACTTTAGCTTTTTCTGAAATACTGCCTGCATATGGAAAAGGAGAGCAAAGAATGAAAAACACAGAGGACTTTAATAGATGGCTCAGAGCCTGGTGTCATCAAGAAGGCTTCAGGTACATAGGAGGATGGGGAAATACATGGAAGGACAAGAAGCTATATTGCACTGATGGGCTACATATTACTACAGCAGGAAAAAGAAACCTTGCAGAGAAATTTAGACAATATTTTTCTAGGCATTTAAACTAGAAGGTGGGGGTGGTGTATGTAGAGACCACCCCCGGCAAAAGAAAAGATGTGATAGTAGTAAAGGCTGCAACAAAAGCAATATCAGCAACTCATTTCTTAGTATTGCAGCGGAAAGTGAAACGACACAAAAATCCATACGAAAAAGGAGATTATCGCTGAAAAATAGCTGGAAAGCGATGACCACAAATGCTCGCAGTCTAAGCAACAAAGTTCATGATCTGCAAGCCCTAATATTAGAGGCAGATCTAGATATTGTTGCTATCACAGAGACATGGTTCAGTGAATCACATGGATGGGATGCAAACATACCGGGATATAATCTTTTTAGGAAGGACAGAGATGGTCATAAAGGTGGAGGAGTAGCTCTCTATGTAAAGATCAATATCCAAGCGACCGAAATGCAAGGGACCTGGGGAGAGGAAGAAGCGATATGGATTGCTCTGAAAAGAGAAGATGGAACTTCTATCTACGTGGGTGTAGTCTACAGACCTCCGACTCAATCGCAGCAAATTGATAAGGATCTGATTGTGGATATCCAAAAGTTTGGAAGGAAAGAGGAGGTTCTGCTGTTGGGAGATTTCAACCTGCCGGATGCGGACTGGAATGTTCCGACTGCGGAATCGGAAAGAAGTAGGGAGATTGTGGATGCCTTTCAAGAGGCTCTGCTCAGACAAATGGTGACGGAACCCACAAGGGAAAAAGCGATATTGGATCTGGTCCTCACAAATGGAGAGAGTATATCTAATGTTCGAGTGGGTGCTCACCTGGGTAGTAGCGATCATCAAACGGTTTGGTTTGATATAACGGCTAAAGTGGAGAGCGGCCGCACGATACTTAAAGTCCTAGATTTCAAACGTACGGACTTTAATGCAATGGGAAAGTACCTGAAGAAAGAGCTGTTAGGATGGGAGGACATAAGAGAAGTGGAAAGACAGTGGTCTAAGCTGAAAGGAGCGATAAAAATGGCTACGGACCTTTATGTGAAGAAAATCAATAAAAACAAGAGAAAAAGGAAGCCGATATGGTTCTCCAACCTAGTGGCTGAGAAAATAAAGGCGAAAGAGTTGGCGTTCATGAAATATAAAAAAAACCCAAGAAGAGGAGAGCAGAAAGGACTACAGGGTGAAACTGAAAGAAGCCAAGAGAGAGATACGTTTAGCGAAGGCACAGGCGGAAGAACAAATGGCTAAAAATGTAAAAAAGGGAGATAAAAATTTTTTCAGATATATTAGTGAAAGGAGGAAGATAAAAAATGGAATTGCTAGGCTAAAAGATGCTGGGAACAAATATGTGGAGAGTGATGAGGAGAAAGCAAATGTGCTAAACAAATACTTCTGTTCTGTGTTCACAGAAGAAAATCCTGGAGAAGGACCGAGATTGTCCGGCAAAGTTACACGAGAAAATGGAGTAGATTCTGCGCCGTTCACGGAGGAGGGTGTTTATGAGCAACTTGAAAAACTGAAGGTGGACAAAGCGATGGGACCAGACGGGATCCATCCCAGGATACTAAGGGAACTCAGAGAGGTTCTGGCGAGTCCTATTAAAGACTTGTTCAACAAATCTCTGGAGACGGGAGTGATTCCTGGGGATTGGAGGAGAGCGGATGTGGTCCCTATTCATAAAAGTGGTCACAGGGATGAAGCAGGAAACTACAGGCCGGTGAGCCTCACTTCAGTTGTTGGAAAAATAATGGAAGTGTTGCTGAAAGAAAGGATAGTGTATTTCCTTGAATCTAATGGGTTACAGGATCCGAGGCAACATGGCTTTACAAAAGGTAAATCGTGCCAAACGAACCTGATTGAATTTTTTGATTGGGTGACCAGAGAGCTGGATCAAGGACATATGCTAGATGTAATTTACTTGGATTTCAGCAAAGCCTTTGATACAGTTCCTCATAGGAGGCTGTTGAACAAACTTGAAGGGCTGAAGTTAGGACCCAAAGTGGTGAACTGGGTCAGAAACTGGCTATCGGACAGACGCCAGAGGGTGGTGGTTAATGGAAGTCGCTCGAAGGAAGGAAAGGTGACTAGTGGAGTCCCTCAGGGTTCGGTGCTGGGGCCAATCCTGTTCAATATGTATGTAAGTGACATTGCTGAAGGGCTAGAAGGAAAAGTGTGCCTTTTTGCAGATGATACCAAGATTTGTAACAGAGTAGACACCGAAGAGGGAGTGGAAAATATGAAAAAGGATCTGCAAAAGTTAGAGGAATGGTCTAATGCCTGGCAACTAAAATTCAATGCAAAGAAATGCAGAGTAATGCATTTGGGGATTAATAATAGGAAGGAACCGTATATGCTGGGAGGAGAGAAGCTGATATGCACGGACGGGGAGAGGGACCTTGGGGTGATAGTGTCCGAAGATCTAAAGGCGAAAAAACAGTGTGATAAGGCAGTGGCTGCTGCCAGAAGGATTCTGGGCTGTATAAAGAGAGGCGTAGTCAGTAGAAGGAAGAAGGTGTTGATGCCCCTGTACAGGTCATTGGTGAGGCCCCACTTGGAGTATTGTGTTCAGTTTTGGAGACCGTATCTGGCGAAAGACGTTAGAAGACTTGAGGCGGTCCAGAGGAGGGCGACGAAAATGATAGGAGGCTTGCGCCAGAAGACGTATGAGGAGAGACTGGAAGACCTGAATATGTATACCCTAGAGGAAAGGAGAGACAGGGGAGATATGATTCAGACGTTCAAATACTTAAAGGGTATTAACGTAGAACAAAATCTTTTCCAGAGAAAGGAAAATGGTAAAACCAGAGGACATAATTTGAGGTTGAGGGGTGGTAGATTCAGGGGCAATGTTAGGAAATTCTACTTTACGGAGAGGGTGGTGGATGCCTGGAATGCGCTCCCGAGAGAGGTGGTGGAGAGTAAAACTGTGACTGAGTTCAAAGAAGCGTGGGATGAACACAGAGGATTTAGAATCAGAAAATAATATTAAATATTGAACTAGGCCAGTAACTGGGCAGACTTGCACGGTCTGTGTCTGTGTATGGCCGTTTGGTGGAGGATGGGCTGGGGAGGGCTTCAATGGCTGGGAGGGTGTAGATGGGCTGGAGTGGGTCTTGACGGAGATTTTGGCAGTTGGAACTCAGGCACAGTACCGGGTAGAGCTTTGGATTCTCGCCCAGAAATAGCTAAGAAGGAAAAAAAAAAAAAATTTAAATTGAATCAGGTTGGGCAGACTGGATGGACCATTCGGGTCTTTATCTGCCGTCATCTACTATGTTACTATGTAATGTCGTTCTTTTCTTAATTCATTTTTACCCTTACAAATTGTCTCTATTTCTCAACATAGTCAATTTATTGTGTTGATCCTTCATAACTTCTAATCTGATGTATACATTGTACTGTTTATTGCATAGTATGTACTTGCATTCGATTGCTGTAAACCGCCTAGAACTTTCAGGTATGGCGATATACAAAAATAAAATTATTATTATTATTTAATTGCATGACTTGCAGGAGATAATAGAAGTCAGTCCTGGAAGGAAACACAGCTGAATTCAGGGAAAACTATGAAAACATTAGCGGAGCTAGTTAATGGCTTTTATCAGTCGGAGTGAAAATTTCCCCTGTAGAGTGACCTAGGGCTCATTTTACAAAGATGCACTAGCAGTTTTAGCATGCGCTAAAATGCCATACACACTAGCCAGTACCACTTCCTTTTAAGCAGGCGGTAATTTTTCGGCTAGCAGGCGCTAATCTTGTGTGTGTGCTAAAAACGCTAGAGCACCTTTGTAAAAGGAGCTCCTAGTCAGCTACAGCTGCAACTTCAGCACCCCGAGTTTGTGAGGTCAAAACCCAGTGTTGCTCCTTAAACACGAGGCGGGCTGAAATCTCGATTACCGTATTTTCACATAGATAACGCGCACCCGTGTAAAACGCGCACACGGGTATAGCGCGCAAAAAACACATATTTATGTACATAAATTTTTATATACCGCGCACACCCGTATACCGCACATGCTGCCTGACTCTCCTTTCGCCCGCCCCGACTCTCCTCTGGAGACCCCGACTCTGTTTTCACCCGCCCCGACTCTCCTTTCCTCCTTGAAGTCCTGTCCCTACCCTGAAAGCCTGATGCCCCCCCCCGACGTCCGATTCACCCCCCCCCGCAGGACCGCTCGCACCCCCACCCCGAAGGACTGCTCGCACGCACCCGCACCCCCACCCTGAAGGACCGCTCGCACCCCCACCCCGAAGGAGCGCTCGCACTCCCACCCCGAAGGACCGCTCGCACCCCTACCCGAAGAACTGCTCGCACCCCCACAGCCTCCCCCCCCTCCCCCATGGAGAAGCAGTCTACCTTGTTTCCAGATGCCAGCGAGCCCAGCTGTTTTCTCTGCCGGCGGTCCCGCCCCTTCTCTGAGCCCTGCTGCGCTGCTTTTTCTTCCGGCGGTCCCACCCTTTCTCTGACATCAGAGAAAGGGCGGGACCACCTGAAGAGGAAGCAGCGCAGCACAGGGCTCTGAGAAGGGGCAGGACCACCGGCAGAGGAAGCAGCTGGGCTGGCATCCGGAAACAAAGTAGACAGCTTCTCCATGGGGGAAGGGGGGAGGCTGTGGGGGTGCGAGCGGTCCTTTGGGTGGGGGTTCAAGCGGTCCTTCGGGGTGGGAGTGCGAGCGCTTCTTCCGGGTGATGAATCGGGCGTCGGGGGGGGAAACTATGTAAAAAAATTTTTGTACAACGCGCTCACGCGTATAACGCGCAAGGGTATGCACGGTTTGTAAAAACCACATATAACGCGCGCGTTATATGCGAGAAAATACGGTACTGCTCCCCAATTATGGAACTGTTTACCGATCTACCTCCAAGAGGAAACTACCGGTATATTAGAGAAATTCAAAAGTTCTCTTATATAGATGCTTTTGAAAAATAATGAGTTTATCCCTTAAGACCTTCGCTTCTTTTTACATCCATTGCTCGGATACATTTAGTTAAAACCCATTTCTTTAGGCAGTTCTTAATTCCCTCCTTAATGTTTTTCCCTTTCTATGTGCATTGCTTGATAAATTGTAGTTCTACCTTTTTTTCCTCACCCTCAAGTATGTCTAGGTGTGTATCTGTTTTCAATGTATATTTTATATTGTAAATCGCTTTGAATTTTTTTTTATTTAAGCGTTTAATCAAATTTTAAGTAAAACTTGAAACTTGTGACCCTAGGCAAGACACTCAATCCTTCATTGCCCCAGGTACAAAATATATGCAAACCACTTTTACTGTGCAACCACACAAAAAAAAACCAAACAGTATCCAAGTCCCATTCCCATTCCAAATCTAGTTGCCTAGTTTTTATATTTAGCCATTCAAAACTGAGCATTGTGGGAGGTGTGGCTGCATCCTCTTCAAGCAGCTGTGAACCTTTGTCATTTTATTCTTTTGGAACTTAACATTGAAGCTAATTTCATCATGCCTCGCCTACATTTTCATAGCTTCAGCCCTGAAGTCCTGTTGTTAGGGTACAGCAGGGATTCTCAATACAGTCCTTGGGATTATTGAGCCCATCTGGTTTTTCAGATATCCATAATGAATATGCATGAGATTGATTTCCATACAGTAAAGGCAGTGCATACAAATTTCATGTGGTTTCCTGAAGACCTGACTGGCTGGGTTTGTCCCAAGGGCTTAGTTGAGAACCCTTGGAGTACGGTATTTTCTGGCATGATCACCTGATGATAAGAGCTGTTTATTATCCTTGGGATATGTGTCCTTGAAAAAGTGTAATGCCTAAGCCTTCAAACCAGGTTCAATTTCTTTAGGATGTGTCTTAGTATAATATAAAGACACATAGAGGGACATAATAAAAAATGTGCCTAAGTCTGAGATTGGACGTTTTGTGCACAATGTCCACAAACCCAGCAGGAAAAATGTCCATCTTCTAAGCTGCCAAACGTCTATCTTTTATTTTTGCCCATTTTCAAAAATAAAAATAAAAAGCAAGTTTTGTAGTCGTACCCACCAACTACTTTGTGGTTTCGGGGGGATTCCTGATGGTTTAGCTGATGGAGATTTCCCCTGCCAGGATCAGCTGAGCCACTAAGCCCTATACCCCTTTCCCCTGACATCCCCCGATATCCCATATCTGCCCCTTCTCATCCCAACATCCCCCATTTCCCTCTTACATCCTGACCTTCCCTTGATATCAAGTACCTCCCCCGACATCTCCGCCCCCCCTCCACATTCTTGGGCCCCCCTCCCAAATTCCTAGAACCTCCCCGTACCATTGGAAGAACAAATGGCAGGAGGGAAGCTCACTCCCTCCTGCCTACAGGGCTGTGTGCTGCAATGATGGGGCTGCATTGGGAGGGACCAAAGGCCCTGATTGGCTCATAATGGAATTGGGAGGGGGACGATGCAATGGAAGGGGGAAGCCCCATCATTGCAGCATGTGGCCCTTTAGGCAGGAGGAGTATGGGATATCAGGGGGATGTGAGGATGTGAAGGGGGATGTCAGGATGTGAGAGGGAGGTACAGGATATCAGGGGGATGTTGGGATGTGAGGGAAGATGTGTGGTTAATCAGGGTGATGTCAGGGGGAGGGGTGTAGGGCTCTGTGGCTCAGCTAATCCTGGCAGGGGGAATCCCTATCAATTGAGCCACCAAAATCTCCTTCCCCACCCCCAGAAACTGGCTCAGCTGATGGGGATTCCTTCTGCTGCGATCAGCTAATGGGAAGCTTACGGGTTTTGGGGTTTGTTTGTTTGTGTTTTAGCTCTTTGGGTGGTGGGAGGGGATCATGACCACTAGGGAAGTAAGGGGGGTGGGGGTCATGCCTTAAATCCTCCAGAGGTCTTCTTCTCCATTTGGGCATCTTTATGGAACTTAGACGCAATTCAAACAGGTCTAACTGTTGGCGTCTAAGTTCCTTCTAGGAAAGTTTTGATTATGGATGGGATACGTCTAGTTTGAAGCCCGCCCGATTCCTGCCCATAACATACCTCCGAACACGCCCCTTTGCTCTATGGACACACAGCAGCTTAGAAGTGTTGCTGCACATCCAGAAAGTTGTTTTTGATAATTATCAGCACTTAGACATCCAAGTGCTGACTATAGTTTTAAACTTTTGATTATGAGCCCCACAGGCGCCAACAGGTCCCTATAAAAAAGCTAAAATAGGCACCTTCCTGAGCTATTAATGTAGGCATCCTGTTATATTATCCTCTTATCTGCCCGTTCTCTGCACCATTCTGTATTAGCTGTCAATGTGGAAATTCCCATGTGTTAATTCTTAGTTCAGGCGTGAATTTCTGAGTTAACCACCTCGTTATGTGATAACAAGGCCAGGGAGCTGTTGGGTAAAGAAAGGGAGTTGGTGCCAGCTATCTTTATACAGTAAAAAAAAGAAAAGGATGTTAAATTTTGGAACTAATTTTGAAAGAATAGACTGGAATCTGAAGGGATTAGCACAGTAACACAGTAAGTGATGGCAGATAAAGAGATGCATGGTCCCTGCAGTTTGCCACTCTGTCAGGTTATAGTCATTCATGCTTTTTTCCAAAATATTTAGCGAACTAATTTAAATCATCCATAGGTTATGTTATTTTTAATCTTTTGTTCAACGCATTGAACTTACGGTTATGCGGTTTATAAGTATGATGTTATGCTATGTAAACCACATATACAGAAGGAAGTTAAATATGATGCAGTCTTGGGACAATATTTTATTACCAAAAGTATTGCTCGCAGTCTTTAACTTATTAAACTCAACATTAAAATGTCATCCCCTTCCCCTTAAGAGACACAGCACCCTCATTCATAGCATATGATAACAAAGCGGCATACAATATGCACACTTGATCTTCATCTGTCTTTTGACATTTGTAAGACACAGACCATAGAAGTCTGTCATCACCTCAGGTTGCAGGTTTCATTTATTTGATACACCACTATCTCACCTACAAGTAAATAAAGCAGTTTACACTAAAATAGTTAAAAATCTAAATAAAATAGAAAAGATACAAGCACAATTTATTGACAAAAAAAGAACAGACAGTCCTGTAAACAATCAAAATATTCTTTCCTTGGGTGTTTTCACAAAGAAGGTTGAGTGCCAGAAATAAATGTCATTGGAACATTGAAGGTGAAAAAGACAGACAACTTACAAAAAAATAAAAAAAAAATATCTAAGTTACGCTGAGTCAACAATGGGCAATGTATGGATTAGGATGGTTGAAGACAAACTTCCATGAGTTGAAGAGGAAAAAGTAGCAGGAAAAATCAATATAAAACAGTCCTAAGAACATAAGAATTGCCAGAGCTTAAATATTTTTTAAGCAAAAAGCATTTTCTCCTATTGATGTGTTTTCTAATTTTTGTACTTCTTGGAAGAATAACAATTGATTTGCATTTACCTGTTCTGTTCCATTCAACCAGTGACTTAGTAAGGGAGAGAGGGGGACCGCCCAGGAGTCTTCTTGGTGGGGGCACGACACTCTCCCCCCCCATGCTCGTACCTTCCTTTCCCCACTTCCGTACCTCTTTAAAATATTTGCCAATATGAGCAGGTACTCTAGCCTGTTTGCACCAAACTGGCTCCCTCTGATATCACTTCCGGGTCATGGGGTCAGAAAGTGTTGTCCAAGGGAAAGCCAGCATGAGCAGCAGGCCAGAGAAGCTGCTCACGCTGACGGAGATGGGAAGGGAGGGCATGAGTGTGGCATGGGGGCATGGAAGGAACAGGGGGGTAGAAAGGAGGGGGTGGTTGGCAAGGAAGGTGCGGGGGGATGGATAGGAGGGCACACAGGGGCGTCACCACCCCGGAGGACTCCTACCCTTGCCATGCCACTGCATTCAAAGAAACAAGCTGTGAGAAATGTTCTCCATTTTTCACATGAAATAAGTGTTATTTTTGAATCTTTGATGCCCTCCGCATGAGTGTTTTCTACATACTATCTTTGGTTCCCTGAGGCAGGAACGAAACGTGCACGTCGGAACCTGCAAGCTAAAAGATAAGTTTGCTGAGTTCTTTCAAATAACCAGATGTACACTTTTGTAAAAGAATTTTTTACCCATTAAGGGCTTTTTACAGTTTACATCTTAAAAAGACACGATATAGCCTGCTGTCTACCTTTTCACATGCGATGATTGGGTGGTGAGGTGGTTCTTTCTGGGGGTTTCCCCAGTTACCCCTCCATGATTCTGAGCATAAAAATTTTTGTGGACTTAATTATATCATCTCCATTACATAATTTATAAGCATTATCTAGAGTGTTTTTTTTTGTGTTGCAATACTTTTCTTTATCACTCTTATTGCTGAATTGTTTTACATTTGCCCCGTTTCTTATATTTGACTGCATTCAACTCAGCATTTTGTAGATGTTTCATATACACCATTAACAGTCTGTTCTCCAACTTTTTTAACTTTTCCTCACATTAGAGTCTTCCCCCATAGTGTAGCCATGGGGCGGGCCTGAGTCCCCTCACCTTTGAATCGGGCTGCCTCTGCTTTCATGCATCATCTCCTACCTGAGTCGAGCCTGCAACAGCACCTAATTCAGCAGATGTGCTTCCGCCGCTAATGCCTGCTCTCTCACACATACTCAGTTCCAGTCTAACAGCATGTGTGGGAGAACCATCATTAGTGACTAAACTGCATCTTCTGAATTCAGTGCTGCTTGTTCAGCACAGGCATGACTCAGGTGGGAGTTGTTTTTGGCCAGTAGGGCTTGGCATCACCACCAGCAAAGGTAATATTTTATCGCAGAAGAGGGTGGCTGTGGCTATGGGCGTGGGGGGAGAATAAGTCCAAAAATGGGCTTCTGCCTACGCCCCTGGTCCTTCCATCCCATTAATTATTTTAGTTGCATTTCTTTGTACCTTTTCTAGTTCCATCATATCTTTCTTGAGATATGCTGATTAGAATTACGCATATTATATTATACTCTCATCCTCCATGTCTTGTCTGCTCACAGTCTTTGACTCCTCTCCCTCCTTCTCCACCCAGATACAACATATTGCTAAAATGTGCCACTTCTTCCTTTATAATATTACCAAAATCCAACCCTTCCTCTCTGAGCACACTACCAAAACCTTTAGCAACACCATCATCACTTTGTGCTTAGATTACTGCAACTCGCTGCTCTCAGGTCTTCCGCTCAGCCATCTTTCTCCCCTTCAATCCATCCAGAATTTGGCTGCATAACTCACATTACCCTCCTGCTTGGCTTTCCATCCACTTCACTTACTTCATTGGCATCCCATCTGTTTCTGAATACAATTCAAACTCCTGTTACTGACCTACAAATGCATTCACTCGATTGCCCCTCACTATCTCCCCCTATGTTCCTCCCCACGAGCTCCGCTCAGCTGGTAAGTCCCTCCTGTCCTCTGCCAACTCCAGACTCCATCCCTTCTATCTTGCTGCACCATATGTCTGGAACAAACTGACCGAATCCCTATGGCGGGCTTCGTTTCTGGCAGTATTCAAGTCCAAGTTAAAGCCCACCTCTTCGAGACTGCTTTCAACTCCTAACTCCTCTCACCTTAGGTTCTGCATCCCCAACCCTATATGTCATGTCTGTCTGAATTAGATTGTAAGCGCTTCCGAGCAGGGACCATCTATTAAATGTCAAAAAGTGCAGTGCTGCATATGCCTTTCAGTGCTATAGAAGTGATAAATAGTCGAAGTAAGGTGTAGCCACACAATGGAGAGACACAAAGGCATTATAATATTCTTTTTTTATTTTCTATTCCTTTCCTAATTCCTGGATCCAGAGGGGTTCTCTGTTGGACAGTAGCATAACAACAGTGCAAACAAGTAACAATTGAGTATTATACCATATATATGGAAGAGATTGTCATTAACTCATTTTATGTGTCGGCATTGTCTTCATTGCAATTATTATTTTCAGTGAATAGAAGGAGTTTTTTTTTTTGTTTTTTTTGGAGGGGGAAGACCTTTTGAATTGACATTAAAGGACTATACTAGAGAATGACAAATTTTTCTCCATCCCCGCAGTAACTCAATTTACCTGTCCCGTCCCCACAAGTTTTGTCACTGTCCCTGTCTCTGCCCCATTCTTGTAAGCTCTGCTTTATCGGCACAAGCCTTGAACACTTATAATTTTAAAGTGTTTGAGGCTTGTGCAGATGAGGATGAAGCTTGCAGAAATAGGGCCGGGACAGGAAAAGAACTTGTGGGGATGGGACGGGAAAATGAGTTCCCACAGGAATGGGAAAAATTGTACCCGTGTCATTCTCTAGACTATACACATTTCATGAAGAGGATCATGGATGATCTTGGAGGCTTGATTCTATACATTTCACCTAACAGCATCTAACTCTTAGGCACCAATAAGCACAGTTATCAATCAACTGCTAGACATCATTTATAGAATCATGCCTACTGGCGCCTAACTCGACTTAGGCCTTAGTAAGTAGTAGATGTCCTAGTGTTAAGTGCTGGTATATTAGGCCAGGATTTTCCTACTGCCTACTGCCACCTAACAGATGCCTAAGTCAACCACACCTTTTCTCCGACCCTAATGATGCCTACTTTTCAGGTAGGAATCATTAGGTGCTTGTAGGCACCTTAGCTTAGGCATCACTAGGCGCTGTTACAAGTTACCCACAGAACTCTTATTGATTCATTTATAATTAACTTCAATGGCGTGGTCAATTTTCATGCCAATTAATTAATTTTGAGCTCTGCACTTTTTGCCTAATATTTCTTCCAAAGTCTGTCTCCTTGATGAAGACTACTGACCATTTTGGGAGCTGCCCTCTGGATCTAATCCATCCTGTTTATAGAAGGTGCATTCTCCAGAATTACACACAGTAATCTAAATGAGGTCTCAACAGAGACATATACTAAGGCACCTCCTTTATCCTGCTGGCCATTCACCTCCAAATGTACCAAGGCATCCTTCTGGCTTTTGCCATTGCTTTTTGAACCTAATAACCACGTTAAGATTATCAGATACTATCACACCCAAATTCCATTCTCCATTCATGTACAGAAGTAATTCACCCCTTGTACTATACCTCATCCTTAGGTTTTTGCAGCTCAAATGCAGGAGCCTGCATTTTTTAACATTAAATCTTAGCTGCCAAATTCTAGACCATTCTTGCTTCTATGGCAAACGTCTTCTCAAATTCTATCTTTGCTTTCCTTAACAGTCCTTTGCATTTAACTTGCAAGTGCCTATTCTGCTTTCTATTTCCTTCATTTACATTCTTTTTTCATCTTTTGAAAGATGGTCTTTTGGCTCTAATATCCTTTTTCACCTTTCCTGTTAAATATTTCAGCTGTTGTTTGGTCTTTCTTTGACCTTTACTATATGGAGTACATTTGGTCTGGGCTTCTAAGATGGCATTTTTAAGCAATATCCATGCACTGTTAACTCTAAGCTGAACAGTGGTCCTCCATCTACAGTCCTGCCAGTTTTATTGTCACCTTTTCAATAGTGATATCACCTTTTCAATAGGCAATCTCTGAAGGATTCCAGGGAACCTACTTGTCTCCAGTGATTGAAAACACAATATTGAAACACCATCCCCTACTGTATAGGAGCCAACTTTTGAAAATGATTGAAGTGCTGAACTCATAGTTCACAACAAATTTCTCTTTGCCTAGCAAAGAAAAACAAAAAAGAAAAAAACAAAATGCATCAGGTAGTGAATTACCAGTTTTTATCTAATTGTCAAAAGCAGGGCAGGCAATATGGACAAATCAAAAGCTAGGGTCCTGCCACACTCTCTTCCCCCTCGAAGCTTGGTAGCATCACACTTTCTCTCTCTATTCTGGCCATTCATAGTACTTTTCTCGAACCAGTCCATTTCTTCCATCAGCCCGCCATCTATACCACATTCTTTTTCCTCAATTTTTTTCACTTTCCTCTAATTTCTTTTTCTTTCTTGCTCCTCAGTGTCCTCTTTCCCCTTCCTACTTCCTCTGCACTTTTTAATTTTTTCTCATTCTCCACAGGCATAATTATTTGGGGGCAGGCAGTTTACTAGTTCTCTTCCTGATCCACTCTCTAAATCTTTTTAATTTGTTCTGCTTCTCATTTCTCCTTGACCCTGCCATCTATTTCCCTATACTCCCCAGCATGCTGCAATGCACTTTTCCTTAACCAGTTGCTGTTCGATGCAGATTTAGCTCACCCATCCCTTCACTGATTTCCACTTCTCACTCTCTTCTACAGGTGAAACTTCCTTTCCTTGGTAGGTTTAAATCATCTTCAATTTATGATTCTCTATTGACCACAGACATGGATTACTTCCATGCTCTGCTCTCCCTGTCTGTAGACACATTCCTGTTTTCTGGGGCTGCTTTCCTATCCCTTTTTGCACTCCAGCACTTTCCCTAGTACTCACAGATTCTGTCCAATGGCTGCACTATGTCTTTAGAGTCCACATGAAATTCTTTGCCACACACTCACCATGAGCCTTGAAAGCCTAACAAGGATGAAAGTTTGAAACCTCAGATTACATGTTGAGTAATATTCTAGCAGCCCAGGACATAGAAGCTTGCTTGCACTCATACTATGACAGTAAGTTCTGGGCTGCCTATATGATATTGCTCCAGTGGCCAACAAAGAAACATCCATCTCAGAGAGCCAAGTTGAGACGAGAGTTGGCTGCAGAATTTTACCAAGAGCCAAGAGGGGAGTAAGAATTCAGCCAAAATGCCAGAGAGCTAAACCAAGAAACACACAGAGTTTGTGAGACAATATGTCACCTTCTCCCCATCCCTCTAACTTTGTCAACATAAGAACATAAGAATAGCCTTACTGGGTCAGACCAATGGTCCATCAAGCCCAGTAGCCTGTTCTCACAGTGGCCAATCCAGGTCACTAGTACCTGGCCAAAACCCAAGGAGTAGTAACAGTCCATGCTACTGATCCAGGACAAGCAGTGACTTTCCCCATGTCTTTTTCAATAACAGACTATGGATTTTTCCTCCAGGAAATTGTCCAAACCTTTCTTAAAACCAGCTACACTATTCGCTCTTTCCACCACCTTTGGCAATGCGTTCCAGAGATAAACTATTCTCTGAGTGAAAAAATATTTCCTCCCTAGGTTTTAAAAGTATTTCCCTGTAACTTCATTGAGTGTCCCCTAGTCTTTGTAATTTTTGATGGAGTGGAAAATCTACTTCACTCAGGATTTTGCAGAGTTCAGTCATATCTCCCCCTCAGATGTCTCTTTTCCAGGCTGAAGAGCCCAAACTTTTTAGTCTTTCCTCATATGAGAGGAGTTCCATCCCCTTTATCATCTTAGTCACTATTCTTTGAACCTTTTCTAGTGCCGCTATTTCTTTCTTGAGATAAGGAGACTAGAATTGAACTCAATACTCTAGAGGTTGCACCATGGGGTGATACAGGGGCATTATAACATTCTTAGTCTTGCTAACCATCCCTTTTTTAATAATTCCTAACAACTTGTTTGCTTTTTTGGCTGCCACCACACATTGAGCGGAAGGTTTCATCATATTGTCTACAATGACACCCAGATCTTTTTCTTGGGTGCTAACCCCCAAGGTGGATCCTAGCATCTGCTAACTGTAATTCGGGTTATTCTTCCCAATATGCATTATTTTGCATTTGTCCACATTAAATTTCATCTGTCACTTGGATGCCCAGTCTTCCAATTTCTTAAGGTCTGCCTGCAATTTTTCATAACCTGCATGTGTTTTAACAACTTTGAACAGTTTATTGTCATCTGCAAATTTAATTACCTCAATCGTCCTTCCAATTTCCATATCATTTATGAATAAGTTAAATAGCACCAGTCCCAATACAGATCCCTGCGATACTCCACTCTACTCCATTGAGAAAATTGACCATTGAACCCTACCCTCTGTTTTCTATCTGATAACCACTTCCTAATCCACAACTGAATTTAGCCACTTATCCCATGACACTTTAATTTTTTCAGGAGCCTCTCATGAAGAACTTTGTCAAAAGATTTCTTAAAATCTAGATACACTACATCAACCAGCTCACCTTTATCTTTCCCAACACCCATTCAACAGAACATGGAACAAATAAAGACCGTAATTAATATTTCTAACAGATATTTATCAGAATGTAAACTTAAAGTACTACCTAAAGGCCTTTCATTTGTTCCCATTGTCCCTCTGGATATGTTCCAATTTGAAATGGATTTGGAGCAATTTATAAGATCTTTATCTCTAAAGATCTTCTTTTGGGATAAGGAGGATCATTTAGACCATTCCATTGTGAAGAACAAATTCAATTGGGCTCCCCTGGGAAAACTTGACCCTCTTCTCTCTACTTTTAAGCAGATGGTCTTACAGGATGTTGTGAAAGTACAAAATAGAAAAATTGGGGAGTATAATTTATCCTAAGATGAACATCAGGTGCTACAAAAACTTCAATAGGATAGCTCTATCATTATTTGTAAGGCTGATAAGAGCATAGCTACCATGATCTGAGTAGAGTGGACTATCGAGAAAAGTTTCAGAAACAGCTGGCTTCCGTTGGAGATGGACCCTACCTCAAGTTTGAAACAAACTATATTGGACCTAAGTAAAGAAGGGTTTGATGAAGGATTCCTAACCAAGATGGAATTTCAGTTTTTATACAAGTATTTTTCTTCTGTCCCATGGATGTATCTGTTGCCTAAGATACACAAGAGGTTGTTCAAGCCTCCTGGCCACCCAATTTCTTCCCAGGATTCCATTTTAGAACCATTATCTATCTAAGTGGACTATTATTTAAAACCTTTAGTTCAATCAAGTACATCATTTATCCAAGACTCAAGACACTTTCTGGAATAGCTAAATATGGTTCCAGTACCTTCATTGGTGCTCCTTGCAACCTTGGACATAGTCTTGCTATACTGTATACCTTTTACCCCAAATGAAATATCTAGATATTGTACAACATGTTTTGAATTCTTGGGTCTATCCCACCAATGTCCAACAGAATTTCTGATCTTACTCATTAGATTAGCTTTAACTGAGAACTTTTTTGTCAGTGAAAATCAGTTATATTTACAAATTAAAGGCATAGTGATGGGGGCCACATGTGCTCCCTCAGTTGCTTGTCTTTGTATGAAGGATTTTGAAGCTCAACATATGACGGTGTGTGGATGGACTGATTATTTTGTTGGTTGGAAACGGTACATTGATGATGTGTTCCTAATCTGGGCAGGAACAGAGGATCAATTACAACAATTTTTCCAATGGTGAGTAGAGTTTTGGTTCTACTCTGCTCATGGATGCACTGAAATAATGATAATTGTACAAATATTTTCAATAAAATATTGTTTATTAGAATTTAACATACATCTTGTTTCATAAGGCATTATTTGTACAATGGAGGAACATTACAAGTCAGAGTGTAAATGCAACTTCTCTGACTTAACGCCCTCAAAATTTCATTCTGCTAGGTTCACTTATATATACCTAATACATGACGACATTTTACTGCCTGCATATAATTGGTCAAGAATACTTGATACCATATAAGGCGCTTGCATACATATTGGGGGGTGTCTTTCCCCCTAACACAAGAATTCCTAAAAGTTACATTTTAATACTAGCTTATCTAATAAAGAAAAGGTACAGAAGAAACCAAGAAAAAGTATTACAATATACTTACATAGGAAAAATTATCCGTACACACAGCTTTAAATCATTTCTCCTTAAAAGTCAAACTGCTGCTCCCATGTTACTGAGTCACTTAAGAGCATGCACTGAAAATCCTGTGTCTCAGTGAAAAAGAAGGGGAGTGGCCAATCCACTCCCACAAACCCTATATTTTCCTATATGAATCCTCCAGTACAATTTTTAGAGGTAATTATATTTCAATGTGAACCATTAAATATGAAAATTCCTACATTAATAGTTTACTAAAATTTTATTAATCATATATCTCTCTAGTAAGAAGAAAGGTCCATCTCTATAGCAGCCAGGTCAAAAGCTAAACCTTATCTGCCACAGGTCTCTGAAGACCAGACTAGGCACACATTGAAACAATGGAACTTCATAAAACTAAGCTACAGCCTGGGTTTATCTTCTCTGGTCTTCAACAGAGCTTATATATTAATTCTAGTGACCTGAGAGAAGGCCTACTACTCCTGTTTCCAGTGACCTCAGCACAAAACATATATTTAAATCAATATATTATCTCATATTTGTCTTATCTGGTTTATGTTCTGGCTTATCCAATTGTAATTTTATATAGCCACTCATAAAACCCTCTCCTCTGCTCTTGGATTAAGTCCTTATCTTATCAATCAAACCCTAACTAGTAAATCCAGAGCAATGGGAGGAAAATATAATGGCTATTTTATTTTTCATGCTTGCCCATTCCAACACATATCTGTCCAGTTTTAATAGGCTGCCACGCCCAGGATCAAAAGGGCCACATCAAGTGGTTGAACAATTTGGACCAGTGTATCCAATTTACTTTGAATTATTGAACAACTGAAATTAATTTTTTGGATATCCTGGTGAAACCGAACAATGGTGCTTTTTATACCTCTTTGTATGTGAAACCTACTGATACCAACATTTTGTTGCAATTGTTGCAAGCTGCCACCCAGTGAATTTGAAAAAGAGTTTGTCTTTGGCTCAATTTTTAAGATATGCTCTGACACCAAGGATTTCAAAGATTTTGCTTCGGTATTAATAAATCTGCTTCAGTACTAATAAAAATCTGAAGGGCCAAGGCTATCCAAAAAAGTCCTCAAAACTTCATAGAAGCGGGCCAAGGCATACTACTGGGATTGGCTCTTACAATCCCAATCTCAGACAGGCGGACAGGATATTTACAACGTAATGAGGTTTAATGCACAATACCCGGAAATTTCTGGGATTGTTCATCCCCATTGGAGAATTGTTCAAACCCACCCTTGTTTTTAACAGCAGAAGTTAAGGATTGCTTATTCAAGGGGTAGGAATCTCAGGGAAAATTCTCTCTGAAACCAGAGCATGTGGGTAATCCTACATATACAGGCAACCATTCCTGCTGTGGGTCCTGTCAGATTTGTCTGTTGACCTTGACAGTTGACCTTGACAGTTAATTCTGTGACAAATCCTGTAGACAAGAGGGTTTACCATTTAAAACATGAGACCAATTGTGACAGCGACTTTATTGTTTATGCGATTCAGTGTCTATGTTTAAAATGGTATGTGGGGAAGACCATGCGGAAGCTTAAAGTGAGAATATCTGAACGTAAGTCTTGTTTAAAGTTGAAACGGTGCAAGGCTCTGATTGTAAAACATTGTTTGGAGTCAGGACATAGTTTTACCCAACTACAGTGTTTTGCATTTGATAAGGTCCAGGAATCTATAAGGGGTGGAGATATGGGAAAAAGATTATTACAGTTAGAACAACGCTGGATATACCGGTTGAAGAGCTTGTATCCTCGAGGTTTGAATGCTAATATCAATTGAAAAATATTTTTTCTGATCTTGAGAGGTGATATACAATTCAAATCATCTAAGAAGGTTTTCTTTATTTATTGAGCTTGTTTTCCTTTGATTAATCATTTTCGGCTTATTAGGGGGCTGGTCAGTGTCGTTTTTGAGTCCCTATTGTTTGTCGTGTCTATTTTTGCCTGTCTTGTACTAATAAAGTTAATTGGAGACAAAAAGAGGGAGGTTTCGACATTACGTTTAAGGTGTAGCATCAGGGAATAAAAACGCTTTGGCACCTTTTTTAAGTTGATTGCTTTGTGCTGTTCCGCTGAGGGGATGGTAAATTCCTCCTTGTCAACGTTTTCTTCTTCGAATTCATGAGAATTTTGGCCCGACTTTGTAAATAAGTCAGTGGCTGTATTTAACTTACCAGAGCCCGCTGAGGGAATTCGGGTATGCTAAAATTAAATGTCGGTTTGCTGTTCCTGGGTTCTGGGTGGCTGGGGATATGGTAAAGATCAGTGATAAAGTTTAGGATACATTCCTCTTTCAAATTTTCATTGGTTTTGTGTTAATGTTAGGTTTGGGGGTAGTAGTAGGCAGTTGCTGTTTTGTCATGTGACAGAGCTTGTTGAAGCTCGTTTTCCTCTTTTTTGCAGAAAGTCTTGGTATTTAAATGTGAAATGTGGTTTTGCTCCTGAAGAAGCTGTTTCTATACAGTGAAACGGAGAAGCTCCATAGAGTGTTGAATGTTTATCACTGTACTAACTGAATTACTATATTAGTTGAAGCACCTTCCTAGTTTGGAGTTTCCTGGATCAACATTAAGGGCTCCTTTTACAAAGGTGTGCGCCCTAGCCGAAAATCTACCGCCTGCTCAAAAGGAGGCGGTAGCGGCTAGCGCGTGGGGCAATTTAGCATGCGCTATTCCGCGCGTTAAGGCTCTAGCACGGCTTTGTAAAAGGAGCCCTAAAGCTAAGTGAGAGGTTTTTTTAAAAAATGTGATTTCATATGAATTGGAATTTCTGCCACATTAATGCATTGACTTTGTGTATGTGTGGAAACACTAGCAGAAGCAAGAGGTCGCTTGATGCATTACATAATCACATTTAGAAATAGAGAATAAGAAAAATGAAAAAGATTTAAAAGGAATAATAAACAGAAAAAGAGAAAATAATAGGGCATAAGAAAATGAAGTAGTCCTTGTAGTACTTGCAGAGGGTTTTTTTTCTGACTAATGATGGCTCTACACAAGTGAGCAGTACATGAAGGCTATTATGCTTTTTAAAGTGTTGTCTCTCTGAGCTCTTGAAATCTTTTCCTACTCTAATAATCCTCAATTATTATTCATATTGTTAAATTTAATTGTTATATTTGGAGTGTTACCCTTAAACAGTTGCATTTTTTGAGCTTGAAAGTTATACACTTCCCTCTCCCTATTTGCGGTTTCGTTGTTCACGGTTTTGATTATTCAAGGTTTTTTCCCCAGCCCCCCTCCCCCCCCCCGGAGAGACACTCATTGGCAGCCCGCATAAAAAAACAGCCCTGGGACTTGGATCGGGGCAAGGAGGGAGGCGGAGGGGGGCCATCGGAGGCGGAGGGAGGCCATCGGAGGCAGAGGGGGGCCATTGGAAGCAGAGGGGGGCCATCGGAAGCAGAGGGGGCCATCGAAGGCAGAGGGGGGCCATCAGAGGCAGAGGCAGAGGAGGCGAGCAGCTACCCCAGCAGCACGGACCTTACCTGGTGGTCTAATGGTGACGCGGGGCAGGAGTGATCTTCCTACACTCCTGCCCCGTGCAGAGCCGTGCTGTGAGTTCCTGTGGTCTCACAAGACTACAACAGGGAGCCCAAAAGTTATTCGTGAATTTTCCCTATTCACGGGCTGGCTCTGCCCCTAACCCCCGCGAATAGGGAGGGAGAAGTGTAAGCCAATATTATCTGTTCCCAGCTTCAATCAGCATTTATTTTATATTTTTAAGGTAAAAAAAGAGGACACAGCGTCTTACCCCGCTCCTCACCTAGGCAGTTGCCTGTTGTGTGCAGTCAAGATTGTAGCAAGCTATAATTGCATTCCATGTGACCTATCCTCCATGGCACCCCCATCCTTTCTTGTGTTACACCCATGATATATCAGACTTTCAGTTCTGAGTCTATAACATACTGAATGGTGTGGACCAACCCTTGAGTTGATAACCATGTGGAAACAACATTAAACAGTTGTTAACAGATCCAAAGCATCAGGGACAATTGAAAACACCAACCAAACACTAAAATAGCAGGCTCTGTGGGCTTTATTTCAAAGCCTAGTCAGGGAAACTAGCTTTCTTTCCTGACCATAGTCAGGTTCAATACCTCTCCCTCCAAAAACATTCAGCAAATGGTCACACATAGCAAATAGCCCCAGGGGTCTCAGTAACACATGCAGAGCACAAGTTACAGATTGTCAAACCCGCCCTCACCCCCCCCCCCAAAAAAAAAAAATCCTCTACATATCTTAAATTTATAACATCCATTCCATTTGGAGTTTATTTCTTGAGGACCTGGCAGCCAATCCATAGACTTATCATTATCTCTTTCCCAGGGAACATTGAATTGGGAGGAACTTCCTGATACATCCTCCTTTTGGTTGCCCCTAATCTTAGGACAGAGAGCATTCTTTTATTTTGTCCCAACTTCAGGCTAACTTAGGCTGCAGAACAGCAGTCCCTCCCGGATCCCGACTGGCCTCTTCAATCTTTCACCCTCTCCTTGGGCCTTGGTGGCTGCCAGGTACATGCAATGCATAAGATCGGAGGAGAAAGGAGGGTCTTTTTGGTTGCTGCACAGCCCGAACCAGAAGATAAGGCGACTGGTGTGACCTGAGCTGATCTCTATTGATGCATGCTGTGCATATTCGACAACCGTCGGCTCTGTCTGCCACAGCATTGGGTCTGGAACTCCGAGTCCAGCCGTCAGTGGAATCCTTTTTAAATACCCTCTCCTCTATATGAAAAAAATATTTTTAGTAATAATCCACAAGTCACACCTAGGAAATGACAGCATCTTAATCTTTATTGTTAGTACTAGAACGTCAGTGCACCCATTGTACAACGGAACAAGCCAGATTAGGATAGATCGATTATTCTTTATTGCTGAAGCCATAATATGTGGAACACTATTACATGTTAAACCCCCTATGGATCATTATAAATGCCAGCTTTTCTTAATTATGACGGGAATAGCCGTGCAGATGATAACACGCAATTGGAAGAACTATGATCGACTTAACTTTCCTTTCTGGTGGGCGAACTTATGCTCCAACTACAAATATGAAAAAATGAATGTTGAAATCTTGGGGCATAGTAATGTATTTAACTTGGTGTGGGGCCCTTTGGCATCTTTTATTGCTTCTATATAGTTATCATTTCTCTTTAATTTTTGTCTGATTTCCTTACATATCCAGGGTGGGGATGTATTACTACTTTAAATAAGAGTGGGTTATTGGAAGGATAATTGCATTTATATTATTGATTAAGTAAAGGGGGTGGGGGAAAAAGATTACTTTCGAATATTTGTAAGTTCAAAGTGCTTTTCTTGATTTGTTATACGTTCAGATTTATATGTATTGCACTGTTACTACTTGAAATTCAATAAAGATTTATTAAAAAAAAAAAAAAAAGAAAGAAAGGATAGATCAATTCTGCACAGTCAATTCTAACAGAAAAGCATGTCTTTTGTTTTGCACGCACAGAACACAGATACACTCTCACCCGGTATAGAATAAGTAACTGCAAACGAAAAATAAAATATGTAGACAACAGTGAAACTTCATCCTAAGAAGTCAGAATATGCATAGAATGCAGCCCCACATAAACAGTGATGCATGTCCTCTAGTACTGTGTAAAATATAAAAACAGAAGATGTAAATTTCAAAGACTGCAAATTCTAATCACCACATAGAAAAAAAAAATGGAAAATAAGATATCATGTTATTTGATATTTTCTATTAGCTTTCAGAGACCAAAACCTCCTTCACGGTATCCTTTCCTGATCTGAAGAAGGAGTTTTCGTCAAAATGTATTAAAATTAGTCTATTAAAAAGATCACATTATTTCTATTTTCAAATTATAAACATTTATTAACACCACTATTAAAAAAAAACTTTTAGCTACCTTGGTTGTCTCTGGGTTTCTGCTTTCCTCATCTTCTCTTTGCTCTCTCATTCTTTCCAATGTCTGTCCTCTTTCTGTGCCCCTTCCATATGGCTTGCCCTCTTTCTCTCCATTTCATCCAGCCTGAGCCCCCATCTCTGCTTGATCCATCATTTCTCCTAGGACAAGCAGGATGAGTCAGCCACATATGGGTGTTGTCCCAACAGCTCCCAATTTACGGATAAGCTCTCCAATAGCTCAGAGAGATTTTTTTTTTCTCTCTCTCTGAGCACGTGCAGTGCCCGGGCACCACTGGGCATGCCCGAGCCCTACCCATTTCCCCCCTGCTTCCCCCTAATCCCCAGTCCTTAGTTTCCGCCCGTTCCCATCGGTCGGATTTTTCCACAGCTCTCCATTTTTCTACAATCAAAACTTGTTCTACTTACCATCTTGAAGATGCCAGAAACATCAAAGAAATGTCCGGGCTGCAGGAAAAGGATGAGCACACTGAACCCTCACGAACTGTGCATTCGCTGCTTGGGCACAGCGCACGAGGAACAGTGTTGCATGCACTGCGTCCGTCTGTCTCCACAGGCACGCAAGCTAAGGAAGTGAGGCCCGAGAAACTTCCTCCAGCAGCCATCCTCATCGGAGCATAGCAGCGGGGGATCCACAGAGGAATCCGGTGAGGAGCCTCCCGGACGTCCTGGCTCAGTCAACCCCCCCGACTGCAACTTGCCGGTCGATAAATCTCTCCCGGAGGTCCTGCATGCTGTCGCTAGCCGCCAGCCCCTGCAGGAAGCCGATCGGGGTTCGCCCTCCGACCCCCCCTCCCGAAGTCATCGGGAGCACCATCGGCCTCTGCCCAAGCAGGCACATCGCTGGGGGCGCCTCCCGGTCTCGCACTTACCCCCACGTGTGGACCGGAAGAGAAGCCATCTCCCTGCTCCTCCACAGCCCGATCCAGCATGAAGCCACGCCCCCCAGCAACGAGGGAGCAGCAAATGGAAAGGGAGCCCGGGGAGAAACCAGCCTGCAGGCAGCCACGCCTCCCACCAATGGAGGAGCAGCCAGCTACCGGCCTAACATGCCCCCTAGCAATGGAGGAGCCAATCCCCGATCGGCCATGTCTCCAAGCAGCAGAAGATCACCGCCCAGGTCCGCCCCTCCTGCACAACCAGCCAACCAGCAGCCAGACCCGCCTCCCCGAAGAGAGAACTCGTCAGGGAACCCCTCCTGACATCAGCAGGCAGGGAGATTGCAGGGGCACGCCTCCCCAATCAACTCAGGATGCCGGCTCAGCTACAAGCAGCCTGAGAACGGGGCACAACGAGGCACGCTGCAGGGAAAGGAATCGACACTCCCCCCACCAGCACACTCGGCATTGGGATGCTTCCTGATCTCCCCAGGGGGAGTCCTATCGCCGTCACCACCACCAGCGCAGCCGCAGCAGGGGTGACAGAAGGCACAATCACCACTCCCCTGCAGGACACAGATCCAGAGGGAGAGGCAGCAGGCGACCATACAGCACACCATCTCCCTCCAGCCCTTCTGCATCCTCACCACCGACCAAGCGACGCAAGGACTGCACGGAGGGAATGCCCCACCTGGAGCGTCAGATGACCGGCCAGGGGGTTGAGCGTCAGACGACCGGCCAGGGGGTTGACCATCAACAACTGGTCCAACTTCTGACCCAGCTTCTCGCTCAGCAGGGGACCCCCCAGACACCGCAGCAGCCCAGCACCCAGATGAGCAGCGCCTAAGCTCTACAAGTTAACAGAGCCGATGACATCGACATGGGGGACGAATTCGACGCAGCTTCTTGAGGCCTACAACTCGGACCGATCCCCTGCGCCATCGCAAACACAGACGACAGCGAAGCCCCCGGCACAAGCACCGGAGGACCTAGCCTATCCCAAGTTTATCCAGAAACTCGCTGCCCTCCTTGGGATCCATGTGGGGGGACCACCAGAACCCATGCCAGAGGATGACGGCCTCCTGCAATCACTGGACTATCCCAAACAGCCAGTAGCGATCCCAGTTCATACGAACCTCCTTGACTGCAGAGACAAGATTTGGTGGACCCCCTCCTCAGGGCCTCCCACATCTAAGAAACTGAGCGCGAAGTACCAGGTCCTCCCGGTCCCAGGATACCAGGTCCTCCCGGTCCCGGTACCAGGTCCTCCCGGTCCTCCAGGTCCCAGCTGCCACACAACTCCATCGTGGTAGCCTCAGCGCTCAAGAGACACAAGACGGCGCGATCGGCCTCTAACGGTCCGCCTGTGAAGGACCTGAAAACCCTAGATTCCATGGGGAGAAAGACCCTCGAGGGCGCGAAGCTTAACGCACGAATCGCCGCACACCAGTTCCAGATGATGCTGTACCAGGAGGCCATACAAAAAAAGATAAAACAAGCTCTACAGCTCGCCTCCCAGCCGGTACAGGACTCTCTCTCATCCCTCCTCCATGACCAAGGGGAATGCAACAAGCACCTCTTCAAGGCAGTTTTTGACGTCTTCGAGACATCCAGCCGCATCGGGGGAACGGCTATCCTAGCACGGCGCTTGGCCTGGATCCGTGCATCGGCGCTACGCGAGGACCTCCACGAGCCCCTGGCGGATGCCCCATGCACAGGAGAACACCTGTTTGGCGACAAGGTCAAAGAGACAGTCGACAGCATTAAAAACGACTGCACCACCCTTCAAACCCTCGCTTCTGACGGCCTAGAACGTTGGGCCCCTCCATGAAGACAGCAAAGGAATCGCAAGCCCTTCACTGCCAACAGACGCCACTCCGCAGCACTACGCTGGCAACAGTCTGGGAACCTACTCTCCCAGCCATATAGAAACTCCTACGTGGACAAGCGTCGCCCAAGGGACAGGGGCAATCAAAGGCAGACTGCCCTCCCAAAGCAAAAGCAGAATCTTTGACTACCCCCCGAACCAGCAGGGGCCAGTGGGGGGCAGGATCAGATTGTTTGTGAGTGCCTGGTCCAGAATCACCACCGACCAGTGGGTCCTCAACATCATCAAACAGGGATACCGCATACAGTTCGACTCCTGCCCTCCAGAAAAACCACCGCAGCGGGCGGGGCACCCAACTTCAGACGAGCCTGTTCTCCTGCGACTAGCAGAGGACCTGCTTCGGGCAGATGCAATAGAGGCGGTGCCACCAGAGGAGATCAACATGGGGTTTTACTCCAGGTATTTTCTCGTGCCAAAGAAGGACAAGGGCAAACGCCCAATCCTGGACCTCCGTCATCTCAACAAGTGCATACACAAAGAACGCTTCCGGATGCACTCCCTGGGCACAGTCCTGCCCCTGATACAGCCCAACAACTGGCTAGCCTCGCTGGACCTACAGGACGCCTACACTCATGTGCCTATCCATCCAGCTCACAGGAAGTATCTTCGCTTCAAGATCAAAGAGAGACACTTCCAGTACAAAGCCCTACCCTTTGGACTCTCGACAGCCCCAAGAGTGTTCACAAAGTGCGTGGCCGTGGCAGCGGCACATCTTCGCCTGCAGGGAATATGCGTCCTTCCCTATCTCGACGACTGGCTGATAGTGGCCCGCTCACCAGGGGAGGTCCATGCAGCCCTGACAACCACCATAACCCTCCTCCAAGAACTGGGGTTCCTCATCAACTACAAAAAATCCCACCTGATACCCACCCAGAGGATATCATTCATCGGGGCAGTCATCGATACCACACAGACCAAGGCCTTTCTACCGGACGGCCGGATCGACACCTTGACATCCCTGGCCCAGTGCATCTCTGCCAGCAGCTCATCATTAGCACGCTCCTTTCTGCGTCTCCTGGGCCACATGGCGGCCGCAGTCTTTGTTGTCCAACACACCAAACTACACATGAGACCCCTGCAATGGCACCTCAGATGTCACTGGAACCAGCATACCCAACCACTGACCACCAAGATTCCCATTCGCCGACCCATACACAAGACGCTGCAGTGGTGGATGTCCAGAGAAAATTTAGCGAAGGGGAAACCATTCACACCACCACCCCACCAGCTGGTGGTCACCAAGGGTGCCTCCAAACATGGATGGGGGGCACACCTTCTCCATCTTCGCACAGGAGACACATGGTCTGCCCAGGTGTCCTCACTCCATATCAACCTACTGGAGCTCAGGGCCATAGGGAATGCCCTCGAAACCTTCAATCAATGGGTGACAGGCAGGACAGTCCTCATCCAAACAGACAACCAGGTGGCTATGTACTATATCAACAAGCAGGGGGGCACAGGGTCAGCCTCGCTCTGCAAGGAAGCCTGCCGCATTTGGGAGTTCGCCATCGCCATTCAGTGCCCCATCCAGGCAACCTACCTCCCGGGGGAGCAGAACGACCTGGCCGACAGTCTCAGCCGCCAGCTGGACCCCTACGAGTGGTCTCTCAACCCAGCGGTGACGAAGAAGATCTTCAGCACCTGGGGCACACCGAGCATTGACCTGTTTGCGACAGAACTGAACACAAAATGCACGATCTTTTGCTCAAAGAGACCGACCCAGCGCCGTCTCAGTCCCGACGGCCTGTCCCTGAGTTGGAACCACGGACTCTTATACGCCTATCCACCAACATCTCTTATACCCAAAGTCCTACAGAAGATCCTCCAGGACAGAGCAACGGTGATCATGATTGCCCCGTTCTGGCCCCGGCAACCATGGTTCCCGTTCCTGCAACGGATAGCGGTTCACCCACCTCTCCGCCTCCCGATCAGCGCAGATCTCATAACACAACACGGGAGCACCACCCTCCATCACAACCTGCGCTCCCTAGCCCTGACCGCATGGATGTTGAGAGGATGAACCTACCACAAGACGTGGAGCACATTCTCATGGCAGCCAGAAAACCTTCAACCCGAAAATGCTATGGATTGAAATGGAGAAGGTTCTGCCACTGGTGCAAGAACACACAGCGAGACCCTTACAACTGCCCCATACCGGACATCCTGCAGTACCTACTAAGCCTATCTCAGATGGGCCTAAAACCTACTTCCATCAAGGTCCACCTAAGCGTGATCACGGCGTACCACGCTGGCTTGGACAACTCACCGGTGTCGGGACACCCGGTATTCGCAAGATTCATGAAGGGACTGTCCAATCTGCACCCACCGGTCAGACCACCACCGCCCGGATGGGACCTGAACTTGGTGCTGCATCAGCTCACCCTCGATCCCTTCGAACCCTTGGGGGAGGCAGACCCCAGATTCCTGGCTTGGAAAACCCTCTTCCTGACCGCCATTGCATCGGCCAGACGTATCAGCGAGATCCAGGCCCTGGTCCATCACCCCCCCCTACACACTGCTCCATGAGGACAGGGTGGTGCTCAGAACCCACCCCCGATTCTTGCCGAAGGTGGCGTCAGCGTTCCACATCAACCAGTCTATCATCCTCCCCGCACTCTACATTCACCCACAGGGGGGCTCGCAGCCACTACAGCGACACCCCTTGGACTGTGTACGGACCCTGACCACCTAGATTAACAGGACACAACAGACCAGACAAGCCTCACAACTGTTCGTCTCCTACGACCATAACAGGCCAGGACGGCCGGTCACCAAACGCACACTCTCGCGCTGGATATCCCAGTGCATCTCTTTCACCTACAGAAGAGCGCAGCGTGAACCGCCAGTGGGAGCCCACACCCACCAGCTCAGAGCCGTAGCCACCACTCTGGCTCATCTACACCATACACCAATAGAGGACATCTGCAATGCAGCCACTTGGTCCTCCTTGCACACCTTTATCAAGCACTACTGCCTCGACATAGCATTCCACGCCCCGAATGCATTCGGCCAAACAGTCTTGCAAGCGGCCCTCCCCTCCCGGGAGGGACACCAACCACTACCACTGCCTTGACAAGCACTGATCAAGTAGGGGGGCACAGATACTGATTAAGTGCCAGCCAGTACTACATGTCTAGACTAGAGGTTCAATATGCAAGTACTAATTGTTGCACGCAATTACGAATTGTTACCGTTTACATGCTATTACGAATTGTTACTGTTGACCAGTTACTTTTTCTCACTGTTCCTTGACGGTTATTGACCAGTTGCACTGTTCAGCGAGTATTATTGCCCAGTTAACACAGCACTTTATTAAAGAAACCTGTTTGCACAACTGAGCCTGCTTTGCCTGATTACCCTGCCCGGCTCGGCCTCCACAGCCAGGCGAGGGATGTACAGAGCGCTAAATCGCAGGTCCATTCGGTATATCCCTCGGCTAGGGAGTCACCCATATGTGGCTGACTCATCCTGCTTGTCCTAGGAGAAAGTGTAGTTACTTACCTGTAACGTAGGTTCTCCGTGGACAGCAGGATAGTCAGCCACACAACCCACCCGCCTCCCCATATGGCCGACCCGGCCACAGCTAGGAACATCCTGGGGATTAGGGGGAAGCAGGGGGGAAATGGGTAGGGCTCGGGCATGCCCAGTGGTGCCCGGGCACTGCACGTGCTCAGAGAAAAAAAAAAAAAAAATCTCTCTGAGCTTTTGGAGAGCTTATCCGTAAATTGGGAGCTGTTGGGACAACACCCATATGTGGCTGACTATCCTGCTGTCCACGGAGAACCTACGTTACAGGTAAGTAACTACACTTTTCCTTGTGTGTCTGTCAGAGTTATCATTCCACCTCTTTACCAGTATCACCCTTCTGTGTGCCCATCTCATCAATGTCCCTATCTCACCTTTTTTCCAGGAATCCCTGTCCTTATCTTTCCCCCATATTCACCATCTGCATCTTTATCCCCCCCCCTTTCTCAGCATTGCTTCTCTGTGTCTTTATTTCACTTCCCTTTTTTTTTAGCACTACCCCCTTTCAGCATTGCTCCTTCTCTGTGTCCTATCTCTTCTCCCCCTTTTCAGCACTGCCCCATCTGTATCCCCATCAACCCTCTATTTCAGTATTATCCCCCCCTGTGTGCCAATCTAGCCTCTTTCAGCATTGCTTCCCTCTGTAAACCCATTGACCTCCCTTTCTGCATTGCTCCATGTTCCTATCTACCCCCCTTTCAGCATTTCCCCTCTGTATCCCTATCCTTATAGTTCCTGCTTGCCTCTTCTCTATGTCATTGTCTCCATTTTCAGCTTATCCCCCCTCTTCCTTTGTCCCTGCACCCTCCCTGTAGCCAACATCTTTTCACTTTCCCTCCACTCTGGCCCAGCCTGGTATGACATATTTCCTTAGGTTTTCCTCCCCTCTCTCTTTCTCTCTCTCGTTCTCCTTCCTCACCCATGAGTCCTGCATCTGACCCTCTCCCTTCCACCTGCACCTCCTGCCACATGGCTGTCTTTGGCAACTCATCAGTGGCGGCGATCAAAACAGGCTGTTGATGTAGGGCTTACCTCTGTGAGTCCTGCCTACTTTGTTTCAACTTCCTGTTTCCACAAAGGCGGGACTCGCAGAGGGAAGCCCCCAATGTCAGCAGCCTGTCTTGATCATCTTGGTGCCAGGCAAAATAGTGGAAACAATTATAAAAAATAAAATTGTGGAACATGTAGACAAACATGATTTATTATGACAGAGTCAGCATGGGTTCAGCTGAGAGAGGTCTTGCCTCACCAATATGCTTGACTTCTTTGAAGGTGTGAATAAACATGTGGATAAAGGCGAGCAGGTTATTGTAGTGTATCTAGATTTCCAGGAGGCTTTTGACAAAATTCCTCATGAGAGGCTCCTGAGAAAATTAAAGAGTCATGGGATAGGTGGCAAAGTTCAGTTGTGGATTGGTTATCGGATAGAAAACAGAGGGTAGGGTTGATTAGCCATTTTTCCCAGTGGAGGAGGGTAAATAGTGGTGTGCCGCAGGGATCTGTGCTGGGACCAGTGCTATTTAACTTATTTATAAATGATTTAGAAATTGGAACTACTGTATGAGGAAGGTGATTAAATTTGCAGAGACACTAAACAGTTCAAAATTGTAAAAAAAAAGCATGCGGACTGTGATAAACTACATGAAAACCTTAGGAAATTGGAAGACTGGACGTCCAAATGGCAGCTGAAATTTAATGTGGACAAATGCAAAGTGATATACATTGGGAAGAATAATCCAAATCATAGTTACTGGATGCTAGGAACCACCTTGGGCATCAGCGCTCAAGAAAAGGATCTGGGTGTCATCGTAGACAATACACTGAAGCCTTCTGCCCAGTGTGCAGCGGTGGCCATGAACGCAAACAGGATGCTAGGAATTATTAGAAAAGGGATGGTTAACAAGACTAAGAATATTATAATGCCTCTGTATCGCCCTGGATGCCAAGTCAGTGCGGGCGCTAGCACCTCTGTACCCCGAACTGCCACACCATGCCACCCTTGCGCCATCCTTTCCCCCACCCGTACCTCCGTATTATCTTTGCTAGCGTGAACAGCTACTGCCTGTTGTTCGCACCAGCCTGATTCCCCTATGAATCACTTCCAGGTTACAGGGCCAGGAAGTGATGTCAGAGAGAATCCAATGCTGGCATGAGGAGCATGCTTGCAGAAGTTTCAAATTTTCAAGTTTTATTTAAAATTTGATAAAAACGCTTATAAAAATTTTTCGAAGCAATTAATAATATAAAAATAGGCATCTTGTAACATATAAATGACATACATTAACCACAAAAAACTTGAGAGAGGGATTGAAAGGCAGAACTACAATTGATCATGAAAAAGAACATAGATGAGGACAAACATTAGGGAAGGGATTAAAAACTGCCTAAACTAGGACTGTATTTGAACATGGCAGGGCAATGATTGTGATGAACAGAAACCACTCACGCTGGCAAAGATTAAGAGGTACGGGGAGGAATAATGCAAGTGTAGAATGGGGGGCAGGAAGGAGTGAGGGCATGGAGACGAGGGTGCGGGGGCCATCACTGTCCCCGGTGCCTCCTACCCTTACTACTCCACTGCTTTGAGGTAGGCTCCTACCACAAAGTTGGCATGGTTGGGGGCAGATCATGTATGTTTTATGTGTAGGTTCCTGTTTTGGACTTAGGCGCTGGTAGAGGCTTAACTTAGATGCAGGTATTTAGGCCAAGAAAATCCTAGCAGTGCATCTAAAATTTAGGACACCTAGCAACACTTAAGGCCACTTAGGCGGCACTAGGAATGATTCTATAAAGTGCGCCTAACTTTTATAAAATCACTTTTAGCTAGTAGGTGCTTCATTTTTAGGTGCCATATATAGAATTGGGGCCTTTGAGCCTAATTTTGGGCACAAGTGTTTATGCCTGCCAAAGGCTAATGTAAATACTGGTGCCTAATTTATGGTAGGTGTGTAAATGACAGTATTCTATAACATTGTGTCTAACTTCTATGAAAGCATCTGACCAACCCATGCTCCTCCCATGGCCAGGTGAGTCTAGACCAGTGGTTCCGAACCCTGTCCTGGAGGACCACTAGGCAGTCAGATTTTTAGGATAGCCCTAATGAATATGCATGAGAGAGATCTGCATATAATGGAGGTGCCAGGCATGCAAATCTGCTCCATGCATATTTATTAGGGCTATCTTGAAAACCCAACTGGCCTGGTGGTCCTCCAGGACAGGGTTGGGATCCACTAGTCTAGACGATTCATTGTGGCTGATTATTTGTGGCCATTTCATTGCAGCCGTTTCATCACTGAATCAGCCCTGTTGAATCGCCCGACCTCAATGAATCATGCCCCACACACACATCCCCCCCCCATGTAACTGACATCTTGTGGAAGGACTATCTCCCCCCCCCCATGCACAAGAAGTAGTACTGTCCCCCGCATCCCCACACATAGCTGATGTCTTGTGGGGGGCTATCCTCCCACAAGAAGGAGTGCCCTCCCCGCATCCCCACACATAGCTATCCCCCACACCCCCCAC
This sequence comes from Geotrypetes seraphini, assembly GCF_902459505.1. NCBI lineage: Eukaryota > Metazoa > Chordata > Amphibia > Gymnophiona > Dermophiidae > Geotrypetes > Geotrypetes seraphini. Next base: position 95,904,227 of record NC_047094.1, read on the forward strand.
AAGAAGGAGCACCCTCCCCCACATCCCCACACTTAACTGATGTCTTGTAGGGGCTATGGCCCCCCCACATGAAAGAGCACCCCCACATGTCTCCAAGGTAGGACCCCCCCACACGGCCTGTATACATGTAGAAACCTTTGCTGACACAAGCAGCGTCTTTGACCCTCTGCTCGCGCTGGCCTCGTCTCCCCTCTGACATCACGTCCTGGTCCTGTGACTAAGAAGTGATGTCAGAAGGGAGCCTAGGCGGGCCAAGCAGGGGGTGGAAGATGTGACAGTGAACCTTATAAGATGTTTGCGGAAGGGGCGGAGAAAAGGAGAGGAACCAGTGGGATGGAGAAGAGGAGAGGCCCAGGGGGGAGGATAGGGGGTGGAAAGGAGAGGCACCAGCAGCGAGTGGGGCAGAGAAGAGGAGAGGCATCAGGGTGATTTAGGGCAATTTATTATGGTTCATTGCAGAGAGGAATATTCATCTCAGCCATTTCATAGCGGCAGTATTGAAACGTCTCGGGATGAAACAGCCACAATGAATCATTCCACTCCATGGCCAGGTCCCCTTTGGAGTTTTGGCTAGGAAATTTAAGTGTGCATGTTATAGAATAGGGCTTGGGACAGATCCGTGTGTAACTCGTAATTGCTGACAATTAATGCTAATTATTGATCATAAGCACCTAATAAGCTAATTTTTTACTTGTGGATCTGCAATTAGCATCCAAATGTTTACACCCAACTGTGGATGACCCATACAGAATCCAGAGGTTAACGTACACTGTGTTAACATTGTAAGTTCATACAATGCTATAATGTGCACTGTTATTTGATGGACTGTTGTAATTGTTAATTGCTTATGTCCAGGTTATATTTGCTGTTCAGTCCCTTGAGTGAATTTCTTCAAAAAGGCAGTTAATAAATCCTGATAAATAAATTATACACAGTATCTTGCCCTTGCCGACAAACCAAATAATTTTGAATGCAGCTAATGAGATGAACATTGCCTGTTTTTTGCAAAATACATATGATATAGCCCAAAGATCGGTGCTGAAGAATCTGGGGTTACTGGCTTAATGTACCTCTGGAAAAAAACTAACATTTGAGTAAGTGCCAGATTCAGATTAAGATGACTTATATTTGCTGAAGGGCAAATATATACTGAAGCTGACTTTCCTTGTTAAGATACTGAGATCACTGGCACGTTTAGAATCTGTGATGAGACCCACTGTATGGTTTTCCGCTAGACACTCTTACATCTCGCCTCATTTAATAGAAAGAAGGTGCATTAATATTTAATCGAAGCACTGCTTTGTAGTAACATTACAAATAGACTTCAGTATTAAATGTATGCACATTTTGAGTAACACCAGTGTCTTGATATAGTATGGGGCTCATTTTCAAAAGAGAAAAACGTCCAAGCAGCGACACGCGATTAAAAAAAAAACCCCTAACACAGCTTGATAAAAAGGGGCCTTAATCAGTGCTAATAATTGAAAGTGCCGTTAAAAACCAATTAAAAAAATGTTTAAAAAAAATCAATTTGTCAGTGGGCGCATAACTTGGTAGGTGCCTACCACTTCCATGTAGGCGTCTATACCAAGGCATCTATCCGTGCCTACCGGCAAGTAGGTGTGGTTAGGGGAAGATTTGGGGTGGAGTTTGGGTGTGGACTGACAGACGCCAGTAGGCACCTACCTTAGGTGCACTCAGGACAAGAAAACCCTGACTTAAATGGCAGTGCACCTAAGGACTCGCCAACAGTGCCTAAGAATGCTCTAGAACCGCTAGGCATGATTCTATAAATGGCGCCTACTGGTGGATTGACAACCATGCTGAACATTGCCTAGGAATTAGATGCCACTTATAATATCAGGGCCCAAAGGTACACTGAGGACTAGAATCAGGAAATGGCGCCCAAATTTCACTGAGGAAAAAAGCCATATGGATCGCTATTCTATAGACAGAGCTCCAACTTTGGATGTCAGGATTTACGCCAGGGCTGTCAAATGTCGGTCCTCGAGGGCCGCAATCCAGTCTGGTTTTCAGGATTTCCCCAATGAAAATGCATGAGATTTATTTGCATGCACTGTTTTCATTGTATGCTAATAGATTTCATGCATATTAATTGGGGAATTCCTGAAAACCCGACTGGATTGCGGCCCTCGAGCACCGACATTTGACATCTCTGATTTACACCAACTGAAACCTGGTATAAATCCTGGCACGTAATTTAGGCATGGATCCCTAGCTCTTGTGGACTGCTTGCTTATCTGTTTTCATGGATAGATCCCTGGTGTTCTGTAATACTGCACGCATCTTTATTGAACGCCCTTGACCTGCCCTTGCCCCTCCCATAGCCGCACCTCGTTTTCAGTCATGCACTACAAGATTTGTACACAGATCTTTATAGTATAGCACTTAACAAGATATGCGAGAAAAATCCTAATTGGACGCAAATTAGCTGCAATAATTGGTTCATAGTGAACAATTATTGCTATTTATCGGCTTATTACTCAATTAAAATGTGCACATATCTTGGACGTGTGCCCAAATTTGGCCTCACAATTTTGGGGTGCCATGTATAGGATCCAAGAGTAAGAGCACAGCTCACTATAAGTCAGAGCGGACCTTGAAATAGTAATTCAAATCCTGTCAACCTGTCTTTTATATTCCAGGTTTCATAGTATAGTGTCACTCACTGTCATAAAAGTACATTTGAAAGGTTTAGGAAACCCTTTCACAGAGAATATGGCTGACTGTTAATTGATGGCAGAATGATTCTGCCTGATCAGAATCAGCCCAATTTGGAGCTCAGTGAAATTCTGGTCCTTTACACCAGAGAAACACACACATATAGAGGAGGCACATACAGAGATTATTTGTCTCTGAACATTGCAAAGAAGAATGCTTCTTGTAAAGCATGCATAGACAAACCAACTGTGGAGCATCATAAATGTCTTCAAACATTTTACAAGAAGCCTTGATTTGGGGGGAAAAAATAATGCTAAAAATATTCTATAAGCAGTTTAATTAAGGCAGATGTTGTAAGAAGAAGCAGGAGTCTGGGGAGGATACAGTATTGACTTATTTTCCTGTTTCTCTGTGTTGATATATTGCCATAACATCAGATTCCCTTGTGCTCTACTGTTCAATTATCATTGTTTTAATTATGTTTAATTATTGTAATTGCAAAGCATTGTCATGTCTGGTTAGGTTTTACATGTTACTCAGACCACTTTCCCTTCTCCAGAATTTGATCTGAGCTAGCTAGAAGCTGCTAGGTATGTGCATTAGTTTAAAATGACATGGGAGACATCAATGACATTGTCCATGTTATTTCACATCATTTTTAGCTTGAAATGACAAGAAAATATCTGAAGTTTCATTTTTGTCTTGCACCGAAAATAGCATGCACACTTAAAAATATGCACCAATGGGGTACCTGGCTTGATGGCCATCCAGGATGGAGCACCCTCCTCCTCTAGTCAGGGCTGTATGTGGGGAAAAGTAATGGGGCTGTGGTTTGCCTGCCTGTGGCATTGGCTATGGTGTCCCCTGACCTGGAACAGGAAGTTGACGTCAGAGGGACAGGGGCCACACGCATGTGGACTGCAGCCCTCAACAGTCTGCACCTGAAGAGGAGCGGCCCCCACCACTTCGCTATTGGTACACTAGAAGTATGCACTATTTCCAGCATTGATCCTGAAATGAAAATAAAGGGGTTATTGATCCTGAAATGAAAATAAAGGGGTTACTTTTCAAAGTGATTTAACTGGGCAGGAGAGGCTCCTGCCTGATTAAATCGCTTCTGTGGGGCCATTCATGGATATTCGGCATTAAAGCCATAGTTGACAATTTTGTAGGCATCCATGGGAGGAGTTAGCACTTAGGTCAGAACTTAACAACCTAAGTCCCTCTTTTAGAAAGCCGCACTAACGGCTGTCATACAGCAAAAGCCCTGAAGCCCTTTAAATCTCTATGGGCTTTGGGGCAGTAACCACAATGGCAGCCGCTGATGCGGCTTTGTTAAAAGAGGGTAAGTTAACTAAGAAACTGGACCACATAAAACACAGTCCTATTTATATCTGGTTTTACTTAGGTGGTTAATAAGTGTTGAATATTGCATTTAAATGGATAACAGATAGCCAGCCATACAAACCCGAATATTCAATGTCAGTCCCTGGATATGGCCCAGCATAGGGTTACCAGACGTCTGGATTTCCCTGGGCATGTCCGGGGATCCGGACGGCTTTTCAAAACCTGGCACTTTGTCCTCCTCAAAATGCATCGGGCAGGCAGGAAGTCTGCGCTAGAGAGTTGCATGGGGACAGAAATCCCACCCATCCCCGCCCGTCCCCTCCAGGATCCTCTCCGTCCCCACCGGTCCCCGCCAGGATCTTCTCCATCCCCACCTGTCCCCACCAGGATCTTCTCCATCCCCACCCGTCCCCGTCAGGATCCTCTCCGTCCCCACCCATCCCTGCAAGGAATTACCTCCATCCCCGCCCGTCCCCATAAAAAGCAGCAATTACTTCTGACAGGATCATCAATTCCACAGTTTCTTTTGTGTTTGCGCTGCTGTTTTCCTTGTGGAATCTCTTTGGTGGAACCCTTTTTTGTTTTCTGTTCATGTAATTAACTTATGAACCCCCTCTTTTAATAAGGCTGACGTGTCCATTATATTATATGGACGAACCCTGCTTCCAAAGCCTTCCATCCCCGTGGGAGTCCCGTTGGCTAGAGGGGGGTCCCCGTGGCAGTCCCGTGGGACAGAGGGGGGTCCCCATGGGAGTCCCATTGGTTAGGGGGATTCCCGCGGGATTCCCGTGATCCCCATTCATGTGCAGACCTCTAGTCTGCGCGTGCCCAAGAGCAGGCAGTGGGGGGTGGGGCTAAAGAGGGACTGAGGGCAGGATTAGGGCATTACAGGGCGGGGATGGGCGGAACTGGGCAGGCCTGGGGGTGGGACTAGGGGGGGTCCGGATTTTCTAATTGGAAAATTTGACAACCCTAGCCCTTTCCTTCCGCCGTACCTTTTTTAATTTTCTAGGTGCAAGCAACAGCACAAACTTGCTGCCCGTGTTGGCTATCCCTCTGTTGTCACTTCCTAGGCGCGGGGCCCAGAACTGGTTTCAAAGAGAGGTGACACCAATGTGGACAGCAAGTTCCTAATGCTGCCCACACAGGGACAATTAAAGAGGTACAAATGAAAGGAAAGGGCGCACACCTGTGGCAGGGGGGTCAGGAAGGAGCAGGGGACAGAAAGGAGGATGGGTGCCTGTGCAAAAGACTGCGCCTGGGATGAACCGCTCCCTCCCCCTTACTACACCACTATAGCAGTACCCCTGCCCTGCACAGGCCATACAGGTTCCATGTATGAGAGGTGAAATTCCAAGGCTTGGGAAAGTCATATTCCTGTTTTCCCCCAAGCACTGGCCCTTAAGTACTGGGTAATGAATTGGCGCTGCAAACAATTTGTGTTTTTCTCTTTTGTTTGACTTACCTGGTTTGCGTTGTTTAACCAAACTGGAAGCAGCGAAAGGGAGAGTGAAGTTTGAACTGAGTATGATGTTTTTCTATGTTTGCACTACGGATGGAACTACTGAGAAATTACTCAGATTATTTAACTAAGTTAGTGCATTTTTTTTCTTAAACTTAAAAAAAAAACCTGTCTGTTTCACTGCATTCCCTGCTCCATACTCCAAGCCTGTGTGACCAGGGCAAGGGTCCTTGCTATGTCCAGTGTGGCCATTCCCGGTCACAGTATTACTCTCTATTCCCTTTTCAATGAGACTCAATCACAGGTCTCTGCATTTCAAAGCTGATAAAGAGAAGCAATTTTGAAGATTTTCTTCCAGATTATGGCATTAAATATTGACACAGTCCCTTCTTTATCCCCCAAGTTCTTCCAGTAAAATAACATATTAAAGTTGGTGTCTATAGGGCTGGAGGAGAAGGGCAAAATACAGATATTGCCTACCCTTGATCCTGCCCAGCTGGCAGAGAAATCTTTACTAAAACCTTAAATAATTTTCCAATTTTTGTGTCTGTCGTTTATCTTCAATCCTCTGCTTTTTTTTGTTTTCTCTCTGTTCTCAAGGTCTTTCTTTTAAGGATTTTCTTCCAGTCTTCCTTTTATGTATATTTGTCTCTCCAAGGTTTCTCTACAGCTTCTCTCACCTCACTTTCTTCTAGTCTTGGGGCTAGATTCACTAACAATAGCGACTCAATCGCTGTTGGCCGATTCTCTGGCCGATTTTCCAACAGCGATTGATTCACTATTAAGCTTGCATGTAGATGGTTTGCACTTGAGCGATTGTATGTCATTCAGTGAGCGATTGAGACATGTACAGAATCCCTAACAGTAGTGACGGGGAAAGCAGCCTCCTGTCACTGCTGTCAGGGCTTCTGCTTTTTTTTTAATGGAATAGATGTTCTCTGCAAGTTAAACATGTACCATCTGTCCCATTTAAAAATCCCCCCCCCTGCACTAGCACCCCCAAGCCACCGACCCGTCCCCCGAACCTCCCAAAAATGGTAGGACGGATGCCCTCTCCCTCCTGCCCAGAAAGACCCCCGTCTCCCAAAGAAAAAGGCAGGAGGGATTCCCTCTCCCTCCTGCCCAGAAAGACCTCCCCTGAAGAAAAAGGCAGGAGGGATGCCCACTCCCCAGCATGTAAAAACACCTCCTGCTTCTCCTTTCCTCAGACGACACTGGGCCTTAGGCCCCACCCCCAGTGCATCATGTGATGCACGGGGAGGGGCCTGAGGTCCTGATTGGCTCAGACGCCTCGGGCTTCTCCCTTGGGAGGGGCCTGAAGAATTTGAGCCAGTCAGAGTCTTCCTTAGAAAGGAGCCTAAGGAAGTCCCTGATTGGCCATTGGTGAAATTCTGGGAGTGCTGTGAGAGGCACATCTTACAGGTGAGTCATCTGTCGCTGGCACATCTCCTCCTCACAGGGGCCTCTCCTGCTTTCTGCACCTCCCCTCTGGGATAGTCATTTCAGGGTTAACAAGCTCAGGGCTCCATCTGGAGCGTGTACTAGGTGCTAATTGGCCCATAGGTATAAGATAGGACACACAGCATTTAGTGTATGCTAAAGTCTGTTAGAGTATGTTAACCTTTAGTAAAGGGGCCCTTAAATTACGGCTTACATTAAGGTGCTTAAAAATGGTAGGGTCAAGTCAGGGGGAATGAAGTTAGCTATTTCACGTTGATTTCCAGTGCTAGATGCCTAATATAATGTCCTAAATTTTAGGAAAATCAATAGTTCGCATAAATTTAGAAATTTTTGTTTTAGACACTTCTGGCCTAAGTCTGCAAACGGCGCCATAACCAGCTGCCACCTAAAAAAACCACCACAGATTGTATATCAGTCGTGTTAAGGTACCATTTGCAGAATCGTAGACCTACATTTCACGCGTCTGCCTTTGATGAGAATCGCGTCTACAAAGATATCTAATGGCACCTAAAGCTATTTTCACACCTACTTTAACCTTATGCACCATTAGGCGTTTCTGTAGATGCAATTATGGTGGTCTTTTTTGAACGCGCCTCCGAGCACCTACTTTAAAAAAAAAAAAATTACTTTTTAATTGGTTTTAAATGACACAGTCAATTGCCGCGCTGATTAATACCAATTAAAACAAAAAAGTTAGGCAGCTGTAGGGTGCCTACTGCCACATATCCTATGACTCAGTTTAGAAAATTTTGCCCTCACAGCTAATTTTACAAGCATCTAAATGAGTAAATGGTGTTCTTCAACCTTTTTACACCTATGGACCGGCGGAAATAAAAAAATTATTTTGTGGACCAGCGGTTGAAGAACACTGGGCTAAGTCATGTGCCAGACGCTGCCCATCTCAGCTCAATCTCCGCCCCAGACCCCACCCCCATAATAGTACTAAGTGTAACACTATCTTATTAACAACACATAAAGGTTAACCACAAAATTAAACTAAACAAAGCTCACTCTATGCTTCTCAACATTCATTCCTACCAGAATACAGATAACTCCCATGCAAATATGGGACCACAAACTAAAAGTACTAATATATATATAAATGAAACCCTAAGATTCAAGACTCTGTATGCACTACAACCCCAGAGAAATAGAAACAAATTCATTTCTTCCTGAACAGTGCAAAATATAGACAGCAGATGTAAATTCTCAGAATTGACACAATTCAATCACTAAATTCAAAAATAAAATCATTCCCCCTACCTTAGTTGTCTCCCTCCCTTCATGATGCGCCTTACTTTCTGGCCTGCTCCCCGCCTGGCTGTTTTATGCTGCCTCCGGTGTTATCTTCGGGCCGGCTCCTTCTTCCTCACTGCTGCAGCGCACAAAGCTGCGGGTAGTGGCTCCTCGTGCGTCCCGCGCCTCAACTGGAAGCCTTCTGTCTGACGTTGTGACATCAGAGAGAAGGCTTCCAATTAAGGCACAGGACATGTGTAGGAGCCACTGCCTGTGGCTTTGTGCACTGCGACAGTGAGAAAGAGGGAGCTGGCCAGAAGATAATGCCGCATTGATCGACCACGGACTGGCAGTTGAAAAAAACTGTTTAGGGTCGGATGGACGTGCCAGCCCTGCAGACTGGCAGGAAATTTCTGCGGACCGGCGGTTGAAGAATACTGATCTAGATCACAAACTCATGCAAATAATCCAGTCAATATTCAGCAGATTTTTAAAGCACTGACCGTTGCCAGCTAAATTAGACCGAGATATTCAGTGCCAGGCTATGTACAGGTATCAGCACTGAACATAAGAACATAAGAAGTTGCCTCCGCTGAGGCAGACCAGAGGTCCATCTCGCCCAGCGGTCCGCTCCCACGGTGGCCCATCAGGCCCATTGCCTGAGCAGTGGTCCCAGACTATCCCTATGACCTACCTCTACTCCTATCTGTACCCCTCAATTCCTTTATCCTCTAGGAACCTATCCAAACCTTCTTTGAAGCCTTGTAATGTGCTCCGGCCTATCACAGCTGATATTCTATCTGTATTGATAGATTGGAAACAAAAATTTTAACTAGAGGATCATAACTCAGAGATCTGAAGATTTGTGCAAGATTTATTTCTTATTTCAACCATCTGAAAAACTGTACAATTTGCTTTCAATTTATCATCATGTTTCTCTCTCCTCCTCACTCCCCATCCCCGATGCAAATGTTAAGTAGAAGAAAGTGACTTTGCTGTTTTCTGTACTTCAGCATTTTCTCTGTACGGAGCCAACAGCATTGTGTTTAACTAGGTTGAAAATGCATTTTCTGCAGCAAGGTGTCAACGTGAAATCCACTCCTAATGCATTGAGTACACGTCCATAAATTCCCTGGTATTTCAAGTGATCAGGTGTTTATTTCATTGCAGTGGCTGGTTCTGAAATATCTTCCCATTGTTAAGGGAAAAGTTGAAGAGGTCCCGCAAGCCAGAGAGGGATTCAGCCTGACTGCTGTCTGTGCTAGGGCTGCAAATGTTAATTATGCAGTGATCAAAATAATTTCCTTTGCAAAATGCTGACCTTACTCACTAGAGGGCAACCAAACCCTGGCATAAGCAGCAGAGGCTTCTGCTGTCTGTAACGGATCATGCTGAATGGGAGGCTTCATGGATCTTTGTAATAAATAGTCCATTCAGTTTATATCATAGCCCCCTGAACAGATACTGACAAAAGCATGCCACAAAGGCTTCCAAGAGGAGAAGGTTGTGAGTGTTTGAAATGCTTTTGCCAGCTTTATTTAAAGTGCCTTTGAAACCTGCATGGTATATTCAGGTTGGGGTGGGGTTACTGTACAGACTGCACATACCCTTACCTTCACAATGTGTACCAGTTCTCAAAAAGAATAACAGTTTTGGGGGAAAAAAATGATCTGCTGAGACGTTTTCTATTTTTGTGCAAAACAACAAACGTTTCTAGAAATGCAAACCTGTTTTGTTCCCTTCTGTGACACAGCCCCTTCGCCCCCCCCCCCCCTCACCTGAGCATGCCTGCTTTTCCTGTTGATAAATGTATATTTTGATCTCCTGGGTAATGGCTTTTCCTTCTTCCCATTCATAACTAGTTGCAGCTGTCCATCTCAGAGCATTAACTTCCTAATGCTATAATCTTAACACCTAAATGCAAGCACCATTTGGGCAGTAAAATTACACTATGCAACACGATTTTTGTTCCTGGGCAGTAAGTATAATTTTCTAATTGCTCATGCCCCAAAAGTATTTTTAAAAGTCTGTTATTTCCATAAAATTTTGCTTTTGTGACCAGGATAGTCAAATTTTGCAATTTACCTATTCAAAACGTGAAAACGCTGAATTTTCATCTTTTCATTCTTATAAAGTCATGAAAAGTGATGAATCACAATTATTATATACAGTAAAACTTTGGATTGCGAGTAACTTGGTGAGTGAGTGTTTTGCAAGACAACCAAAATGTTTTATTAAATTTTAACTTGATACATGAGCGATTGTCTTGCAATATGAGCATGTATACACACAGCACGTCATTTTAGACACGAAGGACTATGTTGAGGAGGCTATGCACTAACTTTCAGACACCACTTATTATGAACAACTGGAGGGAGATCCTATTGATTACATCAGAGATGTCATCCCATGCCATCTCATACAAACTGAACAAGTCCAAAACAAAACTAGTTTGGCTCGGCCCATAATTAGACCAACTATCCACCTCCATCCCACTGCCCTCTGGCTCCACTCTGCAGCTTGAGTTCTCAAGCAAGGTCCTAGGCATCATCATTGATTCTACATTGTCCTTCAACGACCACCTCAATTCCTTAGTAAAAAAAATGCTTTTAAAGCCTCCACATGCTGAGGAAAGTAAGATCATGTTTCCATTATAAACACTTTTCCGTCCTTGTCCAAGCCATCATCCTTTCCAGATTGGACTATTGCAACTCTATCTACTTAAGCCTAACTAAGAAAAACCTTCACAGACTTTAGCAGATTCAAAATGCCGTGGCTAAGCTTATCTTCGTAAAAAGAAAATTTGACCATGTCTCTCCGCTCCTGTCCAAGCTTCACTGGCTTTCGATAATCGCCAGGTTCCACTTTTAAATGCGCCTGTCTAGCTTTCAAAATCCTACACGGCATCCTCCCTCCCTTTATCCCACTTTCTTGGAACTCCTCAAACCCTATTACCACCAGACCCACCCACAAATTAAAACTATCCTTTCCCTCATTAAAAGGCATTTCCCATGCAGGAAAATTAGGGACCTCTCTCCCCTTCAGAATCACTGAGCTCTGGAACAACCTTACCTCCCCTCTTCGGAACCTGAGCTCTCTCCAACTTTTCCGCAAACATCTGAAAACCTGGTTATTCTCAAAAATGTGATACTTACTCCATCTCTGGCATACTAAGCCCTCTAAATATTCTTCATACTTTGACCTTTAACCCTTCATTGTAGTTCCTTTCTATCCCAACTCCTGTAAACCGTGCCGAGCTCTACGATTGTGGAGAGGATGCGGTATACAAACCTAAGGTTTAGTTTAGTGGAGGCGGGTGTGCTAAATGAGAAAGAATTTAAATTCCTAGATTGCAAACATTCCCATATTCCAGTGATTTGCTTTGTCCCAAAGATTCATAAGTCCCGTATAAACCCTCCCAGACATCCCATTGTGTCAGGCATAAGATCTTTATTGGAACCTTTGTCAGCACCGCTTTTTTTAAAAAAAAATTTTTATTCATTTTTAAAACTTACACTGCTTGACTCTTAAACATCATGTTCCGCTTGCCCCCTCGTACGTTCAAGATTCTACAAGCATAATTTATTTTCTAACAGATATTCATGAGGTCCCGCCGCATGCCATCTTGATCACCACGGACATAGCGGCACTCTATACAAATGTGCCACAGAAGGAAGCCATTGACATTGTCCAAGATGAGCTGGGTAAATTGGATCTCTGTCGGGCAAGAGTAGAACTTCTGGTCAAATTAGCATCTATTGCATTAACTATGAACTATTTTCAGTTTAACCAGAGCTTCTACAAGCAAGTCAAGGGCACAGCGATGGGGGTGAAGATAGAGACGTATAAGCAAGCAATAAAAGGTGCCAAGTTCAAAGAAAAGTTCCTGTACTCATCAGTTTTGGTGTAATTTCCTGTTTTGGAAGCGATACATCAACGACATCCTGGTGGTTTGGATTGGTACACATGAGGACTTGAATCAGTTTCTTGAATGGCTTAATGAATGCGATGCCAGTTTACAATTCACTATGAGCACCAGCCAGCAAACAGTAGCCTTTCTGGACATTATGATTCATATTGCACAAGGAAAGTTTGTCACAAGTATTTATAGAAAGGAGACATATAGGAACAATTTGCTCCAATATGGTAGCTTTTACCCACGTCACCTACGCAATAACATTCCCACTGGCCAGTTTCTTAGGTTAAGGAGGCTCTGTATTACCACAGAAGAGTTCAAGCTTAAATCGAATGATAAGAGATCAAGGCATCCGTCGTCGAGAGAGCTTATAAAAGAGCCTTATATGCTAACCGCTCTTTGCTACTCCAGTTACAGCGTATAGTAGATCAAACATCTTCATTGGTATTACCTTATTCAACACAAGCTTTTCATATCAACGCATCATCAAGGAACGCTGGAACATATTATAGTTTCATCCGGAATTCTAGACCCTTCCTAAATTTGCATTTGCAAAAAGCAGAAACCTTAAACAGAAACTGATTAAATCTCAATTCATCAGCCACTTGCCTACCAGCACCATGCCAGGTGCCACCAGGCGTGCACGAGATGTAAGATGTGTACATTCGGTCGGACTGCACAGGCGTTACAGCTTCTGGAATGGGTGCAGAGGAAGGCTATGTGCCATTCTACTGATTGCAATTCCCAGCGAGTAGTTTATATTATACACTGCCCGTGCTCTTTGTATTACATAGACTGAACCACTAGGCACATTAAAACTAGGATAGGGGAGCACATCAGCAGAATTCGATCAATGACAGAAGAAGCCCCGCTGGTGGCACACTGGTTTGAGAAATCACACAAAGTGGATGATTCATGCTACACCATGTTGGACATGGCTGTTACCACAAGAAGAGGAAATATTGCCCTTATTTTATGACAGAAAGAACGATGATGGATCCATGCATTGCACACTCTTCATCCTGATGGCCTCAATAATGAAATGGAGTGGCTGGCGTTCCTTTAATATTCATATTATTATGTCAAGCCAGTATCATAACTCTATGGTTGAGCCCCGGTAATTTTTTAACATCCAATATTAGCATGTGAGTGTTTTCCTCATTGCATCACTTTTCTAAGCGGTGATGGGACAAAAGCGCGCATACAATTCGGCACAAGACACCAGCACGCCGTGGGAAAACTTACTTTTAAAGAGCTCTGACGGGGGGTGGGGGTGAGTCTGGGGGGGGGGAACCCCCCACACTTTACTTCATAATGTTCGCGCTGCCGTTGGGGGGTGCAACCCCCCACATTATAGAGAAAACTGAACTTTTCCCTAAAAAATCAGAAAAAGTTCCATTTTCTCTATAATGGAGGGTTCCAACTCCCCAACCCCCCCTCCCAACGGCAGCACGAATGGTTCCCCACTCACACCCCACTTCGGAGCTCTTTAAAAAGTAAGTTTCCCATGGCGCGCTGGTGTCATGTGCCGAATTATCTGCGCTCGATTGTTGGCGTGTGAATGACTATGAACCGTTCTAAGCCATGCTAGCTGCCACTTCTCTGAAGTTATTTAAATTGTGACATTGTCACGCAAGTACGTACACATAGGGCTCCTTTTACTAAGGTGCACTAGCGTTTTTAGCGTGTGCTGCATTGCCATGCACGCTAACCCCGCGCTACGCACCAAGAACTAACGCCAGCTCAATGCTGGCGTTAGCGTCTAGCACACGCTAAAACCGCTAGCGCAGTTTAGTAAAAGGAGCCCATAATGACAGCGTGGCTAGTCCCTGCTAGTTTCCGGTACATCAGCTGTCAATCTGAAGGCCAATAACGTCAGCACATTTACCCATGTGACTTTTGTTTACGAATGCTCACTGGCGGCGTCTTCTGTCAGCTACAAAACACTATAACTTCGGGTAAACTCTGACTATCTACATAACCTGGTATGTATGCCTTGAACCTTCTCCCTCTGATGCCTTTAAAAGTTTTACGTCTGTGTAACAAGGTTTGTAAGAAGACTTAAGACAGTGTTTTCTGTTGCTCACAGAGTTGTTTATATGCCAAAACACAAGAAAGGCTTTTGTTGGCACATCTGCTCATCTGTTAAGTGCATTATACATTCAGAAGTGGTTCTCCTGAAGCTGGTTTCAAAACAGGACCACGTTGTGACCCCCATCTGTACCCAAGATAAGTAACTCGAGGTTACCCTACTTGTATTGGCTTACTAAAGAGAGAGAAATAAAATATTAAAAATTTAAATATATAAAGACAAAAAGAAAGAAAAAAAGATAGAAAAAAAGCAATAAGAATGAAATATTGAAAAGCAAAGATTGATAAGCTCCGCGAGGGGGCAAACACTCCCTATTACAGCTTTTCACACCTCTGAGCATAAGGAATACAGGATGTCCGGGGCGGTACTTGCAGAGACCTCCCAGGAAAGAGACTTGGGAGTTCTGATTGACAAGTCTATGAAGTCATCCGCTCAATGCACGGCGGCAGCGAAAAGGGCTAACAGAATGCTAGGAATGATAAAAAAGGGAATCGCAAACAGATTGGAGAAGGTAATCATGCCGCTGTACTGGGCCATGGTGCGCCCTCACCTGGAGTACTGCGTCCAGCACTGGTCGCAATACATGAAGAAGGACGGTACTACTCGAAAGGGTCCAGAGAAGAGCGACTAAGATGATTAAGGAGCTGGAGGAGATGCCGTACAGTGAGAGATTGGAGAAACTGGGCCTCTTCTCCCTTGAAAAGAGGAGACTGAGAGGGGACATGATCAAAACATTCAAAATACTAAAGGGAATAGACTTAGCAGATAAAGACAGATTGCTCACCCTCTCCAAGGTAGAGAGAACGAGAGGGCACTCTCTAAAATTGAAAGGGTATAGATTCCGTACAAACATAAGAACATAAGAAGTTGCCTCCACTGGGTCAGACCAGAGGTCCATCGCGCCCAGCGGTCCGCTCCCGCGGCGGCCCATCAGGTCCATGACCTGTGAAGTAGTTCCTGACCATTTTTATAACCTACCTCTACTTCTATCTGTACCCCTCAATCCCCTTAACCTTTAGGAACCTATCCAAACCTTCCTTGAACCCCTGTACTGTGTTCTGGCCTATCACAACCTCCGGAAGCGCGTTCCATGTGTCCACCACCCTCTGGGTAAAAAAGAACTTCCTGGCATTTGTTTTAAACTTGTCCCCTTTCAGTTTCTCTGAGTGACCCCTAGTACCTGTGGTTCCCCACAGTCTGAAGAATCTGTCCCCGTCTACCTTCTCTATGCCCTTCAGGATCTTGAAGGTTTCTATCATGTCTCCTCTAAGTCTCCGCTTTTCCAGGGAGAACAGCCCCAGCATTTTCAATCTGTCAGCGTATGAAAAGTTTTCCATACCTTTTATCAGTTTAGTCGCTCTTCTCTGGACCCCCTCAAGTACTGCCATGTCCTTCTTGAGGTGCGGCGATGAATACTGGACACAATATTCCAGATGTGGGCGCACCATTGCACGATACAGCGGCATGCTGACTTCCTTCGTCCTGGTTGTGATACCCTTTTTAATGATACCCAACATTCTGTTCGCTTTTTTTGATGCTGTCGCACACTGTGGAAGGAAGTTTTTCTTCACCCAGAGAGTGGTGGAAAACTGGAACGCTCTTCCGGAGTCTGTTATAGGGGAAAACACCCTCCAGGGATTCAAGACAAAGTTGGTCAAGTTCCTGCTAAACTGGAACGTACGCAGGTGAGGCTGGACTCATTTAGAGCACTGGTCTTAGACCTGGGGGCCGCCGCCTGAGTGGACTGCTGGGCATGATGGACCACTGGTCTGACCCAGCAGCGGCAATTCTTATGATCTAATTAATGGCTGGTTTTCAGTTTTTTCAAAACAAAACAGGAGATACATTGTGAGGAATCTATTTGGCACATATAACTGTATGCTGTTTCATATCTCCCATATTCCAAATTTATTAATACCCTGTTCCAGGAGTTTTTGGTGACTATGCCTTGGATCAATAGCATGGAATGTTGCTACTCTTTGGGATTTGGCCAGGTACTAGTAACCTGGATTGGCCACCGTGAGAATGGGCTACTGGGCATGATGGACCACTGGTCTGATCCAGTAAGGCTTTTCTTATGTCTCTTCTCTAAGCCGCTTTAGCCTTTCCTCATAAGTAAGTCGTCCCATCCCTTATATCGTTTTTCTTGCCCTTCTCTGTACCTTTTCTAATTCCGCTATACCTTTTTTGAGATGCGGCGACCAGAACTGCACACAGTATTTGAGGTCGCATTACTGATAATCTGCAAGGAATGCCATGTTACTAAATTATGTTGTTTAGTAAACAACACCATGTGTGATTTAGAATTTGAGGTGCTTCTAATCTAAGCAGTGCCAGTTTGCTGCTACAGAAGATCCTCCCTTCCTGCCAGTTTGGCTTCACTGTCCATTTAGAACAGGGGTAGGGAATTCCGGTCCTCGAGAGCCGTATTCCAGTCGGGTTTTCAGGATTTCCCCAGTGAATATGCATGAGATCTATTTGCATGCACTGCTTTCAATGCATATTCATTGGGGAAATCCTGAAAACCCGACTGGAATACGGCTCTCGAGGACCGGATTTCCCTACCCCTGATTTAGAAAAAAGTAGGGCAGGGTAGGGGAGCATTTGGAAGGGGCTATCTCTCAGAAAGCAGTGAGAAGTGAGTAGCATTGTCGTCCCCTTGACGTTAATGGCCTTTTACCTTAGCTCAGATAGTGTTAGACAGTCTGGAGTCGAGTCAGGGGTCTCAAAGTCCCTCCTTGAGGGCTGCAATCCAGTCGGGTTTTCAGGATTTCCCCAATGAATATGCATTGAAAGCAGTGCATGCAAATAGATCTCATGCATATTCACTAGGGAAATCCTGAAAACCTAACTGCATTGCGGCTCTCGAGGAGAGACTTTGACACCCCTGTCCTAGACCCCTGAGGAAGAAGTGTGTCTCAAAACATGGATCGTGTTGGGTCCAGTATGCTTTACATCAGGGATCTCAAAGTCCCTCCTTGAGGGCCGCAATCCAGTCGGGTTTTCAGGATTTCCCCAATGAATATGTATTGAAAGCAGTGCATGCACATAGATCTCATACATATTCATTAGGGAAATCCTGAAAACAACGACTGGTTTGCGGCCCTCAAGGAGGTACTTTGAGATCCCTGGCTCTGGACCTATGTATGTAAGTATGTTAATAGAGTGTAATTATGGAGCAGAGACCTTATTACACCTGAAATCAAAAAATATTATAAGCCATCTCGAGCTTCATTTGGAAAATCTGGATCAAAAATCCAAATCCAAAAAGATAAAAAAACCTTCTCAGGCAAAACACATATCTGCAATAGTATAGAGCCTTAAAATCCTACATCCAAAGATCAATTCTCTTATAAAATGTATGGATGTAGCTAATCACTATCATATTAAGATAGTAAATGATGGTAGAAAAAGACTTCTGACCATGGTGTACCACAGCTACGAGAGTGCAGAATTATTTCCCCTTATCCAGGACAGCTTCTGTTTTTCCTCCTCTGAGTTAGATGTGCATCTTATTAATTCACACTTAGCATCTCTCCCTGGCCTTCTCTCACCACAACGCTTTCCATTGGTGATGATATCAACCTTCCATATCAATTTTAACCTTCAAACATAGAGAATGAGGCATGTTTTTACCCAGGTGAAAATACCCTTTGAAAATATTCTGATTATGCACTCTAAACTATTTGCTTCTAGACCCATTTTCTACTGAAATAGCTTCCATCATAGAGGTGACTTTATGTGTATTAGTACAGTTCAAGAAATGATGTACAAATACATTTTTCTATTTCTCAAGTGACAGCCCCTTGGGTAAACAAGTGTAAGAAATGTGTAACCTTGAAATGTGCGAATGCTGAAGGGATCTTTTCAATGTGAACCTTGTGTCCCCCTTCTCCATGTCTTTAATCATATTTTCTCAGAAGAGACTCTTCATTTCTGGTTTCTGAAGGCATTGTACCCAAAGGCTTCTGCCTCTGTTTTCAGTGCTTAATCTAATCTGGAAGGGTTGGAGTTTTTAAAAGTGGCCTTGATTTATAAGCCCAAACCATTCCAAGGAGAAGTCAATCTTTCTACCTGTGCAATTAATCCTACCATAATAATGAGAGAAAGATGATCTTAAAGATAGAATAATAACTTTATTCTTCTAAACCACCACAATCAAACGATTTCTTGGCGGTTTACATCGAAGAGAGCTGGACAATCAGCGAAGTACAAAATACAATTAGCAAAAGTACAGTATATTTCTTAAGAATAATCAGAGTAGAATTATAGCAATTATTATAGAATTATTGCAATTAATGTAACTTCTATTTAGGAAATGAGTCTATCAAATATTAGTCTTAATTTCTTTCCGAATAGCGCCATAGGTCAACCTGGCTCCACTAATGTAATTACCAAACCAGGACTGCTGTTTACTTGTTTGAAACATAAGTCCTATCCATAAATGACTCTTATCTACAACCAATAATCTTTGGTTAGGCAAATAAATTATATCACCATTTTTCACTCACTCACACACACACACACACACACACACACACCCCACACACACACCCCACTCCCCACACCCATACACTAGATCTTAACGGCCCAGCAGTCATTCACAAGACTCTTTTATTGGATTTGAACTTTGGATGCTCACATTTTAGTCAGGATCTAATTTTGTAAATCTTGCTCCAGCCACAAAACATTTTATTTTAATCTGTTATGTTGTTTGTGGTCTTATATCCTGACAAATCCTCTGAGGCGGTGTTTGAGGCAGGTTACAACATCAGTTAATGCATCATAGAATTTACAACAGTGATTATCACAGCACAGATAACAAACATCTTTTGCGGTGGTTTGATTATGGATTACAACAGCAGTTATAGTACCACAAACATCTGTACACAGGGTAGGAAAAAGACAAGTTTCAAGTTTTATTGTGTTTAATATACCGACCATCAACATGTATCTGGCTGGATTACAGTGCTAAAAAAAATAAAAGGTAAAATAATAATTATATATATATGAGGGAGGAGTGAACATTAAAAGACGATAAACAAGAACTTACATGAATTTCAGGGTCGGGGAAGGAGGGTCAATAAGTACATTATTAAAATGAAATTTAAAAGAAAGGGAGGGGGGAGGGGAGACATCAGGGATAGGGTTGCTTCGTTAAAGCGGTTGAGATGCTCCTGACTTGGGGCTCCTTTTACAAAGCTGCGGTAGAGGTTTCAATCGCAGGCCGGCGAGGTAAATGCTTTGACGCTCCTAGGAATTCTACGAGCATTCAGAGCATTTACCTCGCCAGCTTTAGTTTTTGGAAGTGCGAGTTCATGGATTAGTGTATTTGCTTTATAATCACGAGTATACATTTCCAAATTTGGATCGGGTTTGGCTCCTATCCAGGATTATTATTATTATTATTATTTTTTTTTTGAAGAGCCATGTTTTCAGGTATTTACAAAACAGGGCATACGTAGTGGATGTGTGAATCTCTGTGGTACTGAGTTCCATTTTTTCCATGGTTTGATGGTTGAATGAGTTGCAGTGTATCCTTTTATATTTTTACTCCTTTCTGAGATGGAAAGGATAATATCAGTGATTTATGTTACATTAACCGGTATAACTTCCTGGGGAAGCTATCGGGGAGGTCTCTCTGCAGGATCATGAAGGTTAAACAGCAATAATAATTCCATTGAGCTCCAGTTATTCTACCAGAAATGCAAATTCATCAATTAGGTCAATGGATGAGCTGAAACAACATTGGGAATGATTGAGAGAAGTTTTCTTCTTTTCACAGCTGAATTCCTCACTGACATGGCTGATGATATACAGTATAATGATAATGAAGAAGATCTCAGTCCTCCTAAAACACAATCCCTCACAGGGTCATTTAAAAGGCTTAAGAGGGAAGCTCAGCCACGACGACGGTGTTGTTCAGCCAGGGAAAATAGACGCCCAGGGATGAAGGAATACAGAGACCCAGAGCAGGAAGAAGCAGACCTCTTACAAAACATGTGTTTGAAGCACTACTCTCTCTAAGCTGAGTGAGGAGTCTTCCAACTGCATTGCTGTCGGGGGGGGAGGGGGGGGGGTTAATATTGTATTTTCAATTACTAGGGACAGGCAGTGTCTCTGGAGCCCTAAAGAGCTTGCTTGTCCCTCACTATTAAAAATGCAGTAATGAAGCAGCATCCCCCTACTGGAAGGATTGTAGGTGGAGGATTCCCTCTCAGGGGAAGATTCTCAAAACTTTTAACATGGTCGCTAAACCGGTTCCAGCCAGTTTAGTGTTCATGTATTTCAGCGGCGGATTATCAAAATGGTTTACCGTGGTCTTTTTCAAGCTTCCTAGCAGTCTTTGACTCTGCCATGCAAATGTATTACAATGAGGTCATTTATATTTAAATGAGCACTCCAGACGATTCTCTATTATCGCCGAGTGATTCCCTAACCTCGCTGTCCTACATTTGCGAGCAAAATTTTTGGGCAGGTCTGAGCTGTACTAGCCTTACTTTTTGGTCAGTGCCTGAACGCTGATTGACTCGGGCATTGACAGGAAAGAAAGGCTTGACAGCTCAGACCTGCCAGAAAATTCTGTCACTGTTAACTGGCAGTGGAAGGAGGGCCCACTCCTTCCCGCTGCTGCTGTTAAGCAAACCCCCCCCCCCCCACACACACACACACCCGGCAGCAAGCAACCCCCCCAACACCCCTCTCGACAGTTGGAAGGATGCTACTCCCTCCTGCCACCAAGCAACCCCCTAACACCCTCTCCCGGCAGTAGGAGGAATGCCCACTCCCTTTTGCCACTGCCGTCATACCCCTGATGAATCCCCACCCCCTTACCTTGTTTACAAAGGCCGGCCAGAGGGATACATCGTACCTCTTCCAAATAGTGGGCCTTCCCCTCCCCAGATGCACAGGGGAGGGGAAGGCCCACCATTTTGAAGAGGCGGGCCTGCTGGCTGAAGGTAGGAGGCATCCCTCCAGCCGGCCTTATTAAACATGGTAAGTGGGCGAGGAATCATCAGAGACAGGGTGGGTCATCGGGAGTACAACAGCGGTGGTGGGAGGGAGAGGGCATCCATTCCGCAACCAGAGGGTTGCTTGGTGGCGGGAGGGAGTAGACATCTTTCCCACTGCTGGAAATGGTATCGGCGGGAGGTAATGAGCATCCATCTTGTTGATCTTCAATTTGGGGGTCTTTTTATTGTGTGTGTGTTTATTCTGCTATCACCAGGGATCGGCACATACAAATTTAGCGATCCTCCATCAACCTCAGTTGCATGTATGGGTTTTTAAAAGAATGACTCACCTTTTTCATATCGGTACACTAGCATCTACGGCCCATCGGATTTTTCTGCCAACATTTAGGAATCTTCCTCTAAGTGACTTGCCCAGGATCACACACAGCATGGAAGAACATTCATTTAACAGATATGATATTCACAATGCCAGCACAAGAGAAATGAAGCATATAATAAACATACATTAGAAAATTCAAATAACAGACTTAATGCTAAAGCTATCCATAAATACAACATCTAAATAGCAGGGGCATAGCCAACAGGCCATTTTTTTCAAAGGGGGGGAGGCCCAAAGAAGACTGCAGGAGCCACATACTCTTCTCTGCTCTTCCCCCTTCCCCCATTAAAAATTTTAGCTTTGTTGGTAGGGTTGTCCAAGCCCTGCCAGCTGGAAAGCTCTGTGGTCCAAACCTTCCCTTGTGCAAGAAATCAGCAGAGTGCTTTCCAGCCGCTGATGCTAGAACTCCTCGTTCATGCATGCAAACTGAGCATGAATGAGGCGTGCTAGTACTGGTGGCTGGAAAGCACACTGTCAACTTCCTCACTTTAGGGGAGAGCTCTATGGCTTGCAATGCTTGGGCATCCCCGCCAGCCATTAAGTTGAAGGGAGGCTGAGCCTAAAGTGTGTGTGTGTGTGTGTGGTGGGTGGGGGGTGGCAAATCCCCAAGGCCCTCCCCCATGGCTATGCCATTGCTTTATAGGCAGCCGAGGGGCAAGTGCAGTTGAGATATATAGACAGGACAAGAGGTCAAAGTCATTGGGATAAATGGATGGGTGGCAATCCAAAGGAAAATTATGTGTACCATTGAATAAGCTATGAAGAACTGGTCTAAGTTACAGGGTGTGTGGATAGTTAGTCACTATGTGTATTAAAGGTTCGGGAGAAGAATCAGGCTTTTTGCCTGCTTCCTGAAGTGGAGGTAGTCTTCAGTTCCACATAGCCCCTCTGGGAGTGGGTTCCAGAGTATGGGATCTATTCCTCTTGTGTGTCTTGATCTCCAAATCATTCAGCACCACACCTGTATTCAAGTTATCTGGTGGATTTCCAATTCAGCAATAAAATATAGGCATATCTATACTTTGGTCTAGTAATATGAACATGTCTTTGTTGCATTTGCTACAAGGATTGCAGATGGCAAGGCATCATTCAACTTCTTGGAATAAATCAGTCCTGCAGATTAGGAAGAAACCTTTCTTGCCAGAGATGAATCATTCACTATTCCTTATTCCTGGGTTCTGATTCATGTGGGAGTGTGTGGTGCAATGGTTAGATTTATAGCCCCAGCTCTCTGGGGTTGTGGGTTCAAATCCTGCACTGCTCCTTGTGACCCTGGGCAAGTCACTTAATTTGCCAGTTGCCCCAGGTACATTAGATAGAGTGTGAGCCCACTGGACAGATTGGGAAAAATGCTTGAGTACCTGAATAATTTGCAATCCACATAGAACTGTAGGATATGCAGAATATAAATAAATTTTAAAAATGAACACTCCAAGCAGAGACCTGGAAAACTGGCATGTGTAAATTTCCCAATCAGTGAGCCATGATTTACTAGGGAATTTCCAGTTGCACTCACTAAATGTCAGATTGGAGCTCACAATTTATAGATCAGGATTGACGAGGATTGCAATTACTGTAAAGTGAGTTTGTCCGTTTTCATTATCTGTGCCATTTGATACAAGCCAGCTCACTATGGGCTAGATTCACTAAAGTCCACAAATCTATCCTATTCGTGTCCTATCCGTTTCTGATTCATTCTGGCCGATCGATTCAGTAAAGCTTATCCATGCAAATGATCAAATCGTAAACACGCTCCCACGTCTCGCTGTAACATCGATCGACGCGCATGCGCACTGTCTCCTTGTTGGTTTCAAAGCACATAACGCATGCGCTAGCTCTTTAGGATTTCACTGCATAGAAATGGGGCAGGGTTTAATCGTGGACGTCATTGGCGGGCTCCAAATGTGCCTACCGCAAAACAATGTTGTCGTAAAAAATGCAATATAAGAACTATTTTTTTACCAACCGCTATTTTTCTTAAGTGTTGTTGCAAGCTGTATAAGCTGTGCCCGTAGCTTTTTCAAAAATTTGTTGGAGAGGTTTAAGGAGAAATAGCATCAGAGGTTTGTGAGTGAGCTATGGAATTCTTCGAGTTCGTCCTTTTTTTACGGATCGATCTTGAAGTTTATTGCGCGCTTCCAAACAGATTAACATTTCTCTCAGGAAAAGAACTGTTAAGTTGCTAAAAGGCCCAACAGTTAACAGCAGTTGAATGTGCTGGGATCACGCTCTGTTATATACAGCCTACGAATCCCAGGAGGCTGTGCGGCTCTTTCTGCCGTGAAGCACAAAGCAACCAAAGGCATCAGATGCACGCAACAATCTAGCTGGAAAGAAGGGGGGGAGGGATAGTTGGCCCTTAAAAGTTATTTTTGATTTTTTAAAAAAAATTTGGCATTGATATATGAAATGTACAATGCGCAAGGAGAGCATGGGGTTAATCCGTGATTTTCTCGCCATGCACATTATAAATCCGAGATTCACTCCCGCGCTCGCTATGCGCTTATCTACATGAAAGTTTACATATATTTAAAGTTTAGATATATTTTGGATTTTTTGCGGGGTAGATATATATTTTTAATGGGGTTCTTAACATGCACACGGCAGTTGCTAGGCAAGAATAGTTGGCGAGGATGTAAACGACTGATCCTCAGCAGTCGAAACATTTTGGAACGGAAAAGCCAGTCGGTTTGGACGAAATGGTTTCATGAATCGATGCCTTAAGAAATTTACATGCCTTTTTACTCATTTGCATGCGCAGATCGGATAGGGTGAA
The DNA here is from genome assembly GCF_902459505.1 of Geotrypetes seraphini. NCBI lineage: Eukaryota > Metazoa > Chordata > Amphibia > Gymnophiona > Dermophiidae > Geotrypetes > Geotrypetes seraphini. The sequence continues at coordinate 95,928,552 of NC_047094.1, forward strand.
GATGGGGTCTGGAGGAAGGTTAGTGAATCGAGCGGTAGTAGGAAAGTGAGCGCAAACCGATCGTGTACCGATCGGTTTGCTTAGTGAATCTAGCCTGTTTAAGATGTATCCTTGTCATCCCCCTCATCTGCCCCAAGTGCACCTCTTCTCTCAAGTATTTAACAACTTCGTTTGAAACGCAACTTGTACAAAAGCAGAACCAAATAAAAAAAATATTCAGAGAGAACAGATTGCTTGATCTGTATTGATGTGCCATCCAATCCTTCACAAGCATTAAATATTTAGCATAATCACACCACAGGTGACAGGAAAACGTCTGCATTGTTTAATTAGGCCTAATTAAATATAAGGAAAATTCTACTACTAATTCAGTTCTGGTTTTAAAATTGATTAGCAGAACTCTCTTTCTGAAGTACTTTTTGTCTTCAGTAGAATGCATTCCATCCTTTCAATAGCTGCAGGATAACAGTTTTTACAAGTGTTCACAAAGCAGGGGAAAAAATGGCCTGTTCTCCAATGCCCACAAGTGACAAGGAATTTATATTGTCTGGTTAAGGACAAATTGAAAGACCAAAGAGCACTAGTCATTCTGACTTAAATGAATACTCAACCTTTTCACAAAATCTCTGTTGTGTTCACTGAATACGCCAAGGCATTTTAAAACCCAGTGCAAAGCCTATGTGAAAAGTCCAAAAAGTCACTTATCCTTAGAGCATAGGTTCCCAACCTTTTTTGAATCAGAGCCCACTTTTTCAGTGAATGATTCGATAGCGCCCCCCTTGGGTAAACTATATTGTACATACTATATATTGAAAAACAAGAACACATTTTTAAAATTATTTTATTAGAAGATAATAACAATATTGATGTATTGCTCACAGTTCGATTTAAAAAATGTTATTAAAAAAATAATATATTAGTGAGAGAATTGAGCTTGATGTGATGAAACTGCCATCCAGCATCTGCTCCTTCTTCTCTCTCCACTTCCCTCCAGCGTCTGCTCCTTCCTCTCTCTCCCCTCCAGCATCTGCTTCCCTCTTTCTCCCCTTCTCATATCCCTTCAGTGTCTGTTACCCTTCTCCCCCTCTCCCTCCACTTCCCTTCAGCGGCACTCAACCTTTTCCTCTCATTGGGCCACCTTCCTCCCCCTCACCTTCGCGGGTGCTCTTCATAATTTTCTCTTTCTGAGGTGTCCGGACACGGCAACATTCTCACCATGTCCCGCGCGACTGCCCCAAAGCTTCTCCTCTGACGCACTTCCTGTTTACACCTGGGTAGCTTGCATCAGAGGAGAAGCTTTGGGGCAGTCGTGCGGAACTTGGTGAGAACGTTGCCATGGTGGCAAAAAGTTGAAGCGTCAGAAGTTGAAGAATCAAAACAAAGACAACAGTGCTGCCATCGGTGGCCATTGGATTTGCCAATTGCTCGAGGGGGCGGCAGCTGGTCCTCGGTGCCCCCTCAATATGACTGGGACACAAAATGCCCCCCTTAGACTTCTCAGCGCCCACTGCTTTAGAAGTACAATAGGTACCTGTGCCTTTAAAACAGTACCTAGAGCTCTCTCCAGTAGGGCACAGATGCTAACATACAATTCTACATGTTCTCTGAAGGTGTAACTGTGTGCATGTTCTTTAAAAATATACATAGACATCATGGAGTAAATATTCAGGTGCTGGTGGTGATCGTTTTGCTGACCTACGCCAGTGTTATTCCCAAATATTCAGAGCTGTACCATGTCCGGGCTTCAGTATTGAATATTTGATTTATGCAAAGCCAGCTAACCACTGTTACCACTGTAGAGAATGACATGGAGACAGAATTTGTCCAGTAATTACTCTAAATCAGAACCCCATAAGGACACAAACACCCCCTCTGCAACACTACCAGGCCTTAATCACACACACCCAAGCCAATCACACAGCATGTAGTAGCAGGAAAAAAAGAAAAAAAGAAAGGTGGAGAAAAAGCCTCAGTTGTACTTCATCTGGCAAAAAACTCCACCTTTCAGACAGGCCCTGCACTCCAAAATATAGAAAAAATAGAAAAAAGCACTATGTTAGCCTGCAGAGTGATGTTACATAGCACACCGGGACACACAGCCCACAGTCGTGATAGTGTAGGTAAATAAGCACTATGGCAATGCAGTCTAGGATATTAGCGTGGAACACAGCAAGAAAAAACAACAACTTAGCTGCTTCGGCATCCAGAATACTCTCTGTCCTTCATCTCCTGGGCCCGGCAGCCACTGAACCCGACAGGGAACCCTCTGTTTCGCTCTGGTCGCTGCGTCAGGGGTTTCAATTTCACTGCTTCTCATACGCACTATCCAGACCCACCATGCTCTTCAGGCTCTCATACCACTTCACGAATCAATACCGGTGCTTGTAAAAGGAGCCCTAGGTGACGTAAAGCGCCTCCGTAAGTATGATTCACATCAAAGGTAGGTGCCAGAAATGTAGGCCTTGAAAACTCTGGCCTACATTTCCAGCACCTACCTGTACCGAAGGTGCGATTCTATAAATGGTACCGTCGTGTGATTAACATGTGATCGATGGCTGCTTTTAAGGCAGCCGCCAATGGCACTGTTTAAAGAATCCAGATCAAAAGGCAGTAATATACAGTGCAAACACATAAAAATTATTATCAGATCACTTAAACATATTTCAGTAATTTTGTATATTTTTGTGTAATTTCCTAGAATTTCCAGGTAGGCAAATAACATACAAAAATTAAAGCTAGCTATTGATTTTCTGCATAAAATTGTATTATTTTTCACTAGTTCTTTTTAAAATTATGACCTCCAAAACTGACACACCTGAATACGGAAAGGAACATAGGATTGAATATTATTGCACACATATTGTGACCAGTCAGACACGAAGCCTGCCAAGGACAGAGGGAAGAGTAAAGAAGAAAACCCGGAAGGGAAATTACAAGGTCTGTCCTGATCCTGAGGATGGTAATTTCCCAGTTGACCCCCAGGGGGAGCCCAAAATCTCTAAGAAGTCACTAGGCAGCCAACATCCAGGTCACCACCGGGGGAGCCCAAGAGCCATGTGTTGCCTGCTGACTCAGCTAGACCAGGGCTTCGCCCTGTTCTAGAAAAGCCAGCAGCTTGGGAGAAGCAGACAGGCAACCTAGGGAGAAGGATCAGGTTCCTCTCCCAGGATGACCCCCTTGGTTCAGGCAGAGGTCATACCAGTACACCTATGGAGGTAGTTGAGGCTGGAGACACCTTAGATCTGCAGGACACTGAGGAAGAAACTCCGATGGATTTTCAAGGGGGCTTGCCTGAGGAGTTCTTTGAAGATCCTGAACCTATGCAGGTTGGACTTTCTGCTAGGTGCTAATGATCTATTTTTCTGCACTGGGAGTTTTGTTAGGACTTTCTGGTTTGGGAACTCAACATTTTTGTGTTTAAATTGTTGAAGCTAAGAGTGCTCAATTGGGTGAGGTTTGCTAACACCCTGGGCGGGTATTTTGAATAGCTGTTATGAAAAGCTAAATGTAAGGCAAACCTGGGACACTCTTGTTTGACCCAGCAGGGCTCATTACTCTGCCGGAGGCTTCTAATTTGATATCTGCAAGCAGTGCTGAGAGCAGTGCAGAGGACTTTAGTAGTGGTTGCCTGTTTGGGAGCAGGTGAAGAGCACATTCTAGCCATTAGCTCTAAGGAGAGCCAGTGCTCAAGAACATTGTTTTTTCCTCTGGTGAAAAGAAGGAAAAACGTGAACTTTTATTTTGCTCATTTTGTAATGTGGGTTTTGGTTTTTGCTTCTGTTGGACAAGAATGATTAGCTATTTTTGTTATGCCATTCTGAACTTTATTTTTGATGAGAGTAAAAGTCACCTTATTACATAACTTTGGAGTTGTGTTTTGCTGGGTTCCTCATATCACTCCATTCCTGCAGGGTGACTCCAGTTCGGGTCACACTAAACTAAACAAAACCTTAAGTTTATATACCGCATCATCTCCACGGATGTTGTAATTCTAATGTACAGCCACTAGTAGTGCTGTGGAGTCCCGATCACGGGCAGCAGAGTGGTTCCACAATATTCAGAAGATATCTGAAATAGAGCTAAATATTTATTTATTTAAAAGACTTATAGCCCACTTAAAACCTAAGCGGGTTCCAAATATACATACATACATCATAAAATCAACAGAAAACATATCTTATTTAATTAAACAACAAATAAAATCACACATTCTGTATCCAATTTCCTGCAATCATAAATATCTTCATCCATTTAAATAAATAAAGACTTTTACAAATAAAGCTATCTTTAAAAAATCTTTTGAAATGCTGCATATTATTCACTGTCCTTAATTGACCAGCTACGTAAGTTCCACAGTTTTACTCCTGCAACAGAAACAGCCTCCATTCCTTTCATCTAGCTGCCCCTTATGCCTGGAATAAATTACCCCAGTTTGCCCATCAAGCCCCTTCCCTTCCCTTGTTTAAAAGCGGACTGACTCCCCCCCCCCTTCTTTTTGATATAGCTTTCAATCCTTAACCCTAATCCTCTGCCCTCCAACCAGCCAGTCTTTGGGAAGCAGAACTGAGATTGTGATGTCATAATGCCTCATTCCACCAATAAGAGCCAATCTCATCAGTGATGTCACAATGGCTTGATTGTCCTGTACTCCCTTCTGCCCTCCAACCCAGCCAGCTGATTAACTGTTCCCCTTAACTGTATCCATGACATCTTGTTTGTCTGTCTTGCCTGTTTAGATTGTAAGCTCTTTCGAGCAGAGACTGTTTTCTTACTCTTTGTGACTGTACAGCGCTGCATCTGGTAGTGCTATAGAAATAATTAATAGTAGCAGTATTGTCTATTGATAAACACATCGCTGCCTCAGATCTCAATGAGTGTCATACTTGAGAAAGATACAAGGTATTCCATGATGGAGCAGTTGATATGTCAACACTAGCACTTTAAATACAATTCTACTTTTAACAGGTAGCCAATGCAGTTGCTTCAAAAGGTGGGGAGCATGCTCAAATTTACCACTACCGCAAATTAACCATGCTGCAGCATCCTGAACCATGTGCATTGCTTTAATCATCCCTAGATATAAAGCATTATAGTAGTTTAATCTCTGTAACACCATAGTTTGCAAAATGTTAGCAGCAGCAACTTATACTTGATTTGAAAAGACACAGGTAGCCATTGTTACTCCTGTAAACAGCAAGGTACATGGTCTCCCATGTGCAACCCATAGAGCATACTGTATGTACTACTAAATATGGAATTAACCTGCCAAGAATGTAAACCTAAAGCTGGCATATCCAGGTACTCCACAATTCAGTAATCCAACTTTCCTAAAGTCATTGAAAGTAGTACTTTACGAAAATCAGATTGTGACAAAATAGGCTGTAATTTGTAATAGAAATTCTTAATCACAGTACTTGAGGTTTGAAGGTTAATCCAGAATCAGACCATTCTCCCAAAGTTTTCATAAGAACATAAGAATTGCCGCTGCTGGGTCAGACCATTGGTCCATCATGCCCAGCAGTCCACTCACGTGGCGGCCCCCAGGTCAAAGACTAGTGCTCTAAATGAGTCCAGCCTCACCTGCGTACGTTCCAGTTTAGCAGGAACTTGTTTAACTTTGTCTTGAATCCCTGGAGGGTGTTTTCCCCTATAACAGACTCCGGAAGTCCTCTGTATTTGCCTTACGGGGAGGGGAGTCTTTGGTTGCCCATACCCTATGCCAGTGGTTGGCATACCGCGGCTCTTTAGCCACTTCAGTGCAGCTCGTCTAGAGCAGGGGTGCCCAACCTGCTTTCTCTCCCCGCAAAGAGGACGCTGAAGCGCAGGGCTGACCAACCCCCGCCACCCGACATCAATTCCGACATCAGAGAGGAAGCTCCGGGCCATAAATACCTTTACTGCATATCCAGACACCATCACAGCCTCAGGAAAGTGCAAATTCTCATCCAAAAGAGCAAAAATAACCTTGGTGTTTCGTAGCCAAGCCATCTTTGTTGGTTTCCTCCTTGGTCCTCTTCCAGTTTGAGTAAATGAACACAAATAGACCAACATCCAAGCCTATCTTCCAACCCATAGGACCCTTTTACTAAGCTGTGGCAAGCACTAATGTATGTTACCACAGGGTGCGCTCAAGTGTCCAGTGGTAGTTTCAAGATCATCTTACACATCCCAGGTGCTAAAAAATAGAATTTATCTTTCAGAACTGGGGGCATGTAGGGTGGAGAGTAGGCATGTACTGCACTAATCGGTTAACGCAACTACATCACCAAATGTTAAACTATTAGCGCATAATTAACATGTGACCTCTTACCACTTAGAAAACAAGTGTTAGTATGTACTGTTACTGCTATTAATTATTTCTATAGTGCTTGCCAGAGGATGTGCTATGAGCAGTTAATGTAACTGGCTTTAAAAAAGGTTTTGACAAATTCCTGGAGGAAAAGTGCATAGTCTGCTGTTGAGACAGACATGGGATGGTAGCATGGAATGCTTCTACTATTTGGGTTTTTGCCAGATGTTTGTGACTTGGATTGGCCTCCGCGAAGACGGGCTACTGGGCTAGATGGACCATTGGTCTGACCCAGTAAGGCTATTGTTATGTTCTTATGTATGAAGCACTGTACAGAGTCACAGAGAAGAAGACAGTCCCTGCTCGAAAGAGCTTACAATCTAAACAGACAAGACAGACAAACAGGATGTCATGGATACAGTTAAGGGGAACAGTTAATCAGCTGGCTGGGTTGGAGGGCAGAAGGGAGTACAGGACAATCAAGCCATTGTGACATCACTGATGAGATTGGCTCTTATTGGTGGAATGGGGCATTATGACATCACAATCTCAGCTCTGCTTCCCAAAGACTGAAACTCTTCATACTACTACTACTACTACTACTACTATTATTAATTATTTCTATAGCGTTACCAGATGTACGCAGCACTGTACAGTCACAAAGAAGACAGTCCCTGCTCGAAGGAGCTTACAGTTTAAACAGACAAACAGGACGTCATGGATACAGCTAAGGGGAGCAGTTAATCTGCTGGCTAGATTGGTAGGCAATGGGGAATAAGGTTTTGGACTGAAGGCTATATCAAAAAGGTGGGTTTTCAGTCTGCTACAAGGTAAGGGAAGGGGCTTGGTGGACAAACTCAGATAATTTTTCTTTCTGTCACATTTTCTTAGTTTCTGGTCAGGACACAGCAGGAAATCGGCGTGTGGCCATTAAAAGGGGAAAATGGGGCCATTTTACCACTGTGCTGAAAGTGGCCTAAGCACATGGGGAAAGTCCCATGCTGGGGATAGCACAGGCTCTTTTTTAGCGCAGTTTAGTAAAAGAGCCCCCATGTCTTTTACCCAGCGTCTCAGCTTTGTTCTTACCACTGGCTTTTATCCTCCTAAGTAGCTACTGGACATTAGCATCCCATATTCATGATTTTACAGAGGGTTTTGTTGTTTTTGTTTTTTTTTAATGCCTTGAATCAGTTTCTGAATCCTTGCCTATTCTTTCTGTCTCTTCCCTTTCTGCACCCCCCCCCCCCCCCCCCAGTTATGTATATCCTCTGGTTCACCCTCTCAGCCCCACCCATGCTTTTGCTTCATATCTATTTTATGTACTGTGGAGTTTTAGAATTGTTTTAGAATAAATAATATATGCTTGCAAAGAGACTCAGCCTATTTAATCTACTTGTATAAAAAGCCTCACCACATAAGCCCTAGACAAATCTTATGCTTTGAAAGTCTATTTACAGTTCACTTTTATTTTACACACAGAAAAGCTAGGATGTCTGAGATGCTGCCATGTGTTCATGGCCTTTTAATTCAATACAATGTGACTGGCATTTGTAGGTCTGAACCATTTTTCTTATAAGCTTCTGATAAAGTGACATGGTAAGGGGGGGAGGGTGGAAGAAGGGTTACCAGATTTTACTTCGTAGCTTCATTGCATGCCCCCTCCAGTCACTATTTTATAGACCTCTATCATATCTCCCCTGAGATGTCTCTTCCCCAAGCTGAAGAGCCCTAGCCGCTTTAGCCTCTCATAGGGAAGTTGTGCCATTCCTTTTATCATTTTCGTCACCCTTCTCTGTACCTTTTCTAATTCTACTTTATCTTTTTTGAGATACGACAACCAGAACTGCACACAGTATTCAAGATGGAGCCATTCAAGGGCTTTATAACATTTTCATCTTTGGTTTCCATTCCTTTCCTAACACTGTATTTGCTTTCTTAGCTGTTGCCCACCCATTGAGCTGAGGGTTTCAACCTATCCTCAACAATGACACCTAGATCATTTTCCTGGGCAGCGACTCCTTACGTGAAACCCTGCATCACATAGCAATAGTTCGGGTTCCTCTTTCCCACATGCATCACTTTGCACTTACGGTACTTATATTGGACATCATCTGCCAATTTGATGCCCAATCTGCCAGTCTCACAAGGTCATACTTCACATACCCTGGCTTAGGAGTAAGGTTAATTTCTTTCATGGTATGCAGAAAGCTAACCCATTTCGAGAAACTGCACTAAGAGCAGTTTGTGGATCAACATCAGATAAATGAATGGTTTAGGAGAGATAATTTGAAACCTAAGGTTGAGTGACTGAAAGTTGCAGCTCAGGACAGCAGATTATGGACGAGATGGTTAAAAAAAATAGTGAAAAAAAAAATGTTGCCACAGATATCTGTAGGTTCTGTAAGAAAGAGTTAGAAACAGTTACTCATCTCATGGCTGGCTGCAAAGTACTGATGAGGGGAATTTTTTATATATATATATATAAAAAGGCACAAGGTGGCAAGGCTCATTCTTTGGAAACTCTGTAAGCATTATTACATCAGTGTGCCAGAAAAGCCTTGGGTTCATGACCTTAAGGGAATTGTAGAAAACAAAGCGGTTTTAATCACTGGGTTCCTGTCTCATTTATCCCTTTTTAATATGCCAATTATTAGTTGATGTTTCTTTGTAATTTGTTTTTTTGTAAGAATTAATGGTATTGTTAATGGCATTTTTATTATGTTCATGCTCTTTTTCTTATATATATATATTGTAAACTCGCTTAGAAATCAAATTTTTAATAAAACCTTGAAACATTGTATTTGCTTTCTTAGCTGTTGCCATATGTTGAGCTGAGAGTTTCAACATATCCTCAACCTAGATCATTTTTTTCTGGGCAGTGACTCCTTAAGTGAAACCCTGCATCACGTAGCATTAATTAAGGAGGGGCCCCTGACCCCATCTCCTTCCTGCTCCCTGATCTCCCTCAATGCTATTATTTGATTTATTTTATTTAAAAATATTTATAAGAACATAAAAATTGCCGCTGCTGGGTCAGACCAGTGGTCCATCATGCCCAGCAGTCCGCTCACGCAGCAGCCCCCAGGTCAAAGACCAGTGCTCTAAATGAGTCCAGCCTCATCTGCGTACTTTCTGGTTCAGCAGGAACTTGTCTAACTTTGTGTAAAAGCGGCAGAACCAGCAGCACATAGTCATCCTGCGCTTAGATGTTGGCGTGTGATTGTCGGTGCCAATGTCCGATAAGCTTTTGACGTGCCACCATTCATACAGGATCATCCTTGGGGCCCCCCTCCACTTCCCATCCTCATCCATCCTTCCCCGCTCCCTCCTGCCGCGCACGCATGCCCCTTCCCTTCCCCCATACCTCTTTAAGGTTCCCAGCGCAAGCAGCAACTCCAACCTGCTGCTCGCGCCAGCGTCGGCCCTTCTTCTGATGTCACATTTTAGGCAAATTGGAAAAATAGTTCAGATTTCACTGGATATGCCTGGTGGAGTGCTGTTTGTTTGACAAGGAAATTTGAAGAACTAGCTGCTGTTAAAATGCATACTATAACCCAGTGGTTCCCAATCCTGTCCTGGTGGACCACCAGGCCAGTCAGGTTTTCAGGATAGCCCGAATGAATATGTGTTATGCCTCTGCATATTACTGACATGTTCAGAATATTACTGATATGTCTCCTCAAGTCTGCTTACCTGAACTCCTGACCTCCAAAGAACCTTGCTTATCTGAGATCTGACTTCCTTGATCACAAAAGGACAGCTGAGCTATCTTGACCTCTTTTGACCTGGGTGTTGTCAAAACAGATATCAAAAGACCAGGACCAGCTGTCTTACTAAGAGGCCAGTAACATCAATAGGACTAAGCAACCAAATCTGCTATCTTGACCTCTTTTGACCTGAGTGTTGTCAAAACAGATAACAAAAGAGCAGGACTAATCGTAACAGCAGGACCAGCTGTTTATGCTTTTACTATGAACTCCGCAGTGTGCATCTTATATAAGACCGGGATTCTGACCCTGACAGTAGAATCCATGATGTCTGTAGGGAGAAGCCACGACGTCTAAAGGGACAGTCCTTTGGTCCACCCATCTATCTATTGCACGGATTCCCAATAGTGAAGATGGTCGTTATATGGGGTCAAGGTGATGATATTTTATATTTAATTCTTATATGTGTATAATAAAGTGTTATTGTTTATGCTTTATATTGTCTGTGTGCTTTTCTGAGTGTCACTGATCATCCCACTTGTCAGAAATTAGTGGCGGAACAAATTGGCACCAGAAGTGGGATTGATCTAATGACGTCAGGAAAGCTAACTAGGCAACAAGGGGTTGAGGAGCAGGCTCCCAATCCCTCCATTCCAAATGGGAATGAAATTATGGGAAAATTAATGGCCACTGAGTGGTCTGTAGAAGCAGGATTGTGTGAATCCTGTACTTTTGGAAGTGGGGATCCACATGAATTGTGTGCCTCCTTACAAAAGGTGAAAATCTCAAAAGGAGAAGAGCAAGAAGTGATTTTTAGACAAGGAAGGATGATTTTGTCAGACTGGAGGAATTTGCATGAAGCTAAACATGAATTACAATTGAAATCAGGAGAGCTGGAAAATAATAGGTGTAATCAACTGCATGCCTTTGGAATGCTGCAATGTCAGAATAAGTTGTTAATGGATAAGGCCGTGCGATATGCACGATATAAATACAAAAAACGGAGGCGGAAAGTGAGTTACAGAAAAGTTAAAATCTTAAATTATCATCTGCCGGATAATTGGAATCCAAACAAACGGGATGGGGAAATTTGTGATTCAAATTCTAATAACAGTGAGGAGGATATATGTATTGAAGGAAAGCAGGCAGAAAGTTCAGAAGCAAAGCCAGTGAGGAGACGAAGATTACAGGGAAATTTGCAGACAGGAGAAAATCTAACTAGAAATGATGTTATGGAAGACTTTACTCAGCACGAAGTCATGGATACGATGGCACGCTTTATACAGCAGCCTGGGGAACCACTAATACCATGGGTAATTCGGGTACAGGAGATGGGCGCAGCAGGGATTATGTGGGATGCCACAGATGCCCCTAAATTTGTTCAAATTAGTCAAGAAATAGCAGTACAAAATGCGTTACGGGAGGATCCTTATCCTGCAAAAAAAAAAAAATGCCCAATGGTCTTTATTAGAGATAATTAGTAGGGGTGTCACGAAGCGATATCCACTTGAATCTGATTGGCCCTCAAATGATAAAATTTGGTATACATTAAAAGATGCTCTGTCACGAAGCGATATCCACTTGAATCTGATTGGCCATCAAATGATAAAATTTGGTATACATTAAAAGATGCTCTGTCACGAAGCGATATCCACTTGAATCTGATTGGCCATCAAATGATAAAATTTGGTAAAAGATGCTCAAATGAGAATTAAGGAAAAGGCTATGAAGGTAGCCTTAGTAATAGGTCACACTGACACATATATGTCATTACCTTTTACGGTGTCCATGAAAAATAAAATTATTAAGTATGCTGCACCGGCATACAAACAGGTAATGATAACTTTGTTGATAAATCAGATAGACAGGACTATTTTGGAAGCCTTAGAAGCGGTCCGACAGTTAGGAGATTGGGGGGACTGGGGACCTCAAAATACTTTTGATAAAAAGAGAACAGGACAATCCAATTCAAACAGGGCTAAGCGGGTGTCTCGGAGGAATATGTTTTTGGCATTAATAAAAGATGGTGTAAAGAGGGAAGAAATAGATGGAAAAGATACAAGGACATTATGGGGAATGTATAAAAGTAGAGGACTGGGAAAGAAATCTATGCCTCAAGCACAAGTGAACAAAGGAGAGAGGGTGCCAACGGCTCCCCCTGAGGAAACTGCTTCCATTCTTTATCCTGATTTAAAAGGGTGGAAGTGTTGAGAGGATCAATAATGTGAATGCCGAGCCTCAGTGTGTGCCTGGACCAAATTAGAACAGCGTCCGCAGGTAGAGATAAATATTTAATATAAACCTGGGGAGCAACAGTTACAAGCTGTAGTGGACGCTGGGGTGTAGGAATATAAATATCAGGATTGGGGGGAAAATTATACAAGCAGGAAGAAAAAATTTTACAAATTTTAAAATTGGACAATTACCAATTTGGGATTAATCTATGGGATTCCTTGCCAGATATCCAAAAAGAGTTAACATGATAGCTTTCCGATGGAATCTATAGTTTTGGTAAATTGCCAGACATTCCTATGAGATCAGTAGTGGTGGGGAAACCAATAGTAGTACCGATCTCCACAAAAATTGTAAACATGAACCAATGCATTTTTACTATTTCTATAGTGGAGCAATGTCCAGAACAATTTGCATTCACTTGGCAAGGGAGGCAATATACATATACCAGACTACCACAAAAATACTTACATAGTCCCACTTTCTATCACAAGATTAAAGCAGAAAGTGGGCAAAAGGACTTGGGCCTTCTTGGATTTTGGAGGCAACATATTTCACATCTGGGGTAACATATGGGGTAGGTTGGACAATAAAATAAAGTAGAAATAGGACAATAAAAGAGTAGAATGAATAAAGTTTTGTTAGATAGTATAAGGAAGTTGCACTCCAAGTAATTTTGCAAATGTGTCTTTTACCTCAAACACTAACATTGTGAAACACTGTACCTGCACGTAAACCTCTCTTATATGTTTTATAGATTAAAGCGTCCCTGCTTGAATTTTTATGATTGTGTGACAGAGCTTTGAAATGGAAGAAAAATAGAAAAGAAGACCAGTAAAACTATATAGAGCAATTAACTTAAATTTCTATCTCTCTTTCTTTTAGAAGCTTAGTATCCAGACATGGTCCGGAGAACCAATTTCACTGTGCCACATTTAAAATACTTCCAGCAATGTGACCTGATAGTGGGAATCCAATGGATACCACATTTGTTTGTGACTCTTTTGATTAATAGTGTGCTTATTTACAGATTAAATTCAACCCTGAATCATTACCGATGGAAGAAAGCATGCCGGAGCTCTGTGTTTGTCTGTTTCTGTTATGTGTTGTCTGTTTTAGCTTATGGGGTACCCCAACATTGCACATTGGCCATTTCCAGAGTTTATTCCACCCCTTCTATTAGTCCAAATGGTACCATATCCCTTTCCAAAAAAGATTCCCCCACATACCAGAAAGTATCTTATGAAAACCATGCTCACAATGATTTTATGCTATGGCTCACAGGTAATCAAGGCCAGCAGCGTGCCAGATTTTAGGAATAAAGGGGACGCCCATGTGGGATCCCTACGTGGGTCAGGGCAAAGGGTCTATAGAGTGAGCAGACTTGATGGGCCTTGGCCCTTGTCTGCTGTCATCTTTCTATGTTTCTATGTTTCTATACTGCCCAATGATAATTTAGTTAGGGGTTATATTATAAAAGGATATCTGAAGAGAAATAATTAGAAAACTTTATACCTGGTAAAATGGTGTTCATTGGTATTTGATATTTGCTAAATAAAATAAAAAATGGTCTCTCTTTATTTAACTTACCAGGTATAAACAGTGCAGTGCACATCTCTGACATAAGTTATTTTGGTATCACATTCTGTACGTGTGTATGGTCTCTCTTAAATGACATAATAATTATGTCCGGAACATAAAAAGGTGTATTTTCTGAATGTCCTACAGAATACCTTTAAGTGCATTAGTGTTGTTTCTCTTATCTCACACAAATACTACCTTACACACAAGTATTGTGTCAAATGTTATCACATTCTGTACGTGTGTATGGTCTCTCTTAAATGACATAATAATTATGTCCAGAACATAAAAAGGTGTATTTTCTGAATGTCCTACAGAATACCTTTAAGTGCATTAGTGTTGTTTCTCTTATCTCACACAAATACTACCTTACACACAAGTCTTGTGTCAAATGTTATCACATTCTGTACGTGTGTATGGTCTCTCTTAAATGACATAATAATTATGTCCAGAACATAAAAAGGTGTATTTTCTGAATGTCCTACAGACTACCTTTAAGTGCATTAGTGTTGTTTCTCTCATCTCACAAAAATACTACTTTACACACAAGTATTGTGTCACATGTTATCACCTTCTGTACATAAAGTGGTTTTTCTCCTTTTTCTCTTATACTCTCTTTTACCACTAGGGGGGTTTAATGTAACTAAAGCATTGAAGCTAAACAGTCATGAGTAAATATTTTCCTTGAAAAATCACGTACTGGGAAATGTTATCCTTTTGTGATAAAATTGGTCAGCTCTGCTCTCTCATTCTGATGATTTGGCTAACATGCTGGGTTAAGAGAAAATTTCACCAGATCGAGAAGATGATGACACGCAACCAGACATACAGTGCCATGAAGCTATTATGTGGCACCGACTTGGGAATAGAAGTGAGCCTATATCCTGCCACTTCACATTAGGGCTGGTCTCTGGGGGTAGTGCACGTGACTTACATGAGTGAAGGCATGTGAGTGGCATAGCAAGCCTATTGAAACTGGAGCATAGCCAGACCCTAACCAAAGCTACTAAGAAAAACGGGATACCAGATAACTGCGGTGATCGATGGTGAATATGAAGCTACCCTAAATGTATGCCATGAGTAAGAGCACAAATATAATATTAATAAGATTATTAATTTTCATAATTCCCGATACGTGATACTTTCAAGTGAAAGGCCTAATTAGCAAAAAATATTAGAGACTGCAAACATACCAGTTGAGAACATAAGGAAATAATTTAACCTGAGGTATAGTATAATTTAACCTGAGGTATAGTAAATACTATTGTTTCTGAAATACTGGCTGGTAAACAAGCATATTTCGGCTCCAGAGAAGCGGAGGTATTTAGATGGGTGCGGTAATGTTACATGTTGTTAATCATACAGCAATATACTTTAGATAGTAATGTTTCTTCAGCCTTACAGTGGACTATTTGTGAGATTCGTGTTTTGTCTTTTAACTTTATCCAGCAGTTAAATACCTCATTGATTTTTGTATTATTTAATAACATCACATCCTTAGATAGAACCTGGTGGAATTTTTGATATAAAACAATGTTCTGATTTCTCATGTGAAGGGTTGCTTACGTTATTTGATGTAAGGAACTCTACAATAATGTGTCCTTTCACTGTGATGCCTTTGCTACTATGGGCAACAAATAGATGAACAAAATAAAACAAACGTGTCATTCTATGAACCATGTTCTTTATAAAAATGTTTTTGTTGCTAGCAGTACTGTTAAACTTGTGATTCATGCTATTCAAGCTCCCTTTTCAGTATGTGTATAGCAAATGTAAATATTAATTTTTCTTTTACCGATGTATTTTATTGCCATCTATAAAGAAAGCCATGCAAAATAATTGTGAAAAACAGACTTGAGTATCCAAGGGTGGAATGTTATGCCTCCGCATATTACTGACATGTTCAGAATATTACTGATATGTCTCCTCAAGTCTGCTTACCTGAACTCCTGACCTCCAAAGAACCTTGCTTATCTGAGATCCGACTTCCTTGATCACAAAAGGACAGCTGAGCTATCTTGACCTCTTTTGACCTGGGTGTTGTCAAAACAGATATCAAAAGACCAGGACCAGCTGTCTTACTAAGAGGCCAGTAACATCAATAGGACTAAGCAACCAAATCTGCTATCTTGACCTCTTTTGACCTGGGTGTTGTCAAAACAGATAACAAAAGAGCAGGACTAATCGTAACAGCAGGACCAGCTGTTTATGCTTTTACTATGAACTCCGCAGTGTGCATCCTATATAAGACCGGGATTCTGACCCTGACAGTAGAATCCTAGCCGTCTACAGGAACAGAAGCCACGAGGCTAAAGGGTCAGTCTCCCGTGTCCACTCACCTATCAATTGTATGGATTCTCCAATTGTGAAGGGAGTGTTTGCCTGGGATACGGTGAAGGTATTTAATTCTTATCATATATATATATATGTATAATAAAGTGTTATTGTTTATGCTTTATATTGTCTGGGTGCTTTTCTGAGTGTTACTGATCATCCCACCTGTCAGAAATTAGTGGCGGAACAATATGCATGAGAGAGATCTGCATATAATTGAGGTGCCAGGCATGCAAATCTGCTCCACGCATATTCATTCGGGCTATCCTGAAAACCCGACTGGCCTGGTGGTCCTCCAGGATAGGATTGGGAACCACTGCTATAACCAATTTCCAAAAAGTATGCAGTTGTTGATTGTTAGACTTTTCTATAATATATTGTTGAATATATTATATTTTTATAATGTTGCATACATGTATGTTTAATTACAAATTTAATAAAATTTTTAAGCTAAAAAAAAAAAAAAAGGCAGAGGACGAGCCAACACTGGCACGGGCAGCAGGTTGAGGTTGCTGCTTGTGCCGGGAACATTAAAGAGATATGGGGGAAGGGAAGGGAAGGGGTGCATGGTAGTGGTGGGGGGGGGGGGCGACGAGGAGGATGGATTCTAGCACCCCCAATCAAGATGGACTACACCTCCCTTACTATGCCACTGCAAAAGAGCTTAAAGGCGACACATGCAGAACACAGAGAGCCTTTTTTCAAATACAGGCAAAAATTAACCTGAAATCCTAAGAAGCCAGACTCTGCAACACAAATACCAGGAAAACCAAAAGAAACACATTTCCTCTCATACAGTACAAAATAAAGACAGAAGATGTAAATTCTAAAATTGGACATATTCCAAACACTAAAATTTTAAAATAAAATTATTTTTTTTTCTACCTTTCTGGTCTGGTAACTTTGTTTTTTCTGATCACATTGGTCCCAGTCTAGGCCTCCTGTTCATTTGTTATTTCTTTACTCTCCTCCTTTCTTCTTCATTTCCTGCCTTATGTCCACCTTTGGCACTGATCTTTCAGATTCAGCTTTCTTCCATTAGTTTTCCACCTGTTCCCTCTGCCCAATCCCTCTCTCTTCCCTTCTCTTATCATCCATCCATGTGTGGTGTATTCTCCTCTCTTTCCATTTCCCTCTGTTCTATACCTTCTGCATTTGGGGGTCTGTGGAAGAACTGGCTTTTACTTATGTGCTGCCTTGGATCCTCTGCTGTTTTGGATGTGGGACTCCCAATTGCCCTGTTCTGCCCATGATCCTATGCTGCCTCAGCCAGATCGTGTGGCTGCTCTGCTCCCTCAGTTTGTCCCAGATCCAGTGGCTGCTTCTCCACCCTGATCTGCTGGCTTTGGCTAGGCTTACCTTTCCCAGGAGCTTCAGGATTTCTTTTTGTACATTAAAGGTTTTCTTTGGATCTGATTTTTCAGCGATATAGTTGGATACACAGATTCCCAGATCCAACTTTAATATTAAAAATAAAATCATAATGGTGACCAGGACAGACAGAGGACCTGGGACAGACTGAGGCAGAAGTGGATCTGGGGCAAAGCAGGGTGAGTTGGAGCCCCATGTCAGAGACATAAGAACATAAGAATTGCCATACTGGGACAGACTGAAGGCCCATCAAGCCCAGCATCCTGTTTCCGACAGTGGCCAACCCAGATTCCAAGTAGTAAAAGAGAGGATCCAGAGCAGTTCATAAGTACAAGTTGGGTCCTCTGCCGACTTGACTGTGCATCTTCTTCCTCTCCCTTCCCTTTCAAATGAAGGAAAACTTTGGAAGGAGAGGTCATAGTGTGACGTTAAGAGGCTAAGGCGTAATGTAAGAAAATACTTCTTTACAGAAATGTGGTAGATGTGTGGAAGTCTCCCAATGGATGCGGTGGAGATGAAGACTGTATCTGAATTCAAGACAGTGTGGGATAGACATGTGAGATTTATTAGGGAGAGGAGAAGGTAGCGGATGATGTGGATGGGCAGACTAGATGGGCCATTCAGCCTTTATCTACTGTCATGTTTCTAGGTCCCTTATCCTCCCCTCCATCCATGTACATTTCCTTTTCTTTCCTTCCCTTCTTTTCCATCCCATATGCAATATATCCCATCTCCCCTTCTCCTCCATCTATATCCAGCATTTCTCCTCTCTCCCCTGCCCTTCTCTCTCCCCTCTCGCCCACCCATCCAGTCTTACCATTTCACTACCTCCCTCAGTCCAACATTGCCCTCTCCCCCCCACCAGGCAAGTCCAGCATTTCTCCTCTTTAACCTTCCTCCTTCTGCTACCCTACCGCTGCCTGACCCAGAATTCATACAAGGCCTGGCACCGGCACTAACTTCAATTATAAAAAGCCTTTGAGTCCATGGGAAGGCCCCTTCAGTTCCATCCCCTTTGACACATATGTGTTAGAGAGACGGTACCAACAGGACCTCATTAGCATATAGGCTCAAAGGCTTCTCACCATTTAAGTTAGCACTGGTGCTGGGCCTTGTATGGACTCTGGACTCCAGGTCAGGCTGCGGGAGGGTGAAAGGAGGAAGGCTCTTCATTACTTGAGTTAACAAAGGTCCATGGTGCTCCCTAGATCTGTGGGACCCCGGACATCTGCCCTGTTTGCCCCTCCCACCAATGTTGGCCCTGAAACCTGGATGCCAGGAAACGAGAAAAGCATTGCTTATAAAGGTGTCAATCCCAAGCAATTACTTGGTAAATCAAGTGCAGAGACAGAAGATCCTCAAGTACCAAGAAATGCAGTCTGAGAGACCATGAAACTCTGACAGAAAATACAGAAATATTTCCCATCATTTTAGATGTCACAGGCTTAATCAAAAAGAACTTCCAAGTGTACCTGAATAAATTGCCTATATATGTTACATGTTATGACTCCAGAACATGGCTGTCTTTGGCACAATGCAAGTACTATGGCGAACATTAGCAATAAATTTGAGAAGCTGAGATCGTACTTCATATACTCTGGCTTAGGACTGAGGTTCATTTCTGTCATAGTATATGAAAAACTATGGCTGCCAACTGGATCCAGATTCACAGGATAGGGTTGATACAGTTCTGGGTTTACCCCAGTACATGTTGGGACTTATGGCAGGGCAGGATTAACCAACAGGCCAAATAGGCATGTGCCTAGGGCCCAAAATGGTCAGGGGGGCCCGATGAAGGAAGGCATCAACATTGTTTTTTCCAAAGGGCGATGGGCCCCTCCAGCATCGATCGGCAATGCCCCCCCCCCCCCCATTGACGGAAAGTAAGACAAGCAAGCAATGCGGGTAAGAAAGGCAACGGGAACTGTAATTGTGCAAGCGGTGCTGCTTGCTCAAAGTTTCCCTCTGATGCAGCTTCCTGTTTCCGCCTGGGCTCATGATGGGGTGTGACAGGGCAGGGGGCCCTGTGTACTTGTGTGCCTAGGAGCCCTCGACGAATTAATCCTGCCCTGACTTGTGTTATTGCTTTTCATAGGGAATGCTATGGGTAAATCAGAACTACAAGTCCCTGCATGCAATAGGGTAACCCAGGACTGGATCAGTGGCAATTAGACGATGGGGAAATTGCAAGTCCCAGAAGGCAGTGGAGCTATAAGGTCTGCAGGAGAGCCAGACTGGTAGGAAACCTGGGGGAAGCCTGCTAACTCAACAGCAGCTGCCCTAATCAGGGGGATCTGGTGGATGTTGCTGTTAGCAACCCCCACATACAACAATCATCATGTAACATTGCTGATTGTCAGAGAAGGAGTTTAAAAGAAGTCTTAGTCTTAGAGAAAAAGGGAAGCTCAGAAAAGGAAGTCACAAACCAGAAGGGGAAAGAGGTGGAAAGAGACAGGAAGCCTGAAGTTCTGAAAGGGCGAACAAGGATAGTTCTCCAAGAAAGGGATTGGAGACAGAATTCCCCTCAGCCTCTGTGGCAGGCAGTCAGTCCTGTTAGTCAAGAAGGGAAGAGAATTAACCCTAAAGCAAGAATTAGGAGCAATAGTTGGAGCTTGAGAGGAAGAGGGGGAAGAAAGGCCCAAGGACTACACGGTATCCATTCTGGGTAAAAGAGGCTTCCATAGGGATGAGTAATGGTTTATTATGGTGTGTCATTGTTCTTAATAGAAAGCAGAAAAGGGTAATTTTGACATGTTTAAACTGTGTTTTTACTAGTTCAGAAACTTGCCTGTATGCTTGAAAAGGCAAGGCATGTTTTGAAAAAATGTTTGAATTGAGCATTGCTAGTGCAGAATTGGATTGGATTTATTATTTGATTTACTGCTATTGACATAAGTATTTAGCAGTGTACAATTAAAAAAAAAAAACTTATTAAAAAATGCAATACAATCACTTTACAAACTCTATAAAAAAACAATAGAGTAAAAAAGTAGTTCACATTAGCAGAATCAAGTCAATCATTATTAAATCCTACAGTAACAGTTTGCTTCCATAATATTGCTGAAATAATTCTGTTGTCAACAGTTTACAAATGACAAATATGATAAACCATCAAAGAATTTGTCAAATAATTCCATAATGCAGGACCTACATAAGAAAAATCTCTGCTTCTCATGAGAGACAACTTTATGGTACCTAGACCTGGCAATGAAAACAGCTCTTTGCTAGAAGAGTGCAATGTGACAAGTCAGGCTCTGTGCCTGCCTTGGTCCCCTTTAAGAACCCGAAGAAAAGCAGTGCTGGGGTTAAAAAACCAACTCAAAAGCTCAGATTACATTTCCCTTCTGAGTTAGCTGACTATCCTGAGGAAGCCCTGACTGAAAGTGAACTCTGCCAGGATGTATTTAGTGATGAGGATATGGAAACTCTACCCAGTGGGAAAACTTAAGCAAAGCACTGTCTTTAGGAGACCTTGCATTGTGTGGGAAGACCACAGGGGGAGCCCAAGCGAACCCAGTTCTAGAACAGGTACACATAGGTTTGGGAGGGGCTCTCGCACAGAAAACTAGGCAGCTTTCCTTTTACAAACATTAGAAGACAAGGAAGATAATCCAGCCTGGGCCATGGTAATGACCTGGAGTTAATGGAAACTGAAGAAGCTTCTCCATGCTCAGGAGAAGCAGCCATAATCTTGGAAGAGCCCATGGAGGTAACTGAACAGGTGGCGACAGAACCTGATGCCATAGAAGTGAGTTAATGTAATATAACTTACTATGCTAAGCCTGCACAAGGACTGTCTTTTGTTTGTTGAAAGCTTAAAAATGAACATTTGTTTTTCTGTTCTTTTTTGTCCCTGGATTGTTGGGAACTGAGTTGTGGGTGATATTCTTTTGCCTTCACCACGAAGTTGTAGTTGGCTTGTGCAAGTAGAGTGAGACATGAATCTCAGGGTGTGCTGAATTGCTGAAATGTTTGCAGTACTGGAATGTTGGAGATATTTTGTTTTTGATTTCTGATCTTGTTTCACCAGGAAGCTGAGGATTGCTATTTGTGGGATAAGTTTGCTGATACCTCATGGGTGGGAATTATGAAAGCTGTGCACAGCCATAGAATAAAGCAAGCTTAACAATTCTCCCAACCTAGCTCAGGAGAGCTGGAGGCTCCTGGTGTTTAACCAATAGGTAACCAATGAAGTTTATATAGAACCACAGTGATATGATCCATTCTTTTGCTACCTATTAAAAGCCTTGCGGCAGTATTTTGAACCAACTACATACGATGTACATTGGCCTGACTTAATCCTAGAAAGAGAGTATTGCAATAATTCAACCTACTTGATAAGGAGACGTGTCAACTTTGTAAGGTTTTTCTGTTCAAGGATCAGTTTTAGTTGATGCAACATTTGCAATTGGTAAAAAGTTGTCTTTACAACATAATTAATTTGAGGACTAGAGTTGCCGTGAACACCCTATACTGTCAATTCTGAGAGCAAAACTGAATCTTTGAACCTTGTATCTCAGGAAAGCCTCGCAATGCTGTTGATTTTTCGATATTAAAAACCAAGTTCTGGTCTATCAATTATTCAATTGATTTTTTTATTTATTTATTTAAGTCATTGATAGCTTGATCATGATCTAAAAAGAAGAGCAATTGAATATCATCAGTGGAAAAGTGAAAAGTATCCTCCAGAGCATCGAGTAGCCTTGCCAGGGGAGCAACTAAGGTTGAAATTAAAGACTACAGGGGATAGCAAAGATCCCTGCGGAACTTCAGATCGCAACATGCCCTTTGACCCTTGATTTTTTTTCCAAGACACAGTATGACTGTATTCTGGACAAGACAAAGTGGGTTTAGAAGAAGTGGAAATGAGGTTAAGGGTGATAAAAAGTACATGTTCCCTTACTGATGGGACAGTTAAAATGGATGGGGAATAAGAGAGAGCCTGTAAAACTATCTAAAAATTGAAGAGCACTTTCCCAAAATTCAGCCCATTTTTTGTCAGGTTTGAGCTATGTGATTGATTTTGTTCATCAAGGCAAGATTCATTTATTGTAGCTTATTCCTGTGCCAAAACTCGCTAAGTCCACGAGTTTTGGCACAGGAATAAGCTACAGTAAATGAATAGTTGTTTGATGAATAAAATTAATCAAATAGTTTGGGTGTTGTTTTTTTTTTGTCAGTTTTCAACTGAGTTTTAGAAATGTGCTCCTTTATTGCAAAGTATAGGTTTAAGGATTAAGAAGTGAAACCCCAAAGCTGCAAGAGGAGAATTGCTAAGAATTTTGTTTTCCCTTTAATCCATGTTAAATTAAGCTACTGTTTAGCAACCGCGTGCATCGGCTACAGCCTTTGAGGTCCTGCTGAAGCGTCCAGTAGGGAAATTGCAGCAAGGAAGCTTGGGGCAACCCTGTTCCCATAGCCACTGGGTGGTGCCAGGGCCAAGAGGGCATCACATGCTATAGAAAAGATTAGTAGCAGTAGCTGATCAGCGACTGTCTCTTATGTGTTTGTGTACAGAGCTGTATATGTCTACTAGTGCTACAGAATTAATAAATAGTACTGTGTTTCCCTGAAAATAACACAATGATTTTAGGTCCAAAAACGCACTAGGTCTTATTTTCAGGGTATGTACATGATCATCTCTTCCTTCCTCTCCTTCACCCCAATTCTTCCTCTTTCTTTTCTTTCCCCCACATGTGCAGCATCTTCCCTTCTTCCCATCCCTCGTGCAGCAGGACCCTTGCCCAGCTTCCCTTCCCTCCCTCCCATTCCTTGTGCAGCAGAACCCTTGAGCGAGTACCCCCGTACCTGCCGCGCAGCCGCATCCCCATTCTTCCCTCCCTCCCTATCGGAACCCTGCCGCGTGCCCTACATACCTCCATAAGCAGCTTTGGGCCGGCAGCACTCTAAACGGGCTGCTTCGGCCTTCCGCCTGTGAATTCACTCTGCCAGGTTACTGGTGATTAGTGGCATTTGGCGGCCTAAAGCACCTAAGGAGGCACAGTTCTGGCGCTGATTTTTTAGGCACCTTATAACTCGGTTATTGAGCTTGGGTGCCTAAAAAATTGGCATTGGTTAGAGAATGCAGGCTATAGTGCCACTGAAAAAGAAGAGCTTCCATAGGGGTGAGTAAAGTTCCATGATGGGGATAGCACAGGCCCTTTTAGTGCAGGGACACTTATCTAGATAGCAGGTGCTTTTGAATATCGGGCCCTGTGCATTTTATCTTATTTCAGTACTGGTTACACCTCTGTAGCGTTTGACCAGTGAAAGGATGCCCACTGTTTTTTACAGACAGATATAACAGACAGCAAGGTACTGAGGAAAAATTTCAAAACAATAGATACATCTAATTAGTAAAGACCCTGTTTCGGCAGATAGCTAGTTTTAATTTTAAAACATATAAACAGTACACACACACCTCCCCCCCTCTTTTACAAAACTGTGATAGCGTTTTTTAGTGCAGGCAGGCACGTTGACTGCTCTGCGCTGCTCCTGATGCTCAGAGGAACTCTGTGAGTGTCGGGAACAGCGCAGAGCATTCGATATGCTGGTCTGCGCTAAAAACCGCTATTGCGTTTTTGTAAAAGGGGTGCGTGTGTGTGTTATGTAGTAATTTCAAAGGTGCTGCAGCCAATTTTTTGTGACATACAATGGTATGTAGCATCCCTAAGTACAGAAAAATAGTGTTGGTATGTTATCTGCTGCAGTACATCACAGGATGTCACTTCAGAAACTTTTCAATTACTGCATGCTGTCACTGTGGTTGGTCAGGCTACACACACCAAGCAAAATTGTTTCTCCTAGCTGGAAACCTTTTGGCTTGGGCTGCCAGTCTACTTGGAGACATTTTCTTCCGTCAATTCTGCTGCAGTGTGTGTGTGTGTTGTGGACCCTCAGTGGGGAACAAGGGAAGGTATAACACTGCAGAGAAAAACTTGTTAATGCAAGTGATGTTTTACACACGTTCCTGGGCAAATTGTGGTGGGATGACAGAGTTGGAGTATTATTGCTAGCACTATCTGCGTATTCATTTTAATATGAGTGGCAAAAATACTCGCCCACACCTAGTTACAGGTTTAACTGGGCCTCATGTGTCAGAAATGTTAGAATAAGTAAATGAAATCGGAGGTTGATATTCAGTGAGGCTTAAGTGGGCAGGAGAGGATCCTGCCTGCTTAAATCACGCTGCGTGGGCCATCCGCTGTTACCACTTAGCCAGTATTGCCATTGAATATTGACTCTGCTGCCACGATGCAATCCAGGAAATGCTAGAGTGGTCAAGAAGAAATCCAGGTCCAAGCAATGTTCAGTGCTGGCAAGTGCATACCTAATCAGAATACCTGCCGGTCGATCCCTCCTACTGGAAACAGCACACAAGCACTCCTATACCCAATTGCTCCCCACAGAGATCGGGTCGCTGAAAAGCCTGATGGACTTAAGGAAAGCAGTGAAAACGTTCCTCCTCCAATGACCCAACCACAGACCGGGTACTCTATATGTGGACTAGAGATCTGCCCTTCCGCGCATCCACTTATTATATCTAGACGCATTCAGTGAGGACTAACACTGTTTGCTGAAAAATTTGAAGAGACTCCCATCCCCCACTGTACTTACCCTCCCTCCTTCCTTTTTTTTTTTCTTCTTTATTTTATTGTTACTTTTTTTTTCCCCTTCCCCTGCTCTCCTTAGATGTTTGTCACATCTGTCTGCTCCCCTCAAATATTTTAGATCACATTCTTTTGTTTTTTTTAATATGAAATCCGTGTCTGTTGTTTCATTTCTTTCTCACACAGAGGACCAAAATGAAATCTTTCTTTAATGTTAGTATTGTATTCACATTTTTCATTGAATATGTCTGAATAATGGTTGTATTGTGATATTATTCTACAGTAATGTGTGTGGCCGGAATAGGCTTGGTGGTGGTGTTCTTCAGGTGGCTGTTGTCTTTCTTCAGATCCAAATATCACGGCTATCCATATAGGTAGGATAACAGCTGACTTGGTAATTGAAAAACTTTTGGTAAAAACAGAGTTGGTAATTTTTGGATTGTATTTTAAATCTTGTACACTGCTTCAGGTAGGTCCACTGTGATCATCATGCTCTCTTCAGTGTTCCAGCAAAGAATCGTCTATTCATTAATGTTGATTTGGCTCCCTGGGTGTGAAAGTGGAGGTGCTGCTGCTTTTGTAGACTGGCATGTGATATTTTTAAACAAGTTCGGCGACTCTTTCCATCTCTGGTGCTCCCTTTAGTAAAAGGACCATTTCATGTCATCTGTCTTCAAACCGCATGGACGTTCAGGAAAGCTCGATTCCACCTTGTCCTAATCCCCATTTTAGGAACACTCGATACAATAAAGCAGCCATCGAAAATACCTTTTGAGACTAGGCAGAATAAATGAATCATTCCCCTTCGCCCACCTCCCCCCCTCTGCATTCCCAGTTGACTCCAACCCCGCTAGTCCACAACATATAACGGTCTGTTTTGTTTGGGGTTTTAAAAAACTTTTACTGTATTTAACTATTGTAAACCATCTAGATATTTGTGATGGACAGTATAACAAGAAACTTGGATACTGGATGTGACCATGAGACCTTAAGCATGCATCACCACATGATGATCGTTCAATTGTACGCTGCCTACATGTCATGCCATTATTTCTCTGCTCCCCTGTATAATAACCATATCTCCTATATGTTGATGCTATGTTTCTTGACTGTTTGCAACCCATCCTGAGCTTTCTGGAAGGACGAGATATAAATCGAAATAACTAAATACGTAAAGATAGGATTGCATATAAGCAGTTCTGTCTCTGGCAGGTTAGGTATACAGATACCTGCACTAAAAATTGGTCAGAACCCACATAATCCCTGGGTCTGCCAATGACCCGGTTATTGATTATCATAGTATGAGTCAGCAATCATAATGATTCTCTCACACAATCAAAGGATAAATCAATAATAGTAATGATTTTCACACATAGGCACAGGACAAATTAGCTCTATATGAGGGTCATTGCTATTACTAAAGAACAAATTGGTAATGGTAATACTCGCTCAAAACAAGTCCCCCACCAAAAAGGTGGAACATCCAGTAACAATAGAGGCCACCAACCAATCTATAAATCAATTAGTCTTTATTCACAAGGATATCAGTGGAAAGAAACTTGACACGGCCGTGTTTCGGCTATACTCTTGCCTTGTTTGTGGACCTCCTTCTCCTATTCCCTCTTGCTCTCAATATTTTCACACATAACCAGAAGATAAATCAGTAACACGGTAATAACATATAGTAAAGGATAGGAGATAAAGACCTATGTGATCCATCCAGTCAGCTCAATGAGGCAATCAAAGTTGTACCTGGAACTCTGCACAGGTCATGCCCCTCCCATGCATGCGTAACTAAAGTGTGAATCAGTAATAGTAATGACTCTTGCATATAACCAGAGGAGGAATCGTTTATCAATTCCCAACAACTTATAAGCACTGAGCTGCGTGATCCAATGATCTTTCTGATAGTTTCTTCCTGGTGCTTTGAAGTTTTTATATTAACCAGCTTGTTCTGGTCCAATATTTGTGCCAAAATGGCAGTGCAGATGTCAAGAATCATTCGAAATACCTAAAATACAAATTGTAACCACTGTTCATTTCAAAATGTGTGCTGTGTCATTAAGACTCCAAAGAGGGCAAGACAACCACATTGTTATACTTCCCCCAAAAGTATCTCATCCATCTGAGAAAGTCCTTGTTTCAACAAAATAAGTTGGATATCTTTTGTTCTTATTTCTGATACTTTCCAAGATGAATGTGCCAGGGCAATATAAAAGATAGCAAAGCAGGACATTAGTAATCACAATTGCAAATTAACTGACAGCTGGAGCATGTACATAAAAACATAAGATTTGTCCATCGTGCCCAGCAGTCCGCTCACGCGGTGGCCCTTAGGTCAAAGACCAGTGCCCTATTTGAGTCTAGCCTTATTTGCGTATGTTATGTTCCAGTAGGAACTTATCCAACCTTGTCTTGAATCCCTGAAGGTTGCTTTCCCCTATAACAGCCTCCGGAAGAGGGTTCCAGATTTCTACCACACTCTGGATGAAGAAGAACTTGGAGAAGGTGAACAATCTCTCTCTACTAAGTCAATTCCCTTCAATATCTTGAATGTTTCGATCATGTCCCCTCTCAGTCTTCTCTTTTCAAGTGAGAAAAGGCCCAGTTTCTCTAGCCTCTTATTGTATGGCAACTTCCCCAGTCCCTTAACCATTTTTGTTGCTCTTCTCTGGACCCTTTTGAGTAGTACTATGTCCTTTCTCATGTTGGACGCAGTATTCCAGGTGGATGGGGTGTACCATGGTCCGGTATAATGGCATGATAACCTTTTCAGATCTGTTTGTGATCCCCCTTCTTAATCTTTCCTAGCATTCTGTTTGCCCTTTTAGCCGCCGCTGCACATTGTGCAGACATTTTCATTGACTTGTCTACAAGTACTCCCAAGTCTCTTTCCTGGGGCCTCTTTCCGAGTATAGCACCAGACATCCTGTATTCGTGCATATGATTTTTGTTACCGACATGCATCATCTTGCACTTATCCACGTTGAACCGCATTTGCCATTTCACGGTCATTCTTAGAGCGTATTTATGTCTTTGTAAGTCTTCGCAATCCTTCTGTGTCCTCACTACTCTGAATAACTTTGTATCGTCCGCAAATTTAATCACCTCACTCGTCCTTCCAATTTCTAGGTTGCTTATAAATATGTTGAAGAGCACAGGCCTGAGCACCGAACCCTGCAGCACTCCACTCGTGATGCTTTTCCAGTCCGAGTATTGTCCATTCACCCCCACTCTCTGTTTCCTATCTGTCAGCCAGTTTTTAATCCACGTGAGTATATCACCCTCAATTCCATGGCTCGCAATTTTTCAAAGTAGACATTCATGCAGAACCTTGTCGAATGCCTTCTGAAAATCTAGATATACGATGTCAACCGGGTCACCCTTGTCTATCTGCCCATTTACTCCTTCGAAGAAGTGCAGTAAGATTGTCAAGCAAGATCTTCCTTTGCTGAAGCCGTGCTAGCTGGTCCTCATCAGTTTGTGTCCGTCAAGGTGATCGGTGATGCAGTCCTTTATCAATGC
Source organism: Geotrypetes seraphini (assembly GCF_902459505.1). NCBI lineage: Eukaryota > Metazoa > Chordata > Amphibia > Gymnophiona > Dermophiidae > Geotrypetes > Geotrypetes seraphini. The sequence goes on from NC_047094.1 coordinate 95,957,201, forward strand.
CTCTACCTTCTTTTCCAGTACCGAAGTCAGACTCGCTGGTCTATAGTTTTCCGGATCTCCCTTTGAATCTTTCTTGAAGATCAGTGTAACATTCGCCACTTTCTAGTCTTCCGGAATCTTTCCTGATTTGATTGACAGATTGGCTATTAGTTGCCAAGCTTGTACTACAGAGGATCTGCAGAGTATCACTGCCCAACCTACAGAGCAACAAAGTCATGTCCAAGTGTGGTATTCATGCACAAGAACTCAGTTCACAGAACAATTAATGCTTTGGTGAAGATCTAAATTGGAGTGGAGGAATGGCCTACAGTTAAGTGAACTGCAGTGGGAATTGAAGTCACAACCTCAGGGTGCTGAGGCAGCTGCTCTAACACTTCATTGCCCCAGGTACAAAATAAATATCTATCTTACTCCCCTCCCCCCCTTTATGAAACCACATTAGGCTTTTTTATTGTTGACTGCAGCAGTATTTGCTCCGATGCTCATAGAATTCCTATGAGCGTCAGAGCTAATACCACTGCGGCTGCGATAAAAAAGGCTGTGATAAAAAAGCCTAACGTGGCTTCATAAAAGGGGGGGGGGGGCGTAAAATATTTAAACTGCTTTGATTGTAACCACACAAAAAAAGCAGTATATCAAGTCCCATACCCTTTAAAGAACAGACGTAACACTGATATATTGGGCAAAGACTTTGTGGATTTACCCCCCTTTTTACAAAACCTTAGCGCGGTTTCTAGTGCCGGCTGCGGTGATAACAGCTCCAGCGTTCATAGAATTCCTATGAGTGTCAAAGCTGTTACCACTGCAGCTGATGCTAAAAACCATACTATAGTTTTGTTAAAAAAAGGGTGGGGGGAGGTTAAGCAGATCATTTTGATTTAGCAATATTTTAGGACCCAGATAACCCTTTTTTGAAGATCAGATGAGGTGTGAAAATTTTGCATCCTTTTTCTAAGCACAGCTGAGCTTCTCCCATGCAAATTGTGTGACAGTTTCTGATGGGGAAAAGAAGAGCACTAATTCTCTTCTGTTCTTGCTGTTATTACCCAATTATACCTGGGTGACAGTGGCATGGTGCACAGTGACTTGCCCAAGGTCACACAGTGCCAATGGCAGACATATCCTAGAATCCAATTTAATGGCCTGCTAAGAATGTTTATTTACAAGGACAACCTTGTTTGGAAATGTACACATCAATTAAGCCAGTGTCTGCTGTTTTAACATACAACACTTTCATTTTGCACAGAACATTTAACAAATCATTGTCTGCATCAAGGCAACAATACGACGTGTGCTATAGATAAGCATCACCAGCCTGACATGAAGTTTAATGAAATGGTTTCTGTTGACAGCTTGGTTCTTTTAAAAGGAACATGCACTGGAAACAGATATGTTTGCAGTTTCAGTTTCCTGATTTAGGAGTATTTGATGTTTGTGTTCCTAGTGCTATTTCTCTACCTCAGAGTATGTCAATTAAAGAGATTTTTTTAGCAAGAAATGTAGTATGTGTTGTTATATATATGAGTGTTTGTGTGTGTGTGTATGTATGTGTATTTACCGTATGTGTGTATGTGTATATGTATAATATATACACATAGGCATTGGAATGGGGAGGCCACAGGAGCCATGGTCTTCCAAAAAATTGATGGTTGGTGCCCATTCATTTCCCGATATTGTACTTCATCTCTTTGGGGCAGCCACCATGCAGCATCAATGAGCAGGCCTGACCCGGAACCCTTGATGCTGTGCAGCGGCTGCCCCGAAGACTTAAAGTATAATGGCGGGAGGAGGTGGAGTCGGGAGCTAGTGATTGGCTATGCTGCAAGATTCCGCTGGGGCTAGGGCGGAGCTCCTGGGCCCTCTGAAACCAAACAGCTGTATATAATGAACGACTCCCAGTGTTACCTCTCTGTAACTTCTCCATGATAGACCACTACTCAGGCGATGGGCCTGATGGGCCGCCGCGGGAGCGGACCGCTGGGCAGGATGGACCTATGGTCTGCCTCAGCGGAGGCAACTTCTTATGTTCTTATGTTCTTATTACTGTTTAGCTATTCCACGTTACCTCTGCCAGCATGGAAACAACTAAGCAATGTGCCACCTTTACTGCCCCCGATTTCTGGAATTTATTCCTTTTGGACCTTTGGTCTAAAGTTGCCTATGAAAGATTTAAGTTGGCCCTCAAAATGCCCCCCCTGGGAGAGGTTGTGAAGACAAAAAATGGTGACGGAATTCAAGAATGTATGGAATAAACACAAAGAATATCTATATAGAAAAAGGATGGAATCCAATAAAACCAAATTTTAATGACCTCATAGCTGGAATGTGCTTTGATGGCAGCTCCAGAGCTAGAAACTAGGATCAATGCTGGGAAGACTTCTATGGTCTGGGTCCCAAAAATGGAAAGACAGATTAGGATCAAGGCTGGAGTGAGCTTTGATTGCAACTCCTGTTGTTGGGAGGTAGGCAGAATTATCAGGGAGAGATAATGAGATTAAGTATGCCAATGTTTAATCCTGAAGAAATAGAAGCTGTGCAGAGTGCCAGATACTATTCTGCCCACCTTCTAGGGCAGACTAGATAGACCGTACATGTCTTTATCTGCCAACATTTGCTATGCAACTATGTACTGCTGTTTGCTCTGGTTTTAGAAACAGGGCATTGGCCCTGGGCGATCAGTTTGCCGGCTACGGTTACCATCCTTTTCTCTTTCCTTTTTACTCTTTGCTTTCCTAAGATTATTAATGGAGTTACTTGTTTTGTGTTATTTGATTGCTTTGATATGTCATTCTAAATGTGGCATATCAAGACCTAAAAACCATAGCTGCTGAGATTGGTGTTACGGAGAGTTAAGTTTAAAACGTGAATAGGCTCTTTTAACTGCTGTTTATTCTTCTGTTGTTGCAGATCATGGGGTTGGTTTTTTTTATTGTTTTTTTTTTAGTATAGAAAGCGATGTTTTGGGGGAAAGATTGTGGCTTTGGGACTTGGGGCTCCTTTTACGAAGGTGCACTAGCGTTTTTAGTGCACGCACCAGATTAGCTCGCACTATGGTACGCGCTAGCCGAAAAACTACCGCCTGCTCAAGAGGAGGCGGTAGCGGCTAGCGCGCGTGGCATTTTAGCGCGCGCGATTCCGCGCGTTAAGGCCCTAACGCGCCTTCGTAAAAGGAGCCCTTGGTTTTGAGGTTTTATGTTTTGCTACATTATTGTGTTTTGTCTTTTTGTTATGTGTTTTCTATTATGTATGTTATTTTGCAATCCGCATAGAATTGTTGGCTAGGCGGAGTATAAATTTTGAAATCAATCAATATGCTACTTTTATGGTTCAGGAACTAAACCTTCAGAAGAATTGCTTTTACTGTCAGAAAAGCAACTTTCCAGAAAAGATATCTTAAAACACATGCAGCAACACTAACAGGACAGCTTTATTCAACAAATAAGAATTGCTGAATGAAATGTATCATATAGATAAGTCTAAAAATATAAATTCCTCTATCAGTGCCAGGAGATAACAACGGGAGTGCCTTTCATCTGAACAATTTCAAAAAATACATTTCCAGGGGGTAGTGAGAAGCCCATTTCTCAACCACATTCAAGGTGTGATTTGCTTATCCCTAGCAACTTTTATATATTCTTTTTTTGTTGTTTTAATTTGATATACTGCCTTTCTAGGAGAACCCAAATCAGAGAGGCTTATAAAAAGAGTTCAGCAACACGTAGGGTCGTGCATTTCAGCTGCAAAAACCTGAGGGAATAGTACAATATAGGGAGTGAAGAACTTTTGGTGCACAAAAGAGGAATGGGACTTGGGTGTGATAGTATGTGATAATCTTAAGGTGGCTAAACAGGTAGAAAAGGTGATGGTGAAAGCTAGAAGGATGGGTGGGTATATAGGGAGAGAGCATAAGAATTGCCATACTGGGACAGACCGAAGGTCCATCAAGCCCAATATCCTGTTTCCGACAATGGCCAACCCAGGTCCCATGTACCCAGTTAGATCCCAAGTAGTGAAACAGATTGTATGCTGCATATCCTAGGAATAAGCAGTGGATTTCCCCAAGCCATCTCAATAAGGGCCTATGGAATTCTCTTTTAGGAAATTATCCAAACCTTTTTTAAAATTCCGATAAGCTAACTGATTTCACCACATTCTCCGGCAACAAATTCCAGAGTTTAATTACATGTTGTGTGAAGAAATATTTTCTCCAGTTTGTTTTAAATCTACGACTTAGTAGCTTCATCGCATATCCCCTAGTCCTAGTATTTTTGAAAAGAGTGAACAAGTGATTCACATCTACCCTTTCCAATCCACTCATTATTGTAAAGACCTCTTTCATATCGCCCTTGAGCTGTGTCTGCTTCAAGCTGAAGAGCCCTAGCTGCTTTAAATCTTTCCTCCTAGGGAAGTTGCCAGTAGGAAAAAGGAGGTATTGATACCCCTGTATGACTCTAGTGAGACCTCATTTAGAATATTGTATACAACTCTGGAGACTGCACCTTCAAAAAGATATAAACAGGATAGAGTCAGTCCAGAGGGTGGCTATTAAAATGGTCAGTGGTCTTTGTAATAAAGTTTATGGAGATAGACTTAAAGATCATAATTATGTATACTTTGGAACCAAGGCGGGAGAGTAGAGATATGATATAGACATTTAGCTACCTCCATAGCATAAAAGCACATGGTGTGAGTATCTTTTGACTAAAAGGAAGCTCTGGAATTTATGGGCATAGGATGAAGGTAAAAAGAGACAGACTCGGGCGTAACCAGAGGAAATATTTTATCCCAGGAGAAGCAGACAGCATATTCTCACATGTTGGTGATGTCATCTACGGAACCCAGCACGGACTGCCCAAAATGAACTGTCACTTTAAAACTAAAAAGACTGCACATACTGCGCACATGCCAGCTTGCAGGACCATTGTTTTCTTTGGAGCGGAAAAGCCATATTTTGGTTTCTCTTCACATGCTGTCCAGCATGTATTGTATGCGTTTTGAACAGTGGTACGTCTGATCTTTGGCCTGAAAAAAATCCAACTACATTACCCCATACTACAGAAAATTACATTGGCTGCCAATTAAGTCAGAATCATCTTTAAATTTGGCTGCCTCTGCTACAAGACACTATTCCATACCTCGCCCACCTACATCCTGAATCACTTTGTCCTACAGGACAATCCCCGCCCCACCCGCAAAACATTGTTATTCTCATTCCCAACCCCCAAGGGATGCCACTACAAAAGATTCTTAGATAGAACACTTGCCTTCCAAGCAGGCATAAGGAACAACACCCTAAGCAACCTCCTCTTGAACTCCCCAACGTACCACGCTCTCAGGGAGCCCTCAAAACCCATCTATTCAACAAATTCATCTGATTCTCCCCTTCCCCTTTCCCCCTTTACTCCCACCTCTATCTCTCTCTGTCCCCTTAGTCTACTTATATTGTTAATTACCCCACAATCCCACTCTGTAATCATCCACTACTGTATCCACTATTGTATACTGTCTAGAACCAAAAAGGTTCATCTTCTACTTTGTACTTTTGTACTATTGTATACCGTCTTGAACTGAACAGGTATGATGGGATATAAATAAAGCATTATTATTATTATATGTACTGTATTTTTCGCTCCATAAGACATACTTTTTCCCCCCCAAAATGAGTGGAAATGTCTGCATCTTATGCAGCGAAGATACAAATTTTTACCACCAATACCTACTCTTCACCCTTACTCCGGCAGCCTACACCGCGTTACTAAACTCCTTTTCCATCTTCTTTGATGATGTTTTGCATTTTCGTCAGCTCCACTCTGTCCATTTTCTGGGTCATGCGGGACCAGCGGCATGTTGGGCCAGGGATCCGCCAGCTGTGCGAGCAGCATGCTGTGGTGGCGCGCTGCTTCTTCCCAGTGCAGAGATGGTACCGGAGGCTGAGCTCCTCACAGCCTTTCTCAGAGGCAGAGGCTACAACTCGGTCTGCCCCTCCCCTCTCTCACTCCCTGCAGGTTCCCCACAATGCAACCCGCTCAGCGTGCAGCGCTAGCCATGACTAATTGGCACCACTGACCGAGCACTTTCCCCAGCCAGAGCATTCATACACTGCTTCCCCTGGCTCGTGCCAAGCTCCTCCTTCCTTCCTGATCACTCCTCGCGCCAGGCTCCCCTCGCTGCTCGCGTCACCATTTTCCAAACCAGAAGCTGGGTAATAGAGGAGGTGCATGTGCAAAGGGTTAGCTGCACGTGGTTAGAGCTTCCCGGTAGCCCAGAGTTCTGGGTTTTGCAAAAATGAAGGGTGAGAGTAGTACTGGGCTGCCGTGGTTGCGGTTTGTGCTATTTCTCCTCTTACTCCTGCATCCCATCAGGGCTTGAAAAAGGTAGGACCCACCGTGACCGACAAGGTGGGTTTAAAGTCAATATTAAAAAAAATACTAAAAGTGAAGGGATGGATGATCACTTTAGGAAAGTAGAAGAGGGCTTAATATAAAGCACTGGTTCCGTCTAGCAGCACTATAGAAATGATAAGTAGTAGTAGGGTATGAGGGGTTTAGAGGCTATGATCGAATTCTATTTCTTTAATCTTCAGGTGTCTAGCTACAAACTTCGGTGCACTGAGCACTCTCAAAGGGTTTTAAGGGAGAGGATGGAGGACAAACTTTCTTGCTTGAAAACCTAAATAATCTAGTTACAAAGCAGATAGTCGAATGGAGGCTGAGCTTCAGTCGATTTTGGACCTAGAGGATACGCTGTGGCAGGGGAAAGACATTTTAAATGAAAGAACTAGGGCTCTCTTTCAAGTAAGTTGTAGTATGGGCGGTACTATTGAAGTTCAGTGTTTTGTCAACTGCCTAGAAATGTTTTAATAGGCAGGTATAAATACAAATGAATGGTACTGGGGCTGTAAAAAAACTATTAGTCATCTGGGACTAATCAGAGGGGGGACAGGGTGCAGAGCTGGCAGGGAGAATTTGGTTCAGAATGGTTTTTTTTCTTGTTTTCCTCCTATAAATCTAGGGTACGTCTTATGGTCAGGTGCATCTTATGGAGCGAAAAATACGGTATATTATACACATTTATTTTCTATGTGTATTTACTACATATGTTTAGTGCCTTCCCGTATTACATTTATTTTCTATTTATTTATGTGCCAGGATAACTACAAGGAGTGCTCTTAGACCTCGGCCTACTAACCTCCTCCTTTCTGAAGAACCTCGTGTTGGTGGCATTTTCTTGCGGTCATTTTCCTCCCAATAATTTTTAGTCTTTCAGATTGGTTTTTAAGTGATGTCGAGGATGCCCAACTCCAGCGCGGAGGCTCTTACTCATAACCATCAACTTTTAAAATCCAGTTCTACTTCAGCTTCTTCGGTGCATGTCAAGGATGTCCAACTCCAGTGCGGAGGCTCCTACTCATAATCATCAACTTTAACATCCAGCTCTACTTCAGCTTCTTTGGTGCTGTTGCTGTTGAATGAACCAAGTAAGAAAGCTAAGAAGCAAAAGCACTGTTCTCCCCTCCAATGCTGCTATACTCTTTCATCTCCTCCAGCGAAGAAACAATGGTCAGACTCTAAACGGGCACATTCTATGCCGACTACAGCACAGGCATCAATCTCAGTATTTGTGCAGCAGTAAGTATATTTTGTGCCGCCTACTGCACAAGCACTATTCCTTCAGCAGCAAACGCATTCTGTGCCACCAACCGCACATGTGCTCTTGTGGCGCAGTGGCGTGTGGCGCAGTGGTTGGAGCTACAGCCTCAGCATCCTGGGGTTGTGGGTTCAAATCCAGCGCTGCTCCTTGTGATTCTGGGCAAGTCACTTAATCCCCCATAGCCCCAGGTACGTTAGATAGATTGTGAGCCCACCGGGACAGAGAGGGAAAAAGCTTGAGTACCTGATTGTAAAACCGCTTAGATAACCTTGATAGGCGGTATATAAAATCCTAATAATAATAATAAACTCTTCTTCCATCAAAAGGCACCATATGTACTGGCTACCTGTACAGGCCCCTGCTTTCCAGGATTATCTGAATATGCTGCTGTGGAAAGGGCTAGTTGGGCTTCTGCAGTCGCAATCTGTGCTACCTCCTGCCAATATGCCCCTAACCTTGATCGGAGCCGAGCAAGGTAAGCGAGATACCACAGACCGCCGTGTCTTGTTCCAAATGAAGATGAAGAAAACATGCGCCTATAACCCATGTCTAAAGCTGCATCGTCATAAGGGGGCTGGAGTGTTTCTTCTGATTCTTGGCACTCCTCCAGGCAGTCTTCAAGACATTCTCATCGATGCTCCCTCCTGAGATTGCAGCTTTACTCCTACACATCATAGCTGACCAGACATTCTGCCAGATTCTCCCCTCTTCGTTCCCACCACCATTCCAGGTCTATGGGGCATTATGATGAGGACTATGATTCTGACTTGTCTCTTCCTGTTTCTAGCAGGTCTGACTACAATGTTATATTTATTATTTTTAAATTTATTATTTATTATTATTATTATTAAATTTATATTTATTATTATTAAATTTATTATTTTATTTTCTTCAAGTTTATGTGCTGTTATTTAGTCTTTGTTTGGTGGAGGAGACTGTGAACAACAATGATGGTCTCCTTAATAGCTGCTCCGTGAACTTGTTTCACCGTACCTCAGCTGTGGGTCTGAGTGTTCACTTAACCACATCAACTTGTGTTGTAATTTGTGCTTGAAGTAAAACAAAGGTGATTAGTACAACAGTGATTTATAAGTATCACCTTGGATAAAAATATTCCCTTGCTGTTTTTTGATTACAATGTTATATTCTCAGCTGGCAGTCTTTCAGATATAGCTTCACTGCCTCATCAAACTCTACCCCTTGCCACCCTCTGCTTTACCAAGTTCATTAGACAAATGGGGCAGGATCTTCCAATTAAAATGGAGTCTGAAACATAATTCTCTGCAGAATACAGAGAGGCACTCAACTACTAGGAATTGCCAAAATATTTCCTGAAGGTGCCTCTACACAACCTTATGAAAAAACCTTTACTAAAAAACTGGAAATCCCCCCTCCATATACCAGTAGCTCCAAAGAAGTTGGTTTCCCTATATAAACTCCTGCACCTGGGTTTGATAAACTGCAGCTACCGCACCAGTCATTAGTGGTAGAATCCTGCCTAAAGAAATCACATAGCTCTAGAACCTATGCTAGCAACTACCCTGGCAGAGAGGGCAGTATGCTAGACAAGTTTGGTCACAGGGTGTTTCAGGGCTCCATGCTTATGATCAAAATCCTAAATTACACCACCTATATGTCATTCTACATGAGGTCTCTTGTCCAGAGGATGTCAACCTTTGACCCATTCATACTCTCTAAACATTTAGCGGCTCCCCAATACTTCAGGCATGACCTCCTGGAAACTAGGAAATAAATGGCTCGTACTACATTTGATGGCCATTGATGTAGCCTCTTGCACCATGGTGGTATCTATCGCTATACGCAGACAAGCTTGGCTCAGAATCTCAGATCTGGATGCCAGTGTTCAAGGTCTTCTTTCCAACATACCTGATTGTTTGGCGACTATATAGAGGAAGCCACTCAAAAGATAAAAAGACATAAGTACCATATGACCACACTCTCCTCAAAAGTGCAACAATCTCAACAACCTAAGCACTTTTCAAGCTCCTACAGGCGTTCTTCATACTATTCCAGAAATAAATATCGCCAGTCTTCAGTGTCTATATGAACATCTACTCAGAAACATCCAAGACAACATAGGCAGCTGAAAATTGCAACGCTTTCTCAGCCTAAGCAGCAGCAGTCATTTTGACTTCTTCCTAGAGTATTTAGACAGAGTTTCTCAGTCCTCTCCTCAGACTCTCTCAATAGGAGACCAACTCATCAATTACCATCAATGCTGGTCTCTGATAACATCAGATCATTGGATATTCCGAGTAGTGAACCAAGGATATGCCTTGCAGAAGAGACCACCGAACCACCCTCCAAAAGGGGAGGGTGGTAAATTCCTTTTCCATGAAAGAAATGCACAGCATTCTTTCAAATCAGTAATAGCAAACTCAGTGTCTTAGCTGGATAGATGAAAAATATTGGATAAGGACCCAGTAACAAGAGGGTAATAGTTAAATGCTTAGTCTGTTTACCTAAATAGCTTTGCCAAGTTTAACTTTAACGCCACATGAATATTGACTCATTCATTTGAATAATTTCGGCTAATTCTCTTCAGTTCTTATTTTGCAGTCATTACCTCCTGCTTCCTTGCAATACTACCTGGCGATTATAACACCGTTAAGCTCTTTGTTTCTTCTTATACTACTGTGAGCAGAGTGACACACATTTGCTAAACTACTGTATATGTTAACCTAAATTACTCAGGTGTATTGTAATGGTTTTTTTGTAATACTAGAATTAAGGCCTATTCACACAACTGATTATTTCCACAAGGTTTAGAGAAAAGTTTGCATTAATTCTGAACAAAGCATATGCAACATGTTCCTTGTTTTCCCACTTAGAAGTTGGGGAATTAGAATTGTCTGATTTAACAAAATATAATCCAGTCAAGTGGAAGAGACCCACCTGGCAGATCTAACAGTGATGTCTTTGATCTTGCTTAAATGATGCTTAAAAATTATTTCAGCATTTCGATAAAATTATGTTCACTGTGTACATAGCCCTACAAAAAGAGAGTCATAAGAACATAAGAATTGCCTCTCCTGGATCAGACCGGTGGTCCATCGTGCCCAGCAGTCGCTCATGCGGCGGCCCTCTGGTCAAAGGCCAGTGCCTAACTGAGACTAGCCCTACCTGCGTACGTTCCGATTCAGCATAAACTTGTCTAACTTTGTCTTGAATCCTTGGAGGGTGTTTTCCCCTATGACAGACTTCGGAAGAGCGTTCCAGTTTTCTACCATTCTCTGGGTGAATAAGAACTTCCTTACGTTTGTATGGAATCTATCCCCTTTCAACTTTAGAGAGTGCCTTCTCGTTCTCCCTACCTTGGAGAGGGTGAACAATCTGTCTTTATCTGCTAAGTCTATTCCCTTCAGAATTTTGAATGTTTCAATCATGTGTATTTTGAAAGTTTCAATTATGTCTTCTCTCAGTCTCCTCTTTTTTAAGGGAGAAGAGGCCCAGTTTCTCTAATCTTTCGCTGTACGGCAACTCCTCCAGTCCCTTAACCATCTTAGTCGCTCTTCTCTGGACCCTTTCAAGTAGTACCATGTACTTTTTTATGTATGGCGACCAGTGCTGGACGCAGTATTCCAAGTGAGGGCACACCATAGTCCGGTACAACGGCATGATAACCTTCTCCGATCTGTTCGTGATCCCCTTTTTTATCATTCCTAGCATTCTGTTTGCCTTTTCGCCGCTGCCGCACATTGCGTGGTCAGTTTCATCGACTTGTCGATCAGAACTCCCAAGTCTCGTTCCTGGGAAGGCTCTCCAAATACCGCCCCAGACATCCTGTATTCGTGCATGAGATTTTTGATACCTACATGCATCACTTTACACTTATCCACGTTGAACCTCATCTGCCATGTCGATGCCCATTCCTCGAGCTTGATTATGTCATGTTGCAGATCTTCGCAATCCCCCTGCGTCTTCACTACTCTGAATAACTTCGTATTGTCTGCAAATTTAATTACCTCACTCGTCTAGATCGCTTATAAAGATGTTGAAGAGCACAGATCCAAGCACCGAACCCTGTGGCACCCCACTGGTGACGCTCCTCCAGTCCGAGTATTGTCCATTTACCCCCACTCTCTGTTTCCTATGATCCAGCCAATTTTTAATCCACGTGAGTATTTCACCCTCTATTCCATGGCTCGCAATTTTCAGAAGTAGTTGTTCATGCTGTGAAACGCCTTCTGAAAATCCAGATATACAATGTTGACCGGGTTGCCTTTGTCTATCTGCCTGTTTACTCCTTCAAAGAAGTGCAGCAAGTTCGTCAAACACGATCTGCCTTTGCTGAAACCGTGCTGACTGGTCCTCATCAGCCCTGGAAACTACAGTCCGTCAAGGTGTTCAATGATGTGGCCCTTTATCAACGCATCTACCATCTTACTCGGTACCGAGGTCAGACTCACCGGTCTGTAGTTTCCAGGATCTCCCCTCGAACCTTTCTTGAAGATCGGCGTAACATTCGCCACCTTCCAGTCTTCCGGAATCTTTCCTGATTTGATCTACAAATTGGCTATTAGATGAAGCAGTTCATCTATGGTCCCTTTCAGTTCCTTGATGACCCTCAGGTGGATGCCATCCAGTCCCGGGGATTTATCGCTCTTAAACCTATCAATCTGCCTACATACCTCCTCTATATTGACTGTCAATCCTGTCAGCTTTCCGTCTTCATTTCCAGCATATAGCCTGATGGGTTCCGGTATACTGTGTAAATCTTCTTCGGTAAATACAGATGCAAAAAATGTGTTCAGTTTGTCGGTGATTGCTTTGTCCTCTTTTAGCGCTCCCTTTATTCCATGGTCATCCAACGGTCTCACCGCTTCCTTCGTGTGAAAGAAAAGAAATGAGAAGGGCAATTAAAAATTATAATTGGCCTTATTGGCTAAACTAGGGGGTCTGGTCTCTTCACGATCAAGTTCAGGGAAAAGTGAAATCTTTATCCCTGCTGGCTGCAGGCATGCCATGGTTAGTAAGTTACAGTACATGACTGCAGATATAAGTTACAGTAAATGTCCGCAGATAAAACTGAATGATCATCCAGTCTTTTTTCTTTGTTATTTCTGGGTCATAGATCTTAGAAGTCCACTTGGTACTGTCCTTAGGTTCCAGTTACTGGAGTTGCTGTTGAAGCTCAATCAGACCTATCCAAACCATATCCTTTGCAGGATTCAGATTGTGAAAATTTGCCCATTCATATTCTAGTTAGAAAACCTCTGTGTTCATCCCACGCTTTATTGAATTCTGTCAGCTTTCCTTTCCACCACCTCCCTCAGGAAGGCATTCCAAGCATCCACCACCCTCTCCATGAAAAATAATTTTCTATCACCCCTTAACCTTAATTTACAAGGTATGTTCTCTAGTTTTAACAATTTCTCTTCTCTGGAAAAGATTTGGTCCTATATTAATACCTTTCAAATAGTTAAATGTCTGTCCCTCCTCTCCTCCAGAGTATACATGTTGAGGTCTTCTAGTCTTTTGTACTTTTGGCGCAAACCCCCTACTATTTTTATTGCTTTCCTTTGGACCGCTTCAAGTCTTCTTATATCCTTGGCCAGATAGGGCCTCCAAAATTGGACACAATACTCCAAGTTGGGCCTGTACAGGGGCATCAACACCTTCTTTCTTCTGCTGGTTATGCCTCTCTATATATACAGCCTAGCATCCTTCTGGCTACAGCTACTGCCTTGATATTCGCTTCAGGTCCTCAGACACTATCACCCAAAAGTCCCTCTCCCCGTCCGTGCATATCAGCCTCACCCCCCCCCCCCAGTAAAAACATCTCCCTTGGATATCTACTCCCGAAATGCATCACTTTGCACTTCTTTGTTTTGAATTTTAATTGCCAGACATTACACCATTCTTCCAACTTTTGCAGATCCTTTTTCATGTTTTCCACTCACTCTGGAGTGTCCACTCTTTTTCCAATCTTAGTATCATCCGCAAAAAAAGGGGAAGAGTTGCCCAGACCATGGCAATCAGGAGGGGGTTGCTGGATTGCGTGAAGGGCACTGAAGAGAAGTGGAGGAGGGGAGAGAAGAACAGATGCTGAAGGGAAATGGGGAGGAGAGAGTGGGGAGCAGATGCTGCATGGAAGTGGATAGGAGAGAGCGAGAGGAGAACATGCTGGAAGGAAATAGAGAGGGGGAGGGGAGGGAGATGCTGAAGGGAAGTGGAGAGAGAGGAAGGAGCAGATGCTGCATGAAAGTGGGGAGGAGAGGTAGAGGGGAACAGACGCTGGAAGGAAGTGGAGCAAGAGGGAGGCACAGACACTGGATGGAAGTGAGGAGGGGAGAGAGTGGAACCTACACTGAAGGGAAGTGGGGAGGAGAGAGAGAGAGAGCACATACTGGATGAAAGGAGGGGATAAAGAAATAATGGCACATGCTAGATTGGGGAGACAGATACCAGATCTGAGGGGAGGAAAGGAGGAGAGAGATGCTAAAAACCACCTGCCTGTTGTTATCATTCCCTCTCTGAGAAACTCCCTAACCCCCTACTTGTCCTGTTTGTCTGCTTGATTAGATTGTAAGCTCTACTGAGCAGGGACTGTGTCTTGAATGTTTAATGTACCTCACTGTGTACATCTAGTACGTTATTGAAATAAGTAGCAGTAACATAGAAACATAGAAATAGACGGCAGATAAGGGCCACGGCCCATCTAGTCTGCCCACCCTAATGACCCTCCCCTACCTTTCTCTGTGAAGAGATCCCACGTGACGATCCCATTTTGTCTTAAAATCAGGCACGCTGCTGGCCTCGATCACCTGAAGTGGAAGACTATTCCAGCGATCAACCACTCTCTCGGTGAAAAAGTACTTCCTGGTGTCCCCGTGCAGCTTCCCTCCCCTGATTTTCCACGGATGCCCTCTTGTAGCCGTGGGACCTTTGAAAAAGAAGATATTTTCCTCCACCTCGATAAGGCCCATGAGATATTTGAACGTCTCGATCATGTCTCCCCTCTCTCTGCGTTCCTCGAGTGAGTATAGCCGCAACTTATCCAGCAGTTCCTCGTACGGGAGGTCCTTGAGTCCCGAGACCATCCGGGTGGCCATTCGCTGGACCGACTCCAGTCTCAGCACATCTTTGCGGTAATGAGGCCTCCAGAATTGTACACAGTATTCCAGATGGGGTCTCACCATGGATCTATACAATGGCATAATGACTTCAGGCTTACGGCTGACGAAACCCCTAAGTATACACCCTATGATTTGTCTAGCCTTAGATGAAGTCTGCACCACTTGATTGGCAGTCTTTATGTCTTCACTGATGATCACCCCTAAGTCCCGTTCTGCTACAGTCCTTGCTAGGATCTCGCCATTAAGGGTGTAACTTTTGCATGGATTTTGGCTGCCAAGGTGCATGACTTTGCATTTTTTGGCATTGAAACCTAGTTGCCAGATCCTAGACCAGCGCTCCAGTAGGAGTGGGTCGTGTGTCATATTGTCGGATATTGAGTTTTTGACCGTTGCACTCCTGTCTACTACATTGCATAGTTTGGCGTCATCTGCGAATAACATTATTTTACCTCGAAGCCCTTCAGCCAAGTCTCTTATAAAGATGTTGAACAGGATCGGACCCAAGACCGAGCCCTGCGGTACTTCACTGATCACCTCCGTCGTTTCAGAGGGGGTGCCGTTCACCACCACCTGCTGAAGCCTACCTCCAAGCCAGTTCTCAACCCATTTTGTCAATGTGTCACCCAATCCTATAGAACTCATTTTGCTCAACAACCTGCAGTATGGTACGCTATCGAAAGCTTTGCTGAAGTCTAAGTATATGATGTCCAGGAGCTCCCCAACATCCATCTTCCTCGTCACCCAGTCAAAGAAGCTGATCAGGTTGGATTGGCAGGATCTCTCCATAATAAATCCATGTTGACGGGAATCCCATAGATTCTCCTCGTTCAGGATCGTATCCAATTGACGTTTGATTAGAGTTTCCATCAGCTTGCTCACTATTGATGTGAGACTCACCGGTCTATAGTTCGCATACTCCATCCTGCAACCTTTTTTGTGGAGTGGAATGACGTTAGCCGTTTTCCAGTCCAACGGGACTATACCCGTACTAAGGGAGAGATTGAAGAGCGCGGATAGTGGTTCCGCCAAGACGTCACTTAACTCCCTGAGCACCCTGGGGTGTAGGTTGTCTGGCCCCATCGCTTTGTTAACCTTGAGTTTAGACAGCTCACAGTAGACACTGTTTGGCGTAAACTCGAAATTACTAAACGGGTCTACTGAGCCATCCCTTGTCTGTAGCTGAGGGCCGGATCCTGGCGCCTCGCGGGTGAAGACCGAACAAAAGTATTCGTTTAAAAGTTTAGCCTTTTCCGAGTCTGCTTCTACATAGTTCCCGTTTGGTTTCCTAAGGCGTACTATCCCGCCTGTGTTTCTGTTTCTGTCACTAATATACCTGAAGAAGGATTTATCGCCCTTCTTGATGTTCTTCGCTAACGTCTCCTCGTTTCGGAATTTGGCGTCTCTAACTGCTGTTTTGACGGCTCTTGCCTTGGCCAGGTAGTCTTCTCTCGAGTCCTGATTCCCTGATTATTTGTAAGAAATGAACGCTCTTTTCTTCTCTTTTATGAGGCCCGAGATCTCCGCAGAGAACCACTGTGGCTTATTGTTCCTTCGCCGTTTACTTACTGATTTTATATAGCGGTTTGTTGCCTCCTGTATGGTATCTTTCAGAGCTGACCACATTTCTTCTACGTTATCTGGTACTGCTTGGTTTTGTAGCGCATGATGGATGAATTCCCCCATGCCCTCGAAGTTGGTATCCTTGAAGCTGAGGACCTTGGTCAATGTGTTAGATTTGGTGAACCCCTTTTTGAGATTGAGCCATACCATGTTGTGGTCACTGGAGGCCAACGCTTCGCCCACTGAGACCTCTGTGACACTTTCGCCATTGGTAAGTAACAGGTCCAGTATTGCCTGCTCCCTTGTTGGCTCCAATACCAGTTGTCTCAGTCTTGCTCCCTTCATAGAGTTCAATAGCCTCCTGCTGCTGCTGGATGCAGAGGAAAGTGTGTTCCAATCCACATCAGGCATATTGAAGTCACCTAACAGTACTGTATCCCCATGCAAGGTGATATTCTCTATGTCTCCGATCAATTCCATATCCAGGTCATCCTGTTGTCTTGGGGGTCTGTATATTATGCCAAGATACAGGCATTTGTCTTTCCCCCTGGCCAAATTTACCCAAAGGGATTCCCCTGTGTACCGGACATCTGTGATTCTGGTGACTTTAATGTCATCTTTAGTATATAGTGCTACACCTCCTCCCATTTTGCCCTCCCTGTCACGGCGAAGTAAATTGTCAAATAATGTAGAGGTTTGAGGGATAGAGGTAGTCAGTTAGTTCTTGGTCAGATAGTGTTAAAGTTTGAGGGATAGCGGTAGACAGTTAATTGTTTGTTAAGGCTGCCTGTTTACTAGTGGGCTAGAAGGGGCTGCCTGATTGAAAGGTATGAGGATAGAGTGGTCTGCCTGGTTAAATGTTTGAGGATAGAGTGACTGGTGAGGTCTCCCTGGTTAGTGTGAAAGTTTTAGGTGCTTGCTGGTTAGGTAGAAAGTTAAAGGATTTGGTAGAAGTTGGAAGTTAGACTGAAGTTAATTGGTTAATTAGCTAATTTTAGAAGTTAAACTACAGACTAAAGTTAAAAGTCCCTCCTTGAGGCCCTTCTTGAGGCTCTTCGCAAAGGCGAGCTCGCCTTCGCCACGCACCGAACGGCTGCGTGCCATTGGCTCGACCCCTTTTATGGGGAGATCGGCTGTGACGTCAGGGGGGTGGGCGGAGTTACCACCCACCTCGTCCTGCTCCCTTTGCCGCTTCTCCTGCCTTCTCCGCTCCCTTTTATTGCCTCCTCCGACTCTCTGTTCACTTCTCCTGCCTTCCGCTCCCCTTAACTGCCTCCTCTGACTCTCCGTTCACTTTCTCCTGCCTTCTCCGCTCCTCTCTTTGCGCCTGCTTTAGTCCTTCCGCTCTCACCGCTGTGTCAGCCCTCTCAGTCCCTGCAGTTGGAAACAAGCACACTCTACTCACAGCACCTCCGATTTTCCTCACATCTCCTCCACATGCTTTCCCAACAGGCCTCCTTCGGCTGACTTAGTACAATGAACCGAAGACTTGCATTGTTACATCACATACAGTGGGTCAATGAACAATTTTATCATGTGCCAATAACATACAATGTTATATCATAGTGATACTGCAGATCAGTACTAAATATTATAATGATAGTGGTGATTTAGTACTAGTATTGTGTATTAGTAACTTCACATTTCAGTTCATCAGCCCCATAGCCATAATAATTTAAAACAAAAATGGTTTTTTGATTCCAATGATGTCTTTTCATGTATCTATTGAATGATTAAAAGGAAAGTTTTGATTATAGGAGACTGATTTAGAAACATCATCGTTGGCCCGCTTCTCAGGCCTTAGCTATTTCCTCTGGGACGAGATACCATCAAGACTCAGATGACAATAGAGTTTTGCTTTTCATTCCAATCCTCTAACCTTTCCCTCTATGTACTATAGTTCTAGAATAAATGAAACTAATTTTGTGCATCTGGGAGCTACGAGGAAACTAGATCAATATGATGCATGCAGAGGAACCTTGAATCATTCACAATTCAATTGGATGTGTTGAATGTGTAAGTTAATCTTCTCTGTGGGGGATAGCTCTCGGATTTAAGAAGGAAAGGATATTAGGGCAATGAATCTCTGCCGAAAGTGTTTTCGGTATTTAGTTTAGGGAATGGTAGGTGGTGCTAGAATGAACATACTCTAGGACTCCTTTTATTGGGCTTCAGCTATCCCACCTGTTCACACTGCATCCTAAGCAGAGAAATAGAGAACGTGAGGACACTCGATGAAGTTACAGGGAAATACTTTTGAAACCAATAGGAGGAAATATTTTCTTCACTCAGAGAATAATTAAGCTCTGGAGTGTGTTGCCAGAGGCTGCCAGAGGTTATGGTAAGAGCGGATAGTGTAGCTGGTTTTAAGAAAGGCTTGGAGAGTTTCCTGGAGGAAAAGTCCATAGTCTGTTGTTGAGAAAGATATAGGGGAAGCCACTGCTTGCCTTGGGTCGGTAGCATGGAATGCTGCTACTCTTTGGGATTCTAGAATCTTGCTTACTCTGAGAAAATGGAATGTTCCTACTCTTTGCATTTTGGCCAGGCACTAGTGACCTGGATTGGGCTCCTGGGCTAGATGGACTTTTGGTCTGACCCAGTAAGGCTATTCTTATGTTCTAACTAGAGTTTGGCCCAAGGACTAAATGCTAGAGTGCTGGCTCTGTGGGTTTGCAAAAGATAAGACTGACATAGGTATAAGCATCCCAAGCAGATAATACATCCTGTACCACATGCCCCCTAGTGCTTCCACCTTGCCCTGCCCACTTCATCCTGGCCAAGCAGGGAAGGCAATGGACAGGGCGCTAATTCCCTTGCACTCTATGTAGCTGCACCATTCGCATAGAACTCACCATGGTGTATGATTAGATTCAGCTGGTCCTCTATGCTCTGCTGTGGTTGCTAGCAGAATGACATTTTGTTTTTAGCTTTTCAAAATTTGCATGAATTAACACCAAAGAATATAACTGCATGTGTTAATCAGTATGAGCCATCATACTCCCTTTGATCGAGACAAAGCATGGTACTGCAGCTACATTAGGGATAAAGTTAATGGAAATGTGGAAATGTTCCTTTTCTTGTGTGGGTATTATGCATTGGAAAATGCTCCCTGGTGAACTGAAGGATTTGCCTGATGCACTGGCATTTCTTAAACAGTTCAAGGCTTGGTTATTTATAAAGGTTTATAGGGAAAATGTCTTTGTACGGCTTAGTTTTATGCATAAATACCCCACACAATAGGGAATGTGTGAATATCTCGAATGCATCAAAACCAATTCCTTATCCATCCTCAAAAAAGAGAGATTAGTATCACTATAAGAAACTACCAAGATTCCACACACAAATATATATACTGTATATTAAACATCAAAACTTGAGAAAGAAGACCTCATAAGAACATAAGAATAGCCTTACTGGGTCAGACCCATGGTCCATCAAGCCCAGTAGCCCGTTCTCATGGTGGCCAATCCAGGTCAATAGTACCTGGCCAAAACCCAAGGTATAGCAATATTCCATGCTACCAATACAGGGCAAGCATTTCCATCAACTCTACAATGGCACATACACATTCAATCATCAGTATATTAAAAAAACAAAAACAAAAATCCACTCCTCATGAAGCTATAAACCAGGCCTGTCCAACCTTTTTCTATCAGGGGCCACATTTTATATTTTGTATCATTCAGAGGACCAAAACATGCACTGTTGTGTTTTGTCATATGCTTTGCTAATAGTGGCAAAATACAACAGTGTGTCGTCCCCTCCCAGCCAGTCTCTGTCTCTCTTTTTGTGTCTCATCTATTCACAGCCTTCATCCAGTCGACTTGCTCTTTCTCATGTACCCCCCCTCAGGCTTTACCCAGTCTCTTTCCCCTCACCTGGCTTCAGTTGCAGAACAAATAATGGGCTTCCTGCTTCCCTAGTGTGACTTAGCTCACTGCAAGTCTGAGCTGCATGGTGCCAGAAGTTCAAGTTACTAGGCTTAAATTTAGAGATCTGAGTCATGGCAGAAAAGCAGGAATCGTGCTATAGGTGCCAGCTCTATGGGTGCTAGAGCACCCCTAATATTCTTTCCAGCACTGTCCAGATATCAGAGCTGAAATCTTCCCAAAGTAGAGCTACAGGGGAAAGCAGGAAAAAAGGCAGTGTCTCTATGGCTACTGCTCCTACCTCCCCCTGCAGCCCATTGGTAAGACATTCCTTAGCTAGCCAAGGAACAGTAGCTTAGGAGACACCATTGGTCAGACATTCCTTAAACAGGCTGCAGGGAAAAGCAGGACTACAGGTTGGTGTCTCCTAAGCTACTGGTCCCAACTTCCCCTGCAGCATATTGGCAGGCTAAGGAATATCAGACTAATGGATTAATAGCAGGGAACAATAAGAACTGCAGCATAGGTCAGACAGACTTCCTGTCTTAGGTCTACCATAGAGAGGAGGAGAAGCTGAGGGAGGCTCTTCTGGGAAAGGAATGAGGAAGCAAAGAGTAGGCCCTGAGAGCTAGCAGAGATGGGTTGTGAGGGGAAGAGAGGCCGAGGGAAGATACATGGACTATGAATGGGAGAACAGAGCAGAAGTGAATGCAAGCTGGTGGAGGCATAGGCTATGATATAAAGATAAGTTGGTGAGGGATGGACTGAAGAAAGAAAAACATGACAGGGAGAGGAACAGTGGGGTTCAAAGAGTAGGGAGCTGAGAAAAGGATTCTGAGAAGAGAGAATCAGGTTGGAGGGATGGAAGTGGAAGGAGAGGTGAAACTAGGAAGAAAAAAAAATCAAGAACAAGCAAAAAAAAAAAAGGATCATTTTCAGATTTTTGTGTACATGATTTGAATCTATCAACTACCCCCCACATCTGAGCAAGCCCAAGAGTAGGAATTATAATATTGATAATTGAACTGAGTAAGTTTTGGTTAGCCGTTGTTATCTGCTCTTTTCGTCCAGCCTTGTTGTCACAGGGAGAAATAAAGTTCATTAGAAGGATGGGGAAAGGGGAATGAGGTTGTGGAAGCATGGACTTTCATGAACTGGAAATCTCCCTTTTAAAACTTTCTTTCTTCAATTTTCTATACCGTTCTCCCATGGGAGCTCAGAACGGTTTATATTAATTTATTCAGGTACTCCAGCATGTTTCCCTGTCTATCTAATGTACCTGGGGCAATGGGGGGGATTATGTGACTTGCCCAGGGTCACAAGGAGCAGTGTGGGTTTGAACCCACAACCCAGGGATTGAACTGAAGGGGAATGGAGAGTAGCACTGTTCCAATTCCTCACAAAAATTAAAAAGATTATCCCCCATTATATCCCACAAGAGACAGAAATATGGGCACTGGGCTATGTAAGCCTAAAAAAAGTAGCATAGCAGCAACAGTAGGAAGAGGTGACAGGAGATCATTGACAAAGTTGGAGCGTTTTTTTTTTTGTTTGTTTGTTTTAGCTGCCTGGCTTTCCTCCTGTTTAATTGCTAAATCTTTGTATTTGGCTTTTAGTCAAACCCTGCAGCCATCTCTCAGATCTCAATTCGGCTCCCTGAGCTGGATGATTGTTCCTTGGTCAATGGAGCAATATCATGTAGGCAGCCCAAACATAGTGACATAGTGGCTTAGCACCCAAAAGGGAGACCAAGGAGGCCTTGACGACGAGATAATCAAGGCACAAAGGCATCGCGAGAATGAGATGTCAAGAATTCCGCCGCAGGTGTAAAGTTCAAAGTTCACTTTATTGATAGTGGTGCTGTGAGGACTTGAAGGCTTCGAGTGCTACTATCAATAAAGTGAACTTTGAACTTTATACCCCTGGCTGAATTATTGACATCTCATCCTCACGACTCCTTTGTTGTTCCTATCTTATGAGTGCACACTTCTATGACCTGGACTGCTGGAATATGTTTTCCCACTCAGTATGTAATCTCTGAGGTTTCAAACCATGATCCTTGCTTGGCTTCTAGAACTCAGAGTGACTGCACCATCTCTTTGGAATTCCACTCCCAATTACATCCGCGAAGAAACATCTCTGCCCCATTTCAAAACAAAGCTGAAAACATTTCTATTCCAAGATGCTTTTGAAACTTAACTGCCCTTATAAGGGCTAAATACTTATTAACATTTTTTAATGAAATCCCCCTGCCTACTGTTAATCCCTTATTTGTTCTCTTTTCTCAAAAATATTGTCGTTCTTCCCCCTTTATCTTTCTGTTTTTGTTCATCTTTAGTCAGTTGTTTGTTTGTTTTTTTAAACATCCCCTGTCTGTTCATTGTCAAACTTTACATTTGTTTTATCATTGTAATTCTATTTGATTGTACACTGCTCAGAAGTCTTTTTTTTTTTTTTCTTATTCTTTATTGATTTTCCACATATTAACAGTGCAAAATACAAATATAACAA
Organism: Geotrypetes seraphini; assembly: GCF_902459505.1. NCBI lineage: Eukaryota > Metazoa > Chordata > Amphibia > Gymnophiona > Dermophiidae > Geotrypetes > Geotrypetes seraphini. The sequence continues at coordinate 95,979,891 of NC_047094.1, forward strand.
CATATAATATATCAATAAAAGCACATTTGTCTTACAAATATACATGAACAACCATTTCCTCCACCCCCCCCCCCCCATCCTCTCAATAATTCAAATATGTAGTAATTTAATCCCACCCTCCTCGGATGTATATTCTCAAAGGACCCAATTAAGATAGAAGTATCCCCCTCTCCCTGGATGTGTGTGGAAACAAACAAAAACCAAAGATAACTACAGTGAAGTAACAAAAGACGTCAACAGATCCCAAACCAGTTTAAACAAATTACTATGCCCCAATATGTCAGCTTTCCAGTTTCGAGTTACCATAAGCATAGCTATCCCTGTCATAATGAAGAAAAGCCGGCATTTATATCAGTCCATGGGAGGTTTAATATGTAATAATGCACCACATATAACTACCTCATATGTCAAAGGAATTGTTGATTCTAGTATGAGATTAATCAGAAGTCTGATTGAGCGGTATAAATTTTTTTCAATAAACTTGAGTAAGCATGTGGCAAAGAACCTCATGTGGACCCTACAGACAGAGGGTGGTGATTGACCTAGAATATGTGAGGGGATGTGCTGCAGTGCAAAAGCGGATGGAAAAGCAATCCCCCCCCAAAAAATGGTAATGTGCCTGGAGCCGGGGAGAGCAGAGAAGGGAAATGATTCATGCCTGGAGCCAATAGGAAGTCACAAATTGAAAATGAGTTAAACCTACCAAGGAAAGAAAATCTCACCTGTAGAGGAGAGGAAGAAGTGGGATACAGTGAAGGGATAGGTGAGCTAAACCTGCATCAAACAGCAGCTGGTTAGGGAAATGTACATTGGAGTTTGCTGGGGAGTATAGGGAAATAGAAGTTTGGGCGAAGGAGAACAGGCTAAAAGATTTAGGGAGTGGAGCAGGAAGAGAGCTATTAAATTCCCTGCTCTGAAATATAAAACAAATTATTTCCTGTGCAAAAGGAGAAAAAAAATTAAAAAGTACAGAGGGAGTACGGAGGGAGGGAAAGAGTACAAGGATGGACAAGGAAGAAAAAGAAATTAGGAGACATGAAAAAAAAATTTTTTTTTAAATATTTTATTTATCAAATTCTATATTTTACAAATCAAGTATCCACTTGTACAGAAAGTTGAAGAAAAGCAAGCAAATAAAATTCAAGAATTAAAATACATAATAATCAAATAACATAAATATTTAGCTTAAATTCAGCTCAAGTCCTCCATTTAGATCCAAGAAAAAATAGGCGAACATTTTAACAAATATTAACAAAATATTTGAATCAAATATATAAGAAAACAAGATCCCTTTAGCTGAGAGAGGATACCATTAAATTCAATTTGCACTTCACTTTTATTTCCCTTCATCCAGTCGAGTTCGTGCCAGAAAGGCTGTCAACTGGAAGGGCTCAAAGAAAACATATTTTTTCATATGATATTGTATTACACATTTACAAGGGTGCCGTAGAAAAAAAGTCCCTCCAAGGGATGTAACCCCTGGCTTCATCATAAGAAATTCTCGCCTTCTTCTTTGAGTATCCTGTGCCAAATCTGGAAACATTAAAATTTTATATCCAAGAAATTCTTTCATTTTATTTTTAAAGAAAAGTCTAAGCAACCAGTTTTTAACAGTGAGAAGCAATGTTGCCGGAGATGCGGTCTCTCTGACCGAGAGTTCCAGCATTGCTGAAACATTAAGTGGTTGATTATCTTCCTGTGGTTTAGATGGTGATTTAATAGCTTTCATCGGCAAATAGTAGACTTGAGTAAGTGGTGGTAATGTATCCTCTGGAATACCTAGAATCTCCAACATATAACGTTTCAACATATCCCTAGGTGTCACAGAAGCTATCCTGGGAAAATTAATCAGTCGAAGATTATTATTACGAGAAAAGTTCTCCAGAGTTTCCACTTTTCTGCGTAAATTTGTATTATCTTTTACTAATGCATCACTAAGCTGTTTTGATACTTTTAGTTCTTGTTGTATATTCACAATAGAATTCTTGGATTCATCAATTTCAACCTTCATATTTTTTATATCTGTTTCTTGAAGTGTAATTTTACTTTCCAGCTGCAAAAGCTGGGGCTTTACAGACTTAGCCAGATCAGCAACTAGGTCCCAAATTGAATCCAATGTTACTTCCCTGGGTTTTTCTATAACATAGGATATATTAATAGCTTGAATAGTCTCACCAATTGTAAGCTGTTCCTGGCAATCCTTCTCCTGGACTGGGGTAGTCCCTGATGTTTCCAAGTCCTCAGTACTTCTTGGACTCACCTGAAAACTCAGGGAGTCCATCTCCTTGCTCTTCTCCGTGTTCTTCCTAGCCTCCGAGGGTAGGTGCATGCCTTCGTGGGGAACTAGTAATCTGAGGAGGTGGGGGAGGTGCCCTAGCGTCGGGACTCAGCGTTGTTTCTAGCCCCAGGGAGATTGCCTCATTTCCGCCCCTCTGAGGCGTCTCCAGCGGGGGTGCCGACGCTGCCGGGATATCCTGCATCCGACGCAGGAGTTCTTCGATATTGCCGAAAGAGGACACCGCAGAACGCCGCGAGGCTCCAGCGGCGCTGCGACCTCTCCTCTTCGGCATTTTCGGGTGAGTAACTTCCCTCTAGGAAAAGTTTTAAGCAATCTCCTCCGGCGTGCTGCTCAGCTTCAGAGACCATCGGCCCATGAAAAAAAATTTGAAGGAAAGAAAGTGTGGTGTAGAATAGATGATGGGCTGAGAGAGTGGTTGGAGGAAAGTGCTGTATATCAGTGGTTCCCAACCCTGTCCTGGGGGACCAAGAGGCCAATCGGGTTTTCAGGATAGCCCTAATGAATATGCATGGAGCAGATTTGCATGCTTGACACCTCCATTATATGCAGATCGCTCTCATGCATATTCATTAGGGCTATCCTGAAAAACCGACTGGCTTGGTGGTCCTCCAGGACAGAATTGGGAACCACTGTTGTAGATGGCCTGAATGGTGAGAGAGCGGATGATGCTGACCAGCCACAAGGGGTAGGAGAGAGTGGCGAGGCCCTAGGTTTTGATTTATCTACACTGCATGCCTTGCTCTTGACATTTAGATACAGGCTGGCCATTCACTACCAGATGTACCGGTATTTTGCTTTACTTTGCTAGGAGAGGGGAAATTTGTTCTGAGTTTTCATTCAGCCCTCCAAGTCATTTTCAAAAGTTAGCTCCTACGAATCTTGCGAAAAGCACCACATTCAATTTTCCAAGTTTTTTAAAGATTTGATGAATCACTTCATCAAACTTTAAAGCGATGTGCATAACTAAAATCCATACCAAGCATCTAAGGGCCAGAAAAAAGCTCATGGAGGGCCAGGTTCGGGCCCCAGGGCCATTGGCTGGAGAAGCCTGCTATAGATCATTGTGTAATAATTTTTGATCAATTCACTCTATTGGGCTCTTCATTAAACCAATGTCTAGACGCTCATTGTAACGGTCCAATCATCTATGTAATAAATCCAGTCAATAGTTACTTAACTTGTAATCCACACTCTTCTAGATGCATTTCATAATTCCTGACAGGATACCTGTTTGGCAGTTCATCATTGCTGCCTCAGGGGAAGACTGACACTGGAAAAACAAACATAGATATGTCTCGCTATACTGTATAAATGTATGTATATATACTGTACAGTATATGTATATATACTGTACAGTATATATACATATACATTATATACATATACAGTACATATACAGTATGTGCATATACAGTATATACATATACTGTACATATACAGTATATATACTGTATAATATATGTACATATACTAAACAGTATATGTATATATACTATACAGTATATGTATATATACTGTGTGTGTATATATATATATATATATGTGTGTGTGTGTATATATATGTGTGTATATATGTGTGTATATGTGTATATATGTATACATATATATATATATATATATATATATATGTGTATATATATATATATGTATATATATATATATACAGTGGTGCCTCACACAACGAACTTAATCCGTTCCAGGAGCAAGTTTGTTATGTGAAACGTTCGTTGTGTGAAACGCGTTTTCCCATAAGAATACATGTAAAACAAAATAATTCGTTCTGCAGCCCTGTTTTCCCATAAGAATACATGTAAAACAAAATAATTCGTTCTGCAGCCCTACATTTCCCTCCCTCCACCTCACCTTATATGCAGAGTTTGCCAGCTTTCTTTTTCACCCAGCCGCACGCTTTCAAAAAGCTGTGCACGCGCAGCTGCTGAAGTTGATCAATGTTCTCCTCTCCTGCAACTTCCGGTTTCCGGTTGCGTCAGAGGAGAAGATTGAACAACAGAGCATGCGCGCATGTGCTGCTCTTTGAAAGTGTGTGGCTGGCCGAAAAAGAAAGCCGGAAAACTCGGCATCTAAGGTAAGGTGGAGGGAGATGATGGAACACTGCATTCAGACAGGAGGGTGCTGCTGTTCCCGGCTCACATTAGGAAGCGGCGAGAGTAGTTCCGCCCCCCCCCCCCGGGCCCCTCGGGCGACTTCGTTGTGTGAAACGAAGTTCGTTATAGGGAGCAAGACAAAAAGTTCGTTATGCGCAGCGTTCGCTGTGCGAGGCGTCCGTTATGCGAGGCACCACTGTATATATATATATATATTTAGTCAAATTTCTAGCCCGTCCACCCAGAAGACCCCAGAACAGATTACAAGTTTACATACAGAATAGGTTTAGCACTAAGGTTACAAGGTTACAACTTCACATACAGCAGATCTACTAAACAACAGATTAAAAGGATGAAGAGCTGTAGCCGACATTTCTATGTGCATGTTTTGGGTGAGCATGGTAGCATGACAAATGATGGGCAACAAGGATGCAAATTCACATATATGAAATTCAGAACAACAGATTAAAGGGAAGAACAGCAACAGAGTGATAATTCTTATGAAATGCGGGAAGGAAGGAATACGAGATTTGGGGGCTGAGCACAGTTGCACGGCAAACGATAGGCCCTATAAGTAAAGCAGCTAGAAATATAAATACATTCAAAGTATAGGACAATTTTAGGCATTTTCGGTGTAGGTACATGTAGCAGGAAGATAAGATCTTGCATAGTTTAGCACCGAGAGGCTTAGGGCTCCTTTTTTTTTTTTTTTTTTTTTTTTTTATTATTTCTTTATTAATTTTCAATTTAAATCAAGCTAAACACTTGTACAGAAAGCAATAGTCATAATATCAAAATAATCATAAAGAAATTAACATCTAATAAGAAAAACATGTATTATTTAACTATTTAAGCTCAAGTCCTCCTAAAGGAACCAAGATTTTAAATTAGCGAAGCATTAAAATTATAGAAATTATTTTTGCAAGATATTCAAAGCAGAAGCACTGAGAAATAAAGTTTCTTAATTATATTAGGGTTTAGATGATTCTCCATCCAAACGAGACATAGCTACAAAAGTTGTCAATTGAGATGGTTCAAAGAATACATATTTAACAGAACGGTAACACACTATACATTTACATGGATGTCTCAAATAAAAGGTTGCCCCCAAAGAAGTAACCCCAGGTTTCAAAAGAAGAAATTCACGGCGACGTTTCTGTGTCTCCCTTGTAAGATCAGGAAACATCTGTACTTTACAACCAAGAAAAATTTTTTGTCTATTTTTAAAGTAAAGTCTTAATAACCATGTTTTATCTAACGGAAGCGCCACAGTTAGAATCAAAGTTGCTGGTGATGCCAAGTCTTTATCAGATGTCTCCAATAATTCTGAAACATTTAAAGTTTGTTGGGCCAATTCTTTTTGTTGATTTACAGAAACTTTCATTGGCAAATAATAGACACGTGAGAATGGTGGTAACATTTCTTCTGATACTTCTAAAATTTCCATCAAGTATCTCTTAAGCATTTCTCTTGGATTTACCATTTCTAATTTAGGAAAGTTAATTAACCTTAAATTATTACTACGAGAATTATTCTCAAGCATTTCAACTTTCCTTCTCAAGTTAGTATTGTCTTTAATCAAAGTCTCTTGAAGCTGTTTTGATGTAATTATTTCTTTTTCAATTTTCTGAATGGTTTTATTTGAGTCAGACAGTTCTTTTCTTAGATCTTTAAATTCTTTTGTATGTTCTGTAATTTTCCCTTCCAAGTATTGAAATTTAGGCTTAGTAAACTTAACAAAATCAGCCATTAAATCCCATAGTGAGTCTAAGGTTACAACTTCAGGTTTTACCAAAGAAATTGAACGTTGTAAATTAGTATAGTGCTCACCATTCTGTAAAGAATCTTCAGGGCCTATCTCTTGGATTTCACCCCCTTGTAATGCTGGATTCTCTTCAGGTAGATTGGTTAGGGCTCCTTGAACTTGAGCCCCAACCTCCAAACCTTCTCCCGGATTAACACTTGCCTCTGAGGGAGAGAAAACCTCCAGCTCCGGGGTTTCCCCACCCCTGGGAGAACTAGCAACCTGAAAGTGTGGGGGCGGCTCCCTTGCATCGGGGCTTCCGTGCCCTAGAGGATCAACTACGGGTTCGCCTCCCTGTGTCCTCAGCGGGCCGCCTTCCGACGCTCGCGAAACTTCCTGAACTCGCCTCAGAAGCCGCTCAATGTTGCCCAGAGAAGGAACCTCGGGACGCCGCGAGACAGCAGCAGCACTCCGTCCTCTTCTCCTGGGCATATTGTAAGTAACAGAGAACCCTCTCCAGAGTTCAATTTGAAGAAATTCAATTTATGAGCAAGCCCGATGCGAGCAGCTCAGCGCGTCTGACTCGACGCAGCCATCTTGGATCTGTCCTCTTAGGGCTCCTTTTAGTAAGGTGCGCTAGTGGTTTTAGCGCACGATAGATGCTAACGGCAGCACTGAGCTGGCGTTAGTTCTTGGCGCATAGTGCAGGGTTAGCACGCACGGTAATGCAGCGCGGGCTAAAAACGTTAGCGCACCTTAGCAAAAGGAGCCCTTAGTTATGCCTGTAAGTCAAGTGGAGGGCACATTCAGTGTGGCAGAATAATTTTGCTGGGGTAGAAATAGAGGTTAGGGGAATGTTTACGAGAGTCAGGTAAAAAGGTGGGGTTTTTATCACTTTCCTGTCAGTGATCTAATGGTTGGTGGGAGTGCATTCCATAAGTTGGGTAGGAAGTATGTGTGTACCAGAATCTTGGTAGTTCCCTATAGTGATATTGATTTCTTTTTGTGTGTGTGTGGATAAGCAATTGTTTTTAGTGCATTCGTTTTACGCATACCATGATAGGAATGAACCTCATTCCTAAGCCAGGGCATGTGAAATATGATCACAGTCTCTTCAATTCACTGCTACGGGTGGGATATGATTACAGTGGTGTGTTTGAGCCTGAGGTACATTTGTATAGTGTTTATAATTTAGTTTAAAACGATCTAATTTTATGTTATTGTGATTTTTTTTTTTTTTTTTTTAGCCTAATGGAAGAAATAGCACATGTTTAATAAATAAAGAGGATCTAGCATCTGGTTTGAGGCAGATGTTAAATATTAGGGTTTGGATGTCTTATGATAAATGGCAGTCAGAAGAAAGCACACCACCTATGCATGAATACAGTGTTCCCCTGCAAATTCGTGGTTCGCGAATCGCAGACTCACTCATTCGTGGTCTGCTCCGACCGCCTCTTCCTGTAGCAAAGTCGGGCTGCACCAATCAAGAGCTGCGTGTCAAAGCAGCTCCTGATTGGTGTAGCCCGACTTTACTACAGGAAGAGGCAGTTGGAGTAGACCGCTCCAGCTGCCCTCTCCTGCCTTCCCTGCCTTTTGACAGGTGAAAAACCGCATTTGTGGTTTTTTTTTTAATTTGCAGGGGAGTACTGTATCTAATTAATATATGCCATTCACTCTGGAAGAAAAGTGGGAGAGGGGGGATATGACAGAGATGTTTAAATATCTCTGTGGCATTTTGTACAGAAGATGAGCTTTTTTCAAATGAAGGAAAACTCCAGAACGAGAAGGCATAGGATGAAATTAAGAGGTGATAGGCTCGGGAGTAATCTAAGGAAATACCTTTTTACAGAAAGGGTAGTAGATGCATGGAATAGGCTCCTAGTAGAGGTGATTAAGACAGACTGTCTGAATTCAAGAAAGCGTCAGACAAGCATGTAGGATCTCTTAGGGAGAAGCGGAGATAGTTGATGCTGCAGATGGGTAAAGTGGATGAGTTGTTTGGCCTATATCTGCCATCATATTTATTTCATCATTCAATTATGTGTATGCACTCATTTTAGCATTTACACACTAATATCTTTGAGGACCTGTTCAACATGTGCTCTAATGACTTAGTATTTATGTTAACCTTTATTTCATAGGCAAGTCACTTAACCTTCCATTGCCCCAGGTACAAAATAAGTACCTGTATACAATATGTAAACCGCTTTGATTGTAACCATAGAAAGGCGGTATATCAAGTTCCATTCCCTTTCTCTTTGTACCATATTGAACCTCGTCATATAGACATGTGCTCTGTGAGTGCCTGATTCCACCCCCCCCCCCATTAGAGTTGCCAGATTTTCTCTTAAAAAAAAGAGGACACCTGGACCTACTCCATTATGCCCCACCCCATTCCACCCTCAGCCGAACCTCCTGTCTCCTTCCCCAAGGTCTAGAACAGTGTTCTTCAACCTTTTGACACCTATGGACCGGCGGAAATAAAATAATTATTTTGTGGACCGGCACCGGTCTGCGGACCGGCAGTTGAAGAACACTGGGCTAAGTCGTGCCCATTTCCGCCCCAGACCCCGCCTCCATAATAGTACTAATTGTAACACCATTTTTCCATTCATTTTTTATATACAATATACACACACACAATATAATCGCATTAACAACAAATAATAGTTAACCATAAAATTAAACTACACAAAGCACACTGTATGCTTCTCAATATTCATTCCTACCAGAACACAGATAACCCCATGCAAATTCGGGACCAAAAACTAAAAGTACTAATATATACAAACAAACCCTAAGGTGCAAGACTCTGCATGCAGTACAACCCCAGAGGAAAAGAAACAAATGCATTTCTTCCTGAACAGACAGCAGATGTAAATCAATCACCAAATTAAATAAAATCATTTCCCCTACAGTTGTTGTCTCCCTCCCTTCATGCTGTGCCTTGCCTTCTGGCCTGCCTCCCCCCCCCCAGTGTTATCTTTGGGCCGGCTCCCTCTTCCTCAGTGCTGCAGTGCCAAAGCCATGGGCAGTGGCTCCTCGCGCGTCCTGCGCCTCATCTGGAAGGCTTCCCTCTGATGTTGCGACGTCAAAGAGAAGGCTTCCGGCTTTGTGCACTGCAGCACTGAGGAAGAGGGAGCCGGTCCGAAGACAACACTGCATCGATCGCACTGTGGACCGGTGGCTGAAGAGCACTATCTGGGGCCCGATGCACGTGCTGGCCCTGCGGACTGGCAGGAAATTTCTGCGGACCGGTACTGGTCCACGGACCAGCGGTTGAAGAACTCTGGTCTAGAGGGCCTTTGTGCATTCATAGATGTCAATGCATAGATGTCGTGTCATCTCGTTGATGTCTGCGCATGCGCAGAGATCCTCTAGACGTGGCCCCGAGCTTGGGCCAAACTAACAGATGTCTGGTAACTCTACCCCTAATATTTTTTCCTGAAACTCTGGAGATCTGTGGCAGCAAACTCCGTATTACAGAGCTACAAGAAAACTCAGAAAGGAAGTACTTCTGTATCCTAGCTACTCCTACTGTTCTTGCCTCCCCTTGCAGCCTGTCAGGTTTCAGGTTTATTTAAAAATTTGATATACCGCCTTATTAAAATTCAAAGCGATTTTGCATAATATAAAAACAAAGTCCAATAGAATACAGGGGAGGAAGGAGTTGCTGTAGCCTAGCAGTTGCCAAAGGGGAAGGCAAGTGCAACAGACTGACACAAAAGGAACAGACAGATTCAGATAACTTAGTTGGCATGACAAGGAAGGGGTGGAGGTAAAAAGAGAGGAATGTCGCGCGTTAAACCGCCTGCCACGCTAGTCACTAACGCCTCCATTGACCAGGCGTTAGTTTTTTTGCTTGCGGCGGGGGTTAGCGCGTGATGAAATGTCCGACGCGCTAACTCTGCTAGCGCGGCTTGATAAAAGGACCCCCTAGTTTTTAAAAAGTGAATTTAATAATGTGCTTACATAATTTATAATTCAAGAAAATTATAAGCAATATCATGAAGAAATGAACTGGTTGTTGTTTGTGCAAATTTTTCAATAATACATTTGATGCGCTTATCAAGGTCAACATATTTTTTTCCTTTGTTCCTGCTGGCCAGCTAACAATTGTTCAGTTCTGTGTTCAGAAAACATCTGTTCCCTTTTGAAAGCAGCAATCAGATGCCAAATAGTTGGGTGATCACAATAAGCTAGGAAATGAAAGTGGCAATTCCATGCCTCGACTGAATTATTTGATCTTGATAGATTGAACAATCTACAAGTATGAAAGAGTTTTGAACAAACTCTTCTTAGTTGTTCTAAACTCGCATTGAAAAAAATTCCTTCCCTGGGTTGATTTTGTTGTATTCTGCCTAGATATGTGTCCTCAAAATCATAAGCGTGTTATTAAATTCACTTTTTAAAAAACTAGGTCTTACAATCAACTTTTGAGCAAAAATATAGTTTTTTAGGTGTTTTGAAGCATGCAGTTTGTTCTACCCAATTGACTTCCTAGCACTTGTCTTCCTACTAGTTTTCATCCTACCAATTGTCTGTCTCCCGGGTTGGGTATGGGGAGGACGGGGGCATGTCAGCTACTTATATGTGTCCCTTATAGAATATTATAAGTTGTGCACATTGCATGGTGCACTTTGGCATGCCAACTTTTGACAGCCATAGCCTAAGTGGGTGTGACTAAATGTTGATGCATCAATACCAACTTATGCTAGTATTCTATAACAGAATCTTGACATCAAGATGCTGATAAAGGGCTAGATCAGGGGTGGGCAACGAGGGCCGGAATCCAGTCGGGTTTTCAGGATTTACCCAATGAATATGCATGAGAGACAGCAATGAATATGCAATGGGAGACAGCGTATGCAAATAGATCTCATGCATATTCATTGGGGAAATCCTGAAAACCTGACTGGATTCCGGCCCTCATTGCCCACCCCTGGGCTAGATTCACTAAGCAAGCCAATCATGTACCAATCGGTTTGCGAGCCCTTTGCGATCCGATTTCCCTCCTACCCGATTCATAACATAAGAACATAAGAAATGCCATCTCCGGATCAGACCTTCGGTCCATCAAGTCCGGCGATCCGCACACGCGGAGGCCCTGCCAGGTGTACACCTGTCGTAATTTATAGTCCACCATATCCTTACATGCCTCTCTTAAGGAGATATGCATCTAGTTTGCTCTTGAAGCCTAGGACGGTCGATTCCGCAATAATCTCATCTGGGAGGGCATTCCAGGTGTCAACCACTCTCTGAGTGAAGCAGAACTTCCTGACATTAGTCCTGAACCTGTCCCCCCTTAGCTTCATTACATGTCCTCTAGTCCGTGTCAAATTGGACAATGTAAATAATCTTCTCTGCTCTATTTTGTCGATTCCTTTCAGTATTTTGAAGGTCTCCTTTTCTCAAGGGAGAATAATCCTAGTGTTATAAGTCTGTCCTCTTATTCCAGTTTCTCCATACCCTTCACCAGTTTTGTTGCTCGTCTCTGCACCCTCTCCAGCAGTTTTATATCCTTCTTTAGGTAGGGAGACCAATGTTGGACGCAGTATTCCAAGTGTGGTCTGACCATTGCCCTATAAAGCGGCATTATAACTTTCTCCGATCTACTCGAGATTCCTTTCTTTATCATGCCCAACATTCTATTTGCCTTCTTTGCTGCTGCCGCGCATTGTGCCGACGGCTTCAGGGTCCTATCTATCAGTACACCCAGGTCCTTTTCTTGTTCACTCTTCCCCAGAGTTGCACCTGACATTGTATACTCATATTCCTTATTCTTATTGCCTAAATGCATTACCTTGCATTTCTCCACATTGAACTTCATCTGCCATTTCTCCGCCCATGCTTCTAACCGACACAAGTCGCTCTGGAGTTTCTCTCTATCCTCATGTGATCTGATCGCCCGGCATAGTTTTGTATCGTCTGCAAACTTGATGATCTCACTGGATGTTCCTTCCTCCAGATCATTGATATAAATATTAAAAAGGATCGGCCCAAGTACCGAGCCCTGGGGTACACCACTAGTCACTTTCTCCCAGTCGGAGAACTTCCCATTTATGCCCACTCTCTGCTTTCGGTTTTCCAGCCATTTGCCTATCCATCTTTGTATATCCCCCTCTATGCCATGGCTTTGTAGTTTCTTGAGAAGTCTTTCGTGTGGAACTTTGTCGAACGCTTTCTGGAAGTCCAAGTATATTATGTCCACCGGCTTCCCACAATCAATTTGCTCGTTCACGGTCTCAAAAAATTGGAGTAAATTCGTCAAACATGATTTCCCTTTCCTGAATCCGTGTTGACTGGGTTTCATCAAGTCGTGTGCGTCCAAGTGCCGGACCATGCTATCCTTGATCAGTGCTTCAACCATCTTGCCGGGGACAGACGTAAGACTCACAGGTCTATAGTTGCCCGGTTCCCCTCTCGATCCTTTTTTGAAAATTGGGGTGACGTTCGCTATCTTCCAGTCATCCGGTATCTGTCCAGTTCTGATTGTCAGGTTTGCAAGTTTTTGCAATAACTCTCCGATTTCAACCTTCAATTCCTTTAAGACTCTCGGGTGAATTCCATCCGGTCCAGGGGATTTGTCACTTTTAAGTTTGTCGATCTGATAGTATATCTGGTCTAAGTCCACTTCAACTGTGGTGAGGCTGTCTTCTATTTCTCCTGCAAACACTTTCTCCGCTTCAGGTATTGTTGAGGTGTCCTCCTTCGTAAAGACGGACGCAAAGAAGGAATTTAGTTTGTCTGCGATTTGTTTATCTTCCTTGATGTACCCTTTTCTTCCCTGGTCGTCCAAGGGTCCGACTGCCTCTTTTGCAGGTTTTTTCCCTTTCACGTATCTAAAGAAGGGCTTGAAGTTTTTGGCCTCCTGGGCTATTTTTTCCTCATATTCCTGTTTTGCATCCCTCACCGCCTTGTGACATTTCTTCTGATCATCTTTATGTTTGTTCCAGGCTTCGGTTGTCTTTATGTATTTCCATTTTTTGAAAGAGTCCTTCTTTTCTTTTATGGCTTCCTTCACCTGTTTGGTAAGCCATGCCGGTTCTCTTTTGCTCTTTGATCTCCGATCTTTGGAAATCCTCGGAATGTAGAGATCTTGTGCTTCTGTGATAGTATTTTTCAGTAGGGACCATGCCTGATCTACCGTTTCAAGTTTGTCCACCTTCTTTTCGAGTCGTTTTTCTACCATGGCTCTCATGCTATCGTATTTACCCTTTTTAAAGTTCAATGTGGTGGTTAAGGTTTTGGCATGTTTCCCTTTCCCGATGTCAAGTTTAAAGTTAATTACATTGTGATCCGATCTTATCCCAATCCGTTCATGCAAATGAGGGGAATCGGCATGCAAAGCAGGAAAAACGTGATTCACTAAACTTTCTTCTGGCACACCGACTGGCTGGCCAATCAAAAAACTAGCGACTGGTGAGGACCAGTCGCTTGTGCTTAAACCCTGCTCTCTGCCCCGATTATCCTGCTCTGTATGCCCTGCTCAGCCCCTACTCGCCTGCCCTTCCCTGCAGTGCGAGCCCGTGGTTTTAATCCGCGGATTTAAAGCGGGTTAAAACCATGGGCTTGCGAAGTAAAAAAAACAGTAAAGTAAAAAAAAGAAAAAAACACGGGCATGAAGGACCAGCACATGCGCAGACCATCTACAGTCAGGGAAGATGGTCTGCGCATGCTCAAGGATCGCTCTCCAGCGATCCTTGCAGTCGGTGGGGGATGGGGGGGGAAACGTGTCAACGATCGCCCCCATTTGCATACAGGCCTTTAGTGAATTTGTCGGCCTGCCTGTAATCGGACACGGATCGGACACAGATCTCAGGTTAGTGAATCTAGCCCAAAGTATTGGCACTCAGCACATGGCATCAAGGCACCTAACTTGAGGTGCCAAGTGATGTAATTGCCCCCAAATTGAATATGCAGTAGATAGATGTAAGATATTTTCATTCTCTCTCCTCTCCTGAAATGAGTTTGACAAAGAGGAGCGAAATAAAGGTATGAATTAAGTATTGTTTATCTGAATATTCTTAGAGCTTGCTGAGTGCAGTTAACACCTACAGACTTGACAAAAAGCATCCGATGCTTACAACCAAGGTTAAGGGACCTGTAAATTGCCAAAGTAATGGAGTGGAGAAGTAGCCTAGTGATTAGTGCAGCAATCTGAGAACCAGGGGAACCAGGTTTGATTCCCTCTACCGCTCCCTGTGAATCTGGTCAAGTCATTATTAACCCTCCATTACTTCAGGTACAAAATAAGCACACTTCCCCTTCCGTATTCACGGTGGTTAGGGGCAGAGCCGGCCCGCAAATATTAAACCGAGAATAATATTCGGGCCGGTTCTGCCCCTAACCCTGCTTCCCCCGGCTATTATAAGCCCTGAAAGCCCCCCCCCCCTAAACCTTACCTGGTGGTCTAGCGTGTTTTCAGGCAGGAGCGATCTTCCCACGCTCTTGCCCCGTGCAGATCGCTCACAGGAAATGTCTGCCTTGAACTCCTGTAGTCTCTCGAGCCATTTCCTGTGAGCGATCTGCTCGGGGCAGGAGCGTGGGAAGATCGCTCCTGCCCCGAAAACCCGCTAGACCACCAGGTAAAGCTTAATGGGGGGATTACAGGGCTTAAAATAGGCCCCCCCAAAAAAGGAATTTTAGATTTAAAATTGTGAATCCATAGATAAGAAACCGCAAATACCGAGGGGGAACTGCACCTATATACCTACTTCTCATTTATAATCTTAATGTATATTTTCTTCAAACCGCTTAGAACCTAACGGATGTAGCGGTATATAAGAAATAAATTACATTACATTACATATACAGTATAATATAGAGAATTCTTTGATTGTAACCACAGAAAAGGCAGTATCAAATCCCTGCTCCAATATGCTACTTTCTGAAGAAAAGCTTTATTTGAAAATGGTGCAGAAATGTATAATATAAAATATAAATACACAATATCGCAAAAACACAGTATATAATTGTGGCATTTATATACTGTGTTTGTGCTATTGTATATTTTATATTTTATCTTGTACATTTCTGCACCATTTTCAAATATAGTTTTTAACAAGATCATCGGTTCCACATTTTTTGCCTGCTGCTTTACTTCTGCTTTTTGTGGAACTATTTTGGTGGACTATTTTTTTTTTCACCCACCTTCTGAAGAAAAGCCTTAACAAACAGACTGCAACAGAGTTATTAAGCCCACCGAGGAAGTACTGTACCAAATAAGAGCTAACAGAAGACACAACACCAAAACTAAGATTGGCTCTTGCAACCTGTGCCATATTCCGTGCAAAAATGGGACTACTGGTTGTTGTTTTTGTGTTTCTAATATGTAGGATTGTTTTCCCAACTTCTAAGAGGGAAGCCGAAAAATGATTTTTCTTTTAAAAATAACTAGGGAGAACATTTCCATTTCTCAAGTAATTCAGACATTCATATTTAATGGTAAATAGTCCCTCCAGGGTAGAATCTCAGTGAAGATATCATTACTTCAGCTGCCTTACAGGTCCCTCAAGGCGCAAAGATATTCACAGCTAAGGAATGCTTGCAATCCATTAATGCCTGACTAGAAATGAAATGTGCAGAGATACAGTCAGTATTTAATGCATATAGAAAGAAAGGAGTTCAGCCTCACTTACTGGTTAAATATTCCAAATTATTGGGCCAATTCACTTAAAGTCTCTAAGAGTTATCACATCTGCTAAATCTGTGTAGCCTTATGAAAAAAAAAAAGATCCCTATGTACTAGAACCTTAAACTGAATGCCAAGCCACCCATACTAAACATGCTAAAGAACCTAGGACTATGTAATCAAAGGTACGATCACATTAGCAGACATTAACACTGACTATCCCTGACATTTACTGACTATCCCTTCTTTAAAAGTAATAGGGACCAGGAGATCTACCATTTTCTCGGTTATAGCACCCCAGCTTTGGAACAATTTGTGAATATACTTACGCAATGAACCTTCTTTAGAAAAATTCAAGCGTTCCTTAAAAAGCTTCCTGTACAAGGACGCATTTGAAACATAGATAGCTTAACTTACCAATCGCTAAAACTTTTAGATCTTAATTAGATCTACGAGTAGGTCATAAATTTATCTTCTTTTTTTCTATGATCATTAAGAACATAAGAACATAAGAATTTGCCTCCGCCGGGTCAGACCAAAGGTCCATCCCGTCCAGCAGTCCGCTCCCGCGGCGGCACTCCAGGTCTATCACCTGTGCTGTGGTCCCTGACTATTCCTATAACCTACCTCAACTCCTATCTGTACCCCTCAATCCCCTTATCGTCTAGGAACCTATCCAAACCTTCTTTGAAGCCTTGTAACGTGCTCTGTCCTATCACGGCCTCCGGAAGTGCGTTCCACGTGTCCACCACCCTCTGGGTAAAAAAGAACTTCCTAGCATTTTTTCTAAACCTGCCCCCTTTTAATTTCTATGAGTGCCCCTCATGGTTCCCCACAGTGTGAAGAATCTATCCCTGTCTACCTTTTCTATGCCCTTCAGGATTTTGAAGGTTTCTATCATGTCTCCTCTAAGTCTCCGCTTTTCCAGGGAGAATAGCCCCAGCTTTTTCAACCTGTCCGCATATGAGAAGTTTTCCATACCCTTTATCAGTTTAGTCGATCTTCTCTGGACTCCCTCAAGTACTGCCATGTCCTTCTTGAGGTATGGCGACCAGTACTGGACACAGTACTCCAGATGCGGATGCACCATTGCACGATACAGTGGCATGATGACTTCCTTCGTCCTGGCCGTGATACCTTTCTTAATGATACCCAACATTTGGTTTGCTTTCCTTGAGGCCGTCGCGTATTGGGCCGACGCTTTCAATGTTGTGTCTACCATCACTCCTAGGTCTCTTTCAAGGTTACTTACCCCTAACAGTGATCCCCCCATTTTGTAGCTGAACATCAGGTTCTTTTTCCCTACATGCATGACCTTGCATTTCTCTGTGTTAAAGCTCATTTGCCACTTTTTTGCCCACCCTTCCAGTATCGTTAGGTCCCTTTGCAGGTCCTCGCAGTCTTCCGCGGTTCTAACCCTGCTGCAAAGTTTGGTGTCATCCGCAAATTTTATAACCTCACATTTAGTTCCCGCCTCCAGGTCATTAATAAATATGTTGAACAGGAGCGGTCCCAGCACCGACCCCTGCGGAACTCCGCTCGTGACCCATAGCCAGTCTGAGTAGTGGCCCTTTACTCCAACCCTCTGTTTCCTGCCTGCCAGCCGGTTTTTGATCCATTGGTGGACATCCCCTTGCACCCCGTGGTTCCACAGCTTCTTAAGCAGCCGTTCGTGGGGTACCTTGTCAAAGGCTTTTTGGAAGTCAAGGTAAATGATGTCTATGGATTCCCCTTTATCCATCTGGCTGTTTATTCCCTCAAAGAAGTATAGTAAGTTTGTGAGGTACGACCTTCCCTTGTAGAAGCCATGCTGGCTCGCCTTCAGCTGTCCATTGTTTTCTATGTGCTCCCAGATGCTGTCCTTAACCAGGGCTTCCATCATCTTTCCCGGAACCGAGGTCAAGCTCACCGGCCTGTAGTTTCCTGGGTCACCCCTTGAACCCTTTTTAAAGATGGGTGTGACATTTCTGTTTTTATATCCCCCTTTTTTTTCTCTCTTTTGTGTTCCCACCATATGTGTTCTTCCCTAAATGTTTCTTCTCTTTCTTTAAAGATTGTAGTTCATCCCCCCTCGCCTTCTGTATCAGTTATGTATTAGAACGTATATAATTTGTATTCAATTGTATAAAAAATGTTTTGTTTTATCCCCTATTTTTAAAAATGTTATACGCATTGAAGTATATGATATTGCGTATACAACAAACCTAAATAAAACTTGAAACTTGATGCTCATTGATAGTAAATGAAATGGGACTCATGTTAAATAACACCCTTTAATGCACCTTAGCACAGGCTAACATAGGGCTAGATTCACTAAGGGCACGGATCCGATTCATGAGCGATCTGATCCGTGTCTGGGGGGCTGATTCACGAATCGCCCTCATTCAAACGAGTTCGATCGGAATTACGCCCACAGCCGACTGCACAGATCACTCTCGAGCGATCCCGATGCATGAACGGACTATCTATAGGTGGTCTCCGCATGCGCTGGCCCTCCGTGGCAAGTAGAGATGCAAAGACCCACTGGAGCATGTCCCTGCAACTGACAGTGCTAAGCCCCGCATCCCTCTTCAGTTTGGCTGGGTTAATTGCTGTGCAATGGCTTTGGGTTCTCTTCAGTGCAGTATTTTTCTCGTTAACAAGAAAACAGACCAATACGATCCACTGGGTTTAAAAAAATAAAATAAAATTCAAATCTAAAGTACACTTTTAACTTTTTATAGCGAGCCCATGGTTTTGTTTTTTGTTTTTTTGTTTTCCTTGAAAATTTATTGAAAGTTTTCGAAAATACAAATGCAAAAGGGAAAATGGTACACAAGAAAAGTACAATAGTCAATAATGTACAGACAAAGTGTTGGTATCATATGAAAAGTACATCAATGTAAGTGAGGAAGGGGTATAATATATAATACTCAAGAATCCCAAATCTAATACAGGTAGGGTCAGAAAAAAGAAGGATGAGTAGACAGGGGAGGAAAGGAAAGAAAAAAAGGAGGAAGGGCAACGAGCCCATGGTTTTAACACGTGGGTTGTTTTTACCCGCTTTAAACCCATGGATTAAAACCACGGGCTCGCACTGTGAGGGATAAATGCTGGGGCAGAAAAGGGCGGCAATAGTGGCTGAGAGCAGAACAGGAGAGTCAGGGCAGAGAACAGGAGACTCGGGGCAGAAGCAGGGCGGCGATCGTGGCTGAGAGCAGAACAGGAGAGTCAGGGCAGAGAACAGGAGACTCGGGGCAGAAGCAGGGCGGCGATAGTGGCTGAGAGCAGAACAGGAGAGTCGGGGCAGAGAACAGGAGACTCTGGGCAGAAGCAGGGCAGTGATCGAGTCAGAGAGCAGGGCGGCAGAAGGCAGGGCAGTCAGAAAGGACCTGAGCGACTGGTCCTCACCAGTCGCTTATTTTTGGATCGATCAGCCCAATCAGTGTCCTTCTTTTATTTATTTATTTATTTTTAGTGAATCACTGCCTGCTTACATTTGAATGCCATTCTCCCTCATTTGCATGCGCGGATCGGAGGATGATAGGGACAAAGGTTAGTGAATTGGGTCGGAAGGAAATCGGATTGCAAAGGGATCGCTGTGTGGTCGGGACTTGATCGGTGGGCTTAGTGAATCTAGCCCAAAGTAGTGCACAAGAAAAATCAAAGGAAGGAGAAGACCCCTACGTTGCAAACACACAGCGTATGAGTGGACCACACACTTTCCCCCGTATAAGTGTAGAATATAAAATACTTTTTTTTTATTAGCAAAGCACTGACAGATAAAAAGACTCAGCATAGGACCGTGTTTTGGTGGCTAACAGCCTGCTTCAGGGATCATAAATATACTCTGTCAGATGTGCTATTACTCGTATGTCAAAAGATGTCAAAGGGCAGAGACTGCATCCAAGAGCACCCACAGTATACTAAAGATAAAAACAAAGAAAATAACCATTGAGCTACAGGAGCTTTTATTTAGGTAGGGGTTCCTATTATTTTTTAGTGGCATTCTGCCATCTAGGTGCATATTGATGATGTCATAATGATGTCAAGATTGTGAATCAGACATGTCCACTTGCTCTGAACCACAGCCGTTGTGAGTAGGGATTCTTTTCTTATTTTCTTAGCCTTTTGGGAATGAGGTTTAGTATGCTATATATATATATATTTCATGTGCTTTGCTTGAGTAATGCATTATTAAACATCTTATTCTATTATTATCAAAGAGGAATCCTCTTTACCTCCAAAAATAGGTTTAGTATGCAATATATACAGTATTTTTTTTTTCATGTGCTTTGCATGCATTATTGCATTAATGCATTATTAAACAACCTTTAACCTTAATATCAAACAGGAGTCCTCTATACCCCCAAAATAGAAACCCCGTTCACCTATATGTGGATGCTTCCAGCTCACCTAAGTCGTGCCTACCTAGTGCCCAACTTATGTTCAAAAGTAGACCTGTTTTTGGAACGCCTGCATTTTAGGTATTAAGTAGATGTGTTAGGATGCCGAGCGGCATGCGATTCTGCAAATGGATGTCTATATCAAAGCCACGCCCATACCTATTACATTAGGCACATGCGTTCATGACTATTTGGGGAATCATGTTCAGCTTTGGACATTAACTTTCAATTATTGCTTGTTAAAGTTGTTAATTGGGCCTAAATTGATGGACATCCACATTGTGGATGCCTAAAGTTAGACATCCTTTACAGAATCTGCACCTCAGAGTATAGCCGTAAAAGAGGAAGTTTTACTAATAGTTGATTTTAACATACCAGGTGTTGATTGGGGTATCCCTATTGTGGGATCTTCTAGAAGTAGGGAGATCCTGAATTCTCTACAAGGAGAACTGTTCTAGAAGTTAGTTGGTAATGCAACCGACATGGGATGTGACCATACTGGACTTAGTACTTATGGGGAAAGCGTTTCTGATGTGTCGAAGTGGAAGATGATATTTTCTTTCTCAAGGGACCCTCGGCCACAAGAGGGCACCCGCTCAAACTCAGGGGCGGAAAATTTCATGGCGACACCAGAAAGTATTTCTTCACAGAGAGAGTGGTTGATCATTGGAACAAGCTTCCAGTGCAGGTGATCGAGGCAGACAGCGTGCCAGACTTTAAGAATAAATGGGATACCCATGTGGGATCCCTACGAGGGTCAAGATAATAAAATTGGGTCATTAGGGCATAGACAGGGGGTGGGTAAGCAGAATGGGCAGACTTGATGGGCTGTAGCCCTTTTCTGCCGTCATCTTCTATGTTTCTATAGTGGATGATCATCTGGCATCCAGCGATCACTGCATGGTGTGATTTAATATTAAGACAGGTGTAAAGAGAGCTCATTCAAACGTAAAGGTTCTAAACTTTAAAAAAACACCTAACTTTGCGCTCTTTTTACAAAGGTGCGCTAAGGCCTTAACGCACGCGTTAAATTCCCAAGAGCGCTAGCCACTACCGCCTCGGTAATTTTGTGCGTGCGCTAAAAACCCCTAACGCACTTTCATAAAAGGAGCCCTTTGTGTAGATGGGAGATTATGTCAAGAAATTTTTGTCTGAATGGGAACATCTGGAAGAAGTAGGAAATCAGTAGGCAAAACTGAAGGAGTTATTGTGGGTACAACAAACCATTTTGTAAGGAAAGTAAAAAGAAGAGAAAAAGAAGACTGCTTTGGATCTCAAAAGTAATAACTGAAAAGTTAAGGGAAAAGAGGTTAGCTTTCATAAACTACAAAAGATTGCAGAGAGAGGAAGACAGGCTAAAATATCTACAAAAATTAAGAGAGACTGGTTGAGTAGTCAGGAAAGCAGACACAAATGGAAGAAAAATTAGCCGACACAGCAAAATGGGGGGGACAAGATATTTTTTTATGTATATTAATGATAGAAAAAAAAGTGTAAAAGTGGTATTGCGAGAAATATGTAAAGGCTGATGTAAATAAGGCTGAATTGCTTTACAAATATTTCTGTTCCATGTTCACAGCTGAAGCGCTGGGAGTGGGACTGCAAAAGACAAACACAAGTATGAATAGAGGTGTGGTAGACCCTGGTCAATTTTTTCAGAGGATTGTGTTCATGAGGAGTTAGCTAAACTAAAGTTGGACAAAGTGATGGGGCAGGATGGCATACATCCAAGGGTACTGAAGGAACTTAGGGCAGTTTTGGCGACTCCACTGGCTGACGCTTTCAATGGTTCTCTAGAACTGGGAGTGGTACCCAGAGGATTGGAGAAGGGCAGATGTGGTCCCTCTCCACAAAAGTGGAAGTAAGGAGTAAGGAAGAAGCAGGGAACTATGAACTGATGTCTGACTTCTGTGGTAAGTAAATTAATGGAAATACATTTAAAACAGAGAATTATGATGTTTCTAGAATCCTGTGGTTTTCAGGACTCGAGGCAACATGGATTCACTAGAGGCAGGTCTTGTCTGACAAATCTGATCAATTTCTTTGACTGGATGACCAGAGAATTGGACAGGAGTGTGTTAGATGTGGTGTATTTAGATTTTAGCAAAGTCTTTGACAGTGTTCCATGCAGGCGTCTAATAAATAGAGTGACCTTAGGATGGGCCCCAAAGTGATGGACTGGGTCAGGAACTGGTGAAGTGGAAGGCAACAAAAGATAATGGTCAATGGAGATCTCTCTGAGGAAAGGGATGTTACCAGTGGTATGCCTCAAGTTTCAGTTCTTGGGCCAGTTCTTTTTAACATTTTTGTAAATGGTTTTGCTGAAGGCTGTCATCAGGTAAGATTTGTCTCTTTGCGGATGATACCAAAATCTGCAATACTGTAGACATCCCTTAATGCTAAGAAATGCAAGGTCATGCATTTTGGCTATAAACTCCCGAGAGAATGGTACAGTTTAGAAGGTGAAGAATTTTTGCACACGAAAGAGGAGCGGAACATGGGTGTGATAGTATGTGATGATCTAAAGGTGGCCAAACAGGTTGAAAAGGTGATGGCAAAAGCTAGAATGATGCTAGGGTGCATAGGGAGAGGTATGGCCAGTAGGAAAAATGAGGTATTACTGTACCTGTATAAAACTCTAGTGAGACCTCTTTAGAATATTGTGTACAATTCTGGAGATCGCACCTGTTTTTATATAGGCTGGAGTTGGTCCAGGGGAAGGCTACTAAAATGGTTGATGATCTTCATCATAGGATGTATAGAGACAGACAAAGATCTCAATATGTATACTTTGGAGGAGAGGTGAAAGAAGAAAGTCGGGAAGAGGAGATATAATAGAGATGTTTAAATACCTACATTGCATAAATGCGCATGAGGCAAATCTCTTTCATTTGAAGGAAAGCTCCAGAATGAGAGGGCATAGGATGCAGTTAAGAAATGATAGGCCCAGGAGTAATCTAAAATAATTTTTTTTAGAGAGAGGATGGTAAATGTGTAGAATAGTCTTCCAGTAGAGGTGGAGAGACAAAGACTGTCTGAGTTCAAGAAAGTGTGGGGGACAGGTTCGTGGGATCTCTCATGGAAAGGAGGAGATAGTGAGTGTTGCAGATGGGCAGACTGGATGGGCCATTTGGCCTTTATCTGCCTTCATGTTTCTCTGTTTCTATGTAAAATCACACCTAGGTCTTTCGACAGTTAGTCAGTTCATGACAGATAAATTTATGCCAGTATAGTTCAAGTTTTCTTTTAGAATTCTGTAATTGAGCTTGTTACAGATCTAATTATATTTATCTGAATCATAAAGGCATCATTAGTCTAGTCCAGGGGTGTCAAAGTCCCTCCTCGAGGGCCGCAATCCAGTTGGGTTTTCAGGATTTTCCCAATGAATATGCATGAGATCTATTAGCATACAATGAAAGCATTGCATGCAAATAGATCTCATGCATATTCATTGGGGAAATCCTGAAAACCTGACTGGATTGCAGCCCTCGAGGAGGGACTTTGAGACCCCTGGTCTAGTCACTCTAGTGCAGGGGTAGGCAATTCCGGTCTTCGAGAGCCGGAGCCAGGTCAGATTTTCAGGATATCCACAATGAATATGTATGAGATGGATTTGCATGCACGGCCTCCTTGAGATGCAAATCTATCTCATGCATATTTATTGTGGATATCCTGAAAACCTGACCTGGCTCCTGCTCTCGAGGACCAGAATTGCCTACTCCTGCTCTAGTGCAATCAAAAATTATCAAAGAGAAATTAAAAACAACCTTTATTAACATACGTATCCATGTGTTGGAAGAGCTGTAATGATCCTTAAAACAAAAGTCTGCAGATGATGAAGAGAAGGAGAACTAAACATAAGGACTCTGATACTGTAAGTTAAGACTGACCCCTTGTCCAGATAACTTTTTTCAGGGTAACAGATGAATGCTATTGTGTGTACTGCTTGCTTATGAATGGTGCAGATCAACTCAACTCGCTTGCTATTAGAACTATGTGAATGACAGACTTATGAAATCTAGGAATCAGCTGTAAGAATGGACACATTTCAATCCAGACTCTGAGAGAAAAGCTTATCAGGATGACATGAATTTGCCTGCTTTGCAGGAGAGAGATGCAGAGGAGTTTAGCGATATGTAATCTATGCAGTTTTAATGAATACTAGTGGAACATACAAATCTTATTTCACTAGTGATATCAATGCAGCATTCATTTTCACCCTGTTTTGTTATGCGATCCATCACAACGTGCCTTAGCCTTCTGGAAAAAAAGAGAAATAATGAAGTCAAACTGCTAGAACTCGAAATGAAGGACACGCGGCATCCATATTACCGAGGGTTCAGTAGTGAACATTTAAGTCTTCAAGGCTTTGCAGAGATCTTTATTCCCTGGAAATGGAAACGATCTCTGGACTAGGAAGAATCAAAGCAACCATTCTCTAGCTCCTTAGCAGATCAATAGATTCTCTGTTAACATATGTTCTAAGGCTTAGAGGGCACTTCTGTAAGAGGGTGCCCTAATGATATATGGTGAGAGCCTATAGTTTTGTAGCATCTGGGCACCCAGATTCCGTTATAGAATACAAATGAAACCCGGTATTGGTGAAGTTTACATTTAGATGTGTGTAGTTAGGCCCAAATGTTGCAAGAGTGGGCACACCCTAGTGCATTTTTTTAAGTTGTGTTTGCAAGTGGCAGCCCCTCCCATGCTCCACCCAAGTGAATATCCCACTTGCATTTACATGCTGTGCTATTTACTAGTGCCGCCCGATTCAGGGAAAAAATTTTTTTGCTTCAATTTGGCCTATTGAATCGATTTTTCGATTTGATTCACTTTTCCTGCCCAATCGGGTGGTTGCTTTTTTTTTCCCAGACATCCTGATGGGTTTATTTTGCAGCCTTTCCACACACCTCCAGCCCCCTTTTCACCTCTCCAACCCCACGCTGACACTACGGTGTAAACAAAATAACAAAACTGTCTTTTCCTCTCTCTATTAAGTCCTAGCTCACGTTTGCTAAGTTTCAAGTTTACTAGGATTTAATAAACCACCTATCAAGGTTATCTAAGCGGTTTTACAATCAGGTACTCAAGCATTTTTCCTATCTGTCCCAGTGGGCTCACAATCTATCTAGTGCACCTGGGGCTATGGAGGACTGAGTGACTTGGCCTGGGTCACAAGGAGCAGCACTGGATTTGAACCCACAACCCCAGGGTGCTGAGGCTGTAGATCCAACCACTGCGCCACACACTCCTCCTCATTCATAACGCTATTCCATTTGGTGGTACTTCACTTTTACTAACAGTTTAAACTGGAAGTGTCTTGCACAGGAGCCTTTGTCACCTGTTTTCTACGCTAAGCTCCCATATTTTATCCCGATTTTTTGCTTTCCCTTATACAATTTGTTAAGCTGGCAATAGATATCATATACTGACGTTTGGTTTTCTTCTCAAATGTCTAATATATATATATGGCCAATCGGCTTCAAGGGAAAGATTTCATATCCCAAGTTGTGGCTACTTCTCATGACGTTTGACTTCCAATGTACCATTGCGGTCTTCCATTTGATATTCGACAAGTGTTAACAGAATTCTTATATTTGTATTATCCTTTTTTAATATAATCTTTTTATATGGTTTATTGATCTTTTTACCAACTTCTTACTTATTTCTCTCTCATTGTATGTCTTACCCCGTAAGGGTCTGTCTGATAAATTCTTTGGCCTATGCCAGCATATCTTTAAGAAGTTTATAGTGGTTTACGTGGTTTTCTGATTAGTTTTATTGAGGCCTATATAGCGCCTAATGCATTGTACAAAACGGTCTCCTGTTGTTCCCAGAGCAATCCTTAGGGCCTGATTTACAAAGCTGCGCTTGCGGCTGCTCCGCACCGGTAACGGCCCCGAAGCCCCTAGAGATTTAAAGGGCTTTGGGGCTCTTGCTGTGTGGCAGGCTGTTAGTATTCTTATACGTTTCCGGAGTGTTTTTTTTTAATATACATATTGCGGTAGGGTTTTAAGTTTCTCATTCTGTTTATGTTCTTAACATAGCCTCGGTTCTCATGTTTGAGATTTCTTTGTGATGCTGAAACATTCTATATATCATTCAACAAGTTAATCAAGCACCACCTTTTGATTATTTTTATTTGTATTTTTAGGTTTTTTTTTTACTTTTTATGGTTTTTTTTATGTTTTAAAAATTTGCTGTAACACCGCCATGTTTTATTTTTTTTTATATTGTATATGTTACGCATAAACCCTCTTATTTTGTAGATTTGCCCCTTGTGAGTTTTTAACCATAATCATTTTTTCTCTGTTTTAAGAATTTTATGTGCTACTTATGGTTCATGGTACACCGAACCCTCAACATCTTGGTATGCAATGCCCCCTGCTTCCTCCAAAAATCTCTTCATACAGTACTCTCACCATACTGTCTGATTCCTGCACACCTTCGATCCCTGTTCATCGCTTCATCAAGATACATCATCAAGTATCCCACACTCTAATGTTCGATCATCATTTAGCACGCATCAGTCTTCCACTTCAGGTTATTGAGGCCAGCAGCGTGCCTGATTTTAAGGCCAAATGGGATAGACACGTGGGATCTATTCACAGAGAAAGGTAGGGGAGGGTCATTGGGGTGGGCAGACTAGATGGGCCGTGGCCCTTATCTGCCGTCTATTTCTATGTTTCTATGTTTCTAAGTTCTTCACAATATTTTGCATAAGCTGGGCATTTACTCAGTCGTCACACACACCCCTATCACCACATCATTGGTATTTCCACCATCTCACTTGATCACCATTGTCACAAATATTTTATTTGTCAATTAAACAGTCTACATATACATATTTCATTACACTTTATTTCAGGACCCCTGAGGAAGAAGTGTTTTTTCAAAACACGGACCATATTGGGTCCTGGTTTCTAACCAATGTGAGTGCCATTATTCAGGTCTGATGCAGGCCATTTTCACTCTCTGGAAAGCCACTTTCATGGGTTAGTCAGTATTATTTAGTCAGTATCATTGCTTTTTTCAACTGATTCTCTGAAGAAGTATCAACGAAACAGATCCGTCAGAGTCGGTTATTGTGGCCACTAAGATAAGTGGTTTTTCTATGAACTTTCTATGAATTCAGTTTTATGTGACTAAATTGTTATTTTGCGCAGAATTGCCATTTTGCACAGATGCTTTAGCCATTAATTTCATTATTTTTGACAATCATATTAACTAATTTATAAAAACTACTGCTGAAAACTTTTTTTTCATAGTATTATATTAATTGTCACACTTACCAAATTATTGTATTTATATCAAAAGGAAGGAGGCGGACCAATGATTGAAACAATCATATTGCATTTGTCAAATAGCCATAGGCAGGTAGGAGACACAGCAGTATGGTCTGAGGTTTGCCTTCTTTCATTAACTATCAGGACATTAGGTGAATAGGGTATGAACGTTTTAGGTTAGAAACACTTACAGGCCATGGACCTGGGGGGGCCGCCGCGGGAGCGGACTGCCGGGCACGATGGACCCCTGGTCTTACCCGGCAGGGGCAATGCTTATGTTCTTATATGTTCTTAGTACAATTGAATTGATGAATTAATAAATTAATCTTTTTTATTCCACTTTTGTTATATATTTGATATTTTGGTCGTGGAATTTGTGCTTTTGTGTTTTGTTTTCTAACCAATGTGAACCATACTGTGGATAAGAAAGATTTTTATGTCTTCATTAAAAGTTCCTGAATCCTGTACATCATCTCTACAGTTCTTTTTGTGTTTTACACATTTCTAAAGACATATTGTAATCACAAAATAAAAAATAAAATTATTTTTTTCTACCTTCCATTACCATGTCCAACATTTGTTTCTTTCTCACTGTCTACCATCTCTCTCTCTTTCTCTCGCTCTCCCTCCCTCTCTCTCACCCCCCCTCCACCTTGTGCCCTGGGTCAAATCACTCTATTCCCCTCCATGCAGCATCTTTCCCTTCCTCCCCTCCATTATAATGTGCAATATTTCTTTATCTCTCCCCATGCACCATCTCTCCCTGCCCTCCAACCTATGTCCAACATTTCTCCCTCTCTCTTCTCCCTTTCACCACATGCAGGATTTCTCCTTCACCCCATTCTATCTCTTCTCTCCCTTCCTCTCCTCTGCCCCAACAATTCTTCATCTCTCCTCTCTCCCCCATGTGCATCTTTCCTCCCCTCCCCCGCCGCTGCTGCTGCTGCTTTAGGAGGCCTCTAAGATATGTTAAGTTTCATGGTGGGAAAGTCGGTGGGGTGCTGCGGCACAGGGGGATGGGAGGGAAGGATGGAAACCATTGCACAAGGGGATGGGAAGGTGAGAGGGATGGAGGGGAGGGGAGTGTCGCTGAATTGGTGAGTCTGATTTTCTCGGACAACATATTGATTTGAATCAATTCACCTGAAGTGAATCTGTGAATTGATTTAAATCGGCGAATCGGGCAGCACTACTATTTACTGCTCCCTTACAGAATAGTACTTAAATACCCAAGTGTAAGCTTTCTCACAACAATACCAATATCCTGTACACTTAGACACTCAAGTGCTGCATAAATATGGACTTCCTGCTATAGAATTGCCCTTGTGATGCGCAATTCTGTTACTGGTACCCAAATTTATGTGTGCAAAATTGTGTGTAATCCTGAGATGCACATGCAACTAGATTGGTTAATAAATCAATTAGTGCCAATTGGGCTCTAACAATTATTGGCATTAATTGTGGTGCCATTGTTGATGTTTGTGTTATAGCTGTATTATTGGGTAATCATAATGGAATAAACTATTGTAAAACTAGTGACATCATTCTTATCCCCCATATTCAGTTTATGATGTCATCAGTAGGTGACTGAGTTTGCTCATTTCAAAGAGACTGAGGTATTATTCTCAAACACAAACAAGATATAATTCAATATTTTACAAGGAGCGTAGCTTGGTAGAGCTTTTCTGCCTCTAAAATAAATTCTCTCCTGAAGTTTAAATGTTATTATAAAACATCAAATAAAAACTGTAAACATTATTTTGTTTTCTGCTTTGGTGATTTTAGGATTGAGATAAAAGAGAAATTGTGGGCTCATTGATAAAGAGATAGAAACCTGCCACAATATATAGTACAAACGAATTTGCTGAAATACTTTCAGGGATATGAAATTTATAGACTCAAAGCCAGAAAAAGCTATCAATATACACCGAAAAACTGGCCTTGTGAATAATAAACCAGTGAAGGGTGATTAAAACAAAATTATAAGAAAGCTCAGAGATTTGAAACTCTGAAGGGAAGGTTTTGAGGCCTCCCTTAGGGAAAGAGTTTACCTTCCAGTCATAGTCCTCTTATGAAAAATGTTGAATCACTCCTCCAAAGGTATTGTATGAAAAACCACTTCAAAATACTTCAAAAAATGTCCAACAAGATACTAGTTTAAAACTTGCAATTGTCACTGCACTTATGGCAAGTTCTAACAAGTTTACTTAACTTATAAGCAGGTTTAGGGGGGTCCCAACGCGGCCCCGTTTCGATATCCTGCTTCAGGGGACCCGATTGCTGATTCTCTAAACAGGTTCCATTACTTTCATGCTGGTAAAATGCTGGTGAAACCGCGGTTTCAAGATTTGGAAGGCACTTTGTTTCAGCAGTTGTTTTCTTCAGCTGCATGTCACCACAGCAAATTTTACCAGCATGAAAGTAATGGAACCTGTTTAGAGAATCAGCAATCGGGTCCCCTGAAGCAGGGTATCGAAACGGGGCCGCGTTGGGACCCCCCCTAAACCTGCTTATAAGTTAAGTAAACTTGTTAGAACTTGCCATAAGTGCAGTGACAATTGCAAGTTTTAAACTAGTATCTTGTTGGACATTTTTTGAAGTATTTTGAAGTGGTTTTTCATACAATACCTTTGGAGGAGTGATTCAACATTTTTCATAAGAGGACTATGACTGGAAGGTAAACTCTTTCCCTAAGGGAGGCCTCAAAACCTTCCCTTCAGAGTTTCAAATCTCTGAGCTTTCTTATAATTTTGTTTTAATCACCCTTCACTGGTTTATTATTCACAAGGCCAGTTTTTCGGTGTATAACAATATATAGTACAGCAGGGCCTAGGCCAGTCTTCGTTCCCACCCCAGCACATTTCTTAATTTATAGTCAATAATTCTAATTAGGATAACAGGAGAGAAGTTTTCATTAGAATGTTATTATATTTCATTACTTGCTGAGAATCAAACATTACATAAAGCACACAGTTACTCATATCACATATTCTTAAGGCTCTTTATACTAGTCCAATATTCCTAGTACCTTAACAAGTTTTAAGTAAACAACTCAGTAATACTAAGATGCAGCCAGAAGTCCAGCAGTGAGAGGGGTACTATCCAGTCTTTTGCACTTAGTGTCACATGTATGATTATCTTCTAGTTGACTAGATCAGTGTCTCGCAAACTTTTCCAAACCACAGCATACTAAACTCAGGGCTGCAGCTGGAAAGTCTCCACACATGCGCAGACGTCGATGTGATGATGTCATGTGCATGTGTGATGTCATCATGTCAATGTTCTTGCATGCATGAATGCCCTCTAGACGGGGCTCTAAGCTTGTTAACCCTGAAATAACTATGTTGGTTGGAAGGTGCGGAGAATAGACGAGGCACTAGCGAGGAGAGGCACCAGCTGACTTGTCTATATGACGTGCCTCTCACAGCACACCCAAAATCTTACCATGGTACACAACTGTACAACAGCACACAGTTTGCAATGCATTGGGCTAGAGGTTATATTGTATATGCATGCTCAATGTAAAGAGCTCCTAGCGCTCAGAGAAATACAGTAGTCCTTAGTGGAGTGCAAGATTTGATGCATGAGGTAATGGTGCTGGGGGTCACTTGCTACCAGGGATTACAACATGATTAAATTTGATATAATCTATGGAGTAAGTACGCACAGGAAATCCAATACAATAGCATTTAATTTTAAAAAAGGAGACTATGATAACATGAGGAAAATGGTAAAAAACAAACAAACCCAACCTTAGAGGAGCAGCTACAAAAGTAAAAAACCATGCATGTTATTCAGAAATCACTTGAAGACACTTCTTTTGATTGTGTTTACTAGTGAATTACATGATTGGAGTTAGTATTTATTTTTCTGATGATATGATATTTTGTGTATGTTTTTATTGTAACCTA
This sequence comes from Geotrypetes seraphini, assembly GCF_902459505.1. Taxonomy (NCBI): domain Eukaryota; kingdom Metazoa; phylum Chordata; class Amphibia; order Gymnophiona; family Dermophiidae; genus Geotrypetes; species Geotrypetes seraphini. Next base: position 96,011,255 of record NC_047094.1, read on the forward strand.
CACAGAACTGGAATGAATAAAAAAGGTTAAAAGAAAATACAAATATCAGACATCAAGTTCAAGCTAAGTGATCTGTTTTCCATATCTTTCCATTCTTGTGGAATTTACAGGGGCACAAGAGCAAATATTTCTAGGTGTTTCTTGTTGGCATAAATTATTTAAATCCTAGGGTATAAGTTCCTGTAACCTTGACCAAGCGAAGACCTTCTCTGAGTCCTTTGCTTTGCACTTCCCAGGTTTCCTTTTCATTGCCTGCTGGCATGGTCTCATAGCAACAAATGCATGGCTTGTATTAATTATTTTTTTTGTCTCTTTGAATGCTGAATGATATTTATTCCAAACATGACATCTCAATGGTTTCTCAGTGCCTACATATGCAGCCTCTCATATACGACAAAGGAATAATTTGTCATACATCAGACTCATATGAGGCTAATTTTTCTCTCAAATTACTGCTTGTCAAATAGAATATTTGAAGACAACATTAGTAGATTGAGATACAATTGGTTCTAATCTGCTTTAATCTGCATAAAGCTATTACAGAGATATAAGACTTGCCACTGTACTAGATACTGGTTGATATGCACACTGATTACTGGCCAGAGGTTCTGAAACTCAGAATTGGGGCTACCTATGTGTAGTGGTATAGGATGAATCGAAGAGGAATACAAGATGTAAATTTAGAGAGTGATTGATATTCAGCCCGTGGTGTTCAGTGGCTTATAATCCACTTCCAGCTGTGGACTGATCTAACTTCAGATTTTCAATGCTGGAGCATGCCTGGCTCCTAGCACTGAATGTCCAGGTATGTGCACTGACCTAGAAGTTAGTCAGGCCCCAGCTGATATTCAGACTGGTGCCTGGAAAACTCAGCACATAAAGTTTAGATAGTCATTTTTCTGTGCTAATTCAATGCACTTATTTAACATAACATAAAACCGATTTCTAGAGTGCATAACCAAAAAGTTCAATGCAGTTCAGAGCACTGCCCAGTCCTGTTTTTTCCCAAAACCATCCAACAATTTTATTAGCCTGCCCAGTGCATGGTACAGGTAAACATAATTCACAGTTCAAGGAAAAAGAACTTGAAAATCCAAAAATCAAAACTACGGAAGCCTCCAGCTGCACAAGCAGTGCTTGGACCAGGAGAACTGCCTTCTAAAAGCTTATCAAAAAGCTTCCAAAAATTCCCTCCCACATACAGGACAATCCCCAGCCTCCTAATAGTTTCTGTATTCAAAGCATCAGAAAAACCTTTTTTTTTTTTTTTCCAACAAAGAAACTGCAGTGCCAGGCCTTTTCTTTTCTTCAGGCACAAAAATGGTGCCCCGCCCTCACAAAAAAGTCAAACCACACTGTGGGTATTTTGCAAATCCCTTCCCACAGCAGCCAGCTATGGCAAACGTAGTGCTGGCAACACAAACAGTCCTGCCCTGTCTTCATTTAAACAAACAGAATTAAAAATAAAGAAACTGCTACAAAGAAGCATTTCCTTCTAGTGCCCACACACAGAAAAGCAAACACAGCACTGCTTTTAGTAGGGCTTGGCAGCCAAACTCACGTCCATGGCTTCTGTTTCGGGCAATAAGTCTTCCTGAATTTCCATTGGTTCCTCTTGGAACTGGGTTGCAAACTCCAGGCTGGAGGTGGCCTCTTCCACTTCCATGGGGTCTAGGCCATTACCCTAATGTAGACTAGACTGGGTTCCTTACCTCTTCCCTAACCTCTCTGAGGAAAAAATTCAGCTGTCTTTTTAGTGTGAGAGCCCCACCCTGACCTGGATGAGCCTGCTCTCACCTGTGGCTCTATTAGGCTTCATGAAAAGTGCAAAACTTTCTATCAGCAGGACCTGGTTTAAATCTTATTTTTAGGGGTCTACTTTGTGGTGCTTTGCTACTGGGGAGGGTTTCCATTTCCTCCCATTCAGGAGCTAAGGAGTTCTCAGTCTCTGCACATGTTTCCTCAGCATATTCAGTGTGTCTTGTCTGAGATTGAGGTCTGGCCTTGGAAATAACATTTTTATATGCTTGATTCTACCCTTTTTAGGGACTTTTACTGGGAACACGTCAAGCACGGAGTCTGACTGGTCACAACACAAAGGCAGCGATTCACAGCCTTTCCGCCGACATTAGCTCTGACGTCGGAGAGAAGATTTATGGGTCAGTTACGTGTATCGTGTGAACCGCTGCCAGTTGCACATCCCCCCCAAAAAAAGTCATTAAGGCAGAAGGAGCGACCTGGAAGGCTTTCCTTTGATGTCAGCTCTGACATTGGAGGGAAGCCCTGTGGGTCAGCTTCGGGAAGGAGGGTGGGCGGGCAGGGATTCTTGAAAACGGCTTCAGCGGGTGGCACGAGCAGCAAGGAGGGATCCTCGGCGGTGGCAGCGCAGCTTCAATGGATGAGCAGGCAGGGAACATTGTCAGTAGTGGCCATGCCGCGTACCTCCAACAAGCGACCCACATATCCCCAAGGGTACGCATACCACGTGTTGAGAAACACTGATCTAAACAACATTATTGGGAAAGATTTTTTTTTTTTTTCAATGCAGTTAAATGTCTGTGTGTTATGGGATTACATGTGTGCTTTTAGCCACTTGGGGGGTGGAGGGGAAAATTGGCCCTCTATAATAAGAATATAAGCGTTGTCCTATTGGGTTAGACCAAAGGTCCATCTAGCTCAGTAACCTGTTTCCAACAGAGGCCAATCAAAGTCACAAGTACTTTGCAGAATCTGAAGAAGTAGCAGGATTCTATACTACCAGCCCCTGGGATAAACAGTGACTTGCCATACAAGCCAATGAGGTGTTTACCCTATCTAGTCTTTCAGCAAGATTTCATCTGTCTGAAGATGAGGTTCTGAGGCTTTTTCTCCTTGTTTTAGCATTTGTAGCTGGAGTACTTTATTAGATGACTTCTAGTAAAGTGCTTAAAAATTGAGTTGGTATATGTTTTTTGTATAAACAGTGACTTCCCCAGGTTAAGTAACAATACTGTACTCATCCTACTCTTTTTGGTATTTAGAGTACTGCAGCACTGGATACTAGAACATATTCATCACTTCAGTACTGCTGGGTAGTAAAAAGCTGGCTCACTAGGCCACTGGGTTGGCCCTGTATATACATCCATTTTTAAAGTGTATTTCCATATTCACTTTTTATTGCTTTAAGTGTTCCAAAGCAAGACCTGTTGAACTTTTCCATAAAAATATCATTAAGGCATGTAATATATATTTGTCTCGTGACAGGTGATAATTGAACTATAGTTCTCTGTCCATTTATTTTCCTCTGTACAGATGCCATTTAGTATACCATAAATCAATCGCGGGTGGAATTTCTGCAAACAGCTGTCCTCTGTAGGGATTTTAATATAAACAGTGTTAACCTACAAATTTGTTTTGAAGAATTGCCAGTTATTTGTAAGGATGCCAACTGCAAAGAATATCGTCTGAGGTTCATTCTTATTAATAGACAATTTCTGCATAAAATATATCTGCTTTTTATAGAATTTGTGCCTCCCATGAGAGCTTCATCAGAGTTCCACTTGTGCTACCCAGTTGCTTTTCTACCATGTCATTAACTAGATAACGGATGAGGTCCCTGAACATTGGAAATCAATCACTTCTTCTGCCACTGTCATAAACAACTGGCTTTGTAAATGGTTTGGAATAAACACTGATCATCACCAGCTATTTTGAAAGAAGATTGCTAGATTACAAATTGCTGTTTACAAATGTCATGTAAAAATATACCTCAATCTGTGACTTTAAACAGGTGGCGGAGAGCACATTTTTTTACAGAGGCACAATGATAGTTTGTTACTCCTCAAAAAAGAGCTGTATCCCGTACCTGTAATAATGTCACATGGCACAATATAGAGAGATTTTGTAAAATGTTTCAACATTCAATAATATACCTAGATTCTTTGTAAGATCTTGGCACTTTCTATTGTGCAGATATAAAATAGAAATAGGCTGTTATTCAAATACTGTCACATGTAACACCATAAGAAATCTAAATAGTGATATATTCTAAGAAATCCAAAAGAAGAAGCCTATTTAAACATCTTATTTAATTACACAGAGAATTTAATTTTATAAACAATTCTACATAAGCAATAATAATCATCAATTCCAAAGACATGTATATGGGTACTAGATCCCGGAACATGTCACATTAGGGTAAAAACTTGAATTGAAATTCTTCCATGGTAAATATGGAAAATTTAATCTATATATTGTACATTATAGGGCTCGTAATCAAAACTTAAACACGTCTACAAACCCGCCCAAGTTGGCACTTGGACGACCTAAAAAGACAGGTAATCAAACCCTACTGTACTGCCATATAGGTACCACCTGCAGCCATTAGGGCTAATGGGGTGGTAACACCTAAATCTGTACACTTGTATTGTATTGTACTGAATATTTCCCACTATATTTTCAGTATGCTTGAAATCAGGGCTGGATCTGGTACCAAGCAACATGACTTCTTTTTATTAGACTGGGAGTTCTCAACCCAGTTTTGGGTCACATCAAGCCAATCAGGTTTTCAGGATACTACTACTATTCATTCAGTTGTGTCTGACCCTTGGATACTCTGTAGGCCAGTCCTCGCCATGCTTCTCTGTTTTCCATGGCTTCTTTAAATTGCTTGATGTTCATTCCCGTGTCATTCTTGAAGGTTTCCAGCCAACGGGCCTTTGGTCTCCCTTGCTTCCTTTTACCACTGACCATTCCAAGTAGCATCTCCTTTTCTAGTGAATTCACCCTCATCACATGTCCAAAATAGGTCAGTTTCTGTCTGGTAATCTTGCCTTCCAGGGACAATTCTGGGTTTATATGATCAAGAACATCTTTGTTGGTAAGCCTAGCTGTCCATAGGATTCATAGAAGTCTTCTGCAGCACCACAGCTTGAAGGCATTGATTTTCTTCTATCTCCTTTCATGAGTGTCCATGTCTCGCAGCCATATGTCGCGATTGGGAACACAGTGACAATGATCAGTCATTGATGGTGACTGAGACATTCTTGCACTTCCATATTGGTCCATGCTCACCATGGCTGCACGCCCTAGTGATAGTCAATGCTTGATCTCTGCTGTCAAACCACCAGTATGAATATGCATGAGATAGATTTGCATGCACTACCTCCATTCTTTGCAAATCTATCTCATGCATGCGTATTTGTGGTGAGTATCCTGAGAACCTGATTGGCTACGTGTGTCTTGAGGACTGGATTGAAAGCATCTGTATTAGAACTATCGAGACATTTTTTGATGAGCTTTCAGAAACCAACACGTTTTCCATTAGGTGTGAACAAAAAAAACCTCATGGATTTCTTATCAAGAACTGTATGAAGTTACTGTAATAAAAAGTTATCATCTTGCCTATTTTTTAAATATAAATATCTTTATTATTCTTGGTTACACAAAATACAAACATATAAACAACCAAGCAAGGCATAAAGTAGAAAAATTCAATGAACATGGAGGTAACCACAATGCTTTGAAATGAAGAATACCAAGAATATAATGGTTGCAAAGAAAACAAAACAGTTTAAGGAAATCCCCAACCTTTCCCAGCTACCCAAATGGTACTCTGACAAAAGTATGCAGGATATTGGTGCGCTGACAACCACACACCAACACCTAAGTGCAGGACGAATGCGCACCACCGGTTCCATCGCTTTTACACCTTACTGTTAGCGTTTTGGGTGGAAGTGGAACCCCCCCCCAGTACACTTATAACTGGCTGCGCTCTTGGCGGGGGGGTTGGGGGAGTTGGGGGGAACCGCCCCCAGGACACTGAAAACTTCTGTTCTCTCGCTGTTTGGGAGTTTTCAGTGTCTTGGGGGGGTTCCCCCCCTCAGCATGAGTGCAAGAAGTTATATGGCGGGTTCCCCCACCCCCCTCAGAACGGTAACGGTAAGGTGTAAAAGTGGTGGAACCGGTGGTGCGCATTCGTCTAGCACACAGTTGTTGGCGCACCAATGTCCTGCGTGCTTTTGGCGTGCCACCACCCAAACTAAAATATAATCTGGCAAAAAGTCACAAATGGAAAATACAAGTTATTGGTTAACTGTTCAATAAATGACTGCGAGCTGTTGGAGATAACGTGTTCCAAGTAAGAGTGAATGGTTTCCCTAATTTAGATTTAAAATCCGAGATGTCCCGTCTCTCCATGGAGGCTTGAATAATCATTAAAGAACACCATTGTGCCAGAGTAGGAGGTGAGGCATACAACCAGTAATGAACACAACAAGCCCCCCACTCTGGCTCTTGAGTATGCGTAGGACTGCTTCAGTTTTTCATGGAGGGGTCTAGCCTATGAGTTTCCTTCTTCCAAACAGCGAGATTTATTGCTGTTTCTCTGCACTATAATATTCATTTTTCTCCAGTAGTTATGGGTAGCCAACGTACATACATTGCCTAGGAGCTGCTTAAAGTCGTGATGGGCAGTTTCTGGGTTTCATTAAGCAGAACATAAAAGAGCCCATGGTCTTTATTTCACTGTTGCCTTTCTTGCTGCAGATGGACCTTTGCAGAAAATGAAATAAGACTCCAGGAAAGAGGAAGTTGCAAGAGAAGACAGAAAGAGAACTCCAACTGATTTCTCTGATTAACACCACTGTGCGATGCCAGAAAAAGGTAGCACCCAGCACTGCTTCAGATGAAAAAGAATTTCAAAAGAAAGTTTTCTCTTGCTGAAATCTTTATGCACAGCTGTGAGCTCTGATTCAAGCAAGTTCCGCAGAACAGCAAATAAATGAAGAGGCCTCAGGCTGTATCTCTGAAGACCTGGTCCTAGACTGGGGTTTTAAGAGACTGAAATATTTCCCAGGGTCTTTCTAACAAATGTTCTGAAAGCTAAACATTTATTCTAAAAAAAAAAATTCTTGGACCTAAATTTGATTGTTGAAATACATCGTAAAGATTTATTTTTGGGTGACAAAGGTGTTATTGAACTGTTGTAAAGCAAATTACCAAACCGTGGAACAACTGTACAGTAGATGAATTTGGATTCAGAGTATTAATTAAATTTGTGAGCAATTTTAATTTGGTGCCAAGATTCCAATTATAGAATGCTAGCATAAGTTGGCATTGATACACCTATTTTTTAAGTGTGCCCACTTATGCTAGGCTGATGGCTGTTGTAAATTGGTGTGCCTTCCAATACGCACAACTTATAGTATTCTATAAGGCGTGTTTTTATAAGTAGGAGACACATCTACATCTTTCCCATGCTCCCCCTTCAGTTTATAGAATAGGCGTAGTGCCTGTTCCTGTGACTAAAATTTAGGCATGGCTGTTTCCACTCCCTGCAGCGGTGGTGAACCCCCCCCCCCCCCACCTTGCAACGGGACAGATGCCGATTCTCTCCAGCTGCCAACCACCAACCCCCCTGCAGCAGGAGAGATGCACACTCTCCCCTGCTGCCAAGTGACCCCCCACCTGCTGCCATACAACACCCCCAGCCTCCAGCACCCCCCCTTAACTCCTTGTAGATGCATGACCTGAGGGATGCAGATTCCCTCCACCCAACTTGCCCATGTCTTCCAAAATAGGCCTTCCCCTCCCCGGTGCATCTTGGGATGCACTGGGGAAGGGCCTGAGGCTCTGATTGTCCAAGGCACCTAAGGCCCCTCCCATAGGAGGGCAAAGAAAACATTTAGCAAAGAAACTTTTTGTTGTTGTTGACCAATGTAATTGGATCAATTTATTGGATGATACGCAAGGACTCAACATGATTCGTGTTTCAGCCGAAAGGCCTGTATCATGAGTCTATAGGCTAGAATTATTGATAATCTTCTAAACAGCTTTGATCGCAATTACGGGTTGATGTGAAGTCACAAGGATCACACTCTTCAGTTTAATACCAACATACCTATCTTCTCAATTTAAATTATACATTTCAAGTAAGAATACAAGAAAGTCTGATATGTTTTTATATCCCACTCCAAAAGCATGTGGTTTCAAGAGGTCTTTGGAAAAGACACTTGCTTTCTAAGCTGGAAAAATGATTTCTTGGATGAGTTCTTTGATTGCTCAAACACAATCCTATTATGTATTTAGAAAGTTGATGAAAATTTACCTGTTTGAAAGATTTGTAAGCTAACTTTATAGTTATATTCTTTGATTTTGTATTTATCAAAATGTATTCTCTGACTCTGTATTTTCACTGAAATGTAACAGTTCTCTTGATGTGAACCACCCAGAACTATTGGTTGGGTGATATATAAAATAAATTTAAATTAAATAAAAAAATTATGTCAACTAAAACATGGCATAAATACCTGTACCTAAATTGTTCACAGATCGGGCATATTCTATAAGAGCATTTAACTTCAAGGAACACCCATGACCCGCCTATGACCCTCCTCTAGCCATGCCCCCTTTTGAGATCCACACTATAGATTTTATGTGTACCATTTTATAG